>NC_086444.1:1152622635-1152926207 GCF_028390025.1 Pseudophryne corroboree
CACATGACCTGCATTCCCTCCCTGTCTACTGCATGATCTGTGCAGGCTCCCATGGGGGAAGGGCAACAGGCTAGCAGGAGGCGGAGGAAAACACCGTGCTTTACAAATGCGAGCGTCCGAGTCCTCTAAGGCATAAACCAACAGCAATGGGGCGGGGGCCGGGCGCTGTTTGCAGTACTTTCACACATGAAATTGGAAATCTCTCATGAGGCGTCGTGGGCTAGGGGTGAAGGCTCCCACCTCCCTCGCTGGGGGTCCAGGGTTCGCGACCTGATGTGCTTTCTTTCTTTTTTTTTTTTTTTTTTTCTGTAATAATGCACTGTATTATTTTATTTACATTGTAAGACAGTCAATGGAAGGATGCACACAGGTTTCACATAAATCAAAGTACATCTGCAGGAGCGATTCTTTACGCTAAATGCACCTAAACAGCGGGAATGAAATGAGTGTATTCTGACGGACTGTGCATCTTCGGTATTTGTGTATTGCATAAGACCTGTGAAGGCTCCCAGGAGGGAAGGGCGTAGGGCAAGACAGTGGAAAATACTGTGGTCAAAGAAAGGGCATATTTAAAACTAAGGGAAACTGTCACAAAGTACAGTAACTACAGTACTGTACGTTGAATGCCTGGAACGCACGACGTCTGAGACGCACGACGTCTGAGACGCTCATTGAGCATAAGGACGGTCATGGCTGCTGTACGGGACCGTCCCTATGCTCTGGGTGAGCTGCGTCTCCTCGTTCGCTGGCGGGACAGAACTCTCAGCACGTGGCAGCGCTCAAATATGGAGTGAGAGATGGTATACATTTTAAAATACACCGGGATAAGTTGTACAGGCCAGGGAGCAATGCACAGGGACATTCATCATTTACGTATATAAATAATTGTAAACCGTAAATGAAAGAATTACCGGTCAAATACTGTATGACGAAACTGTGTCAATGAGCTGGAACACGTGAGCCTAGCAGAAGTTTTCGAAGGCAGAAACAGAGAGCAAATTATCAGGAGATTTCTGAAAGGTCGGAGAAGATCCAGACAGCAAGTCTGCCTACGAGGAAACAGCTTTGCAAAGTGGGTAGCGGGCGGTGACTGAGACGCTCTTTTATTCACATTCAAAAGTACAGTATGCTCTGTGATTGGTGTAAGGATGAATGCGCCTATATTGGCACCAATCACAGCGGTAAGAATTCCTTTTGTGTGAATGTGAATAAAAGAGCGTCTCAGTCACCGCCCCGCTACCCACTTTGCAAAGCTGTTTCCTCGTAAGCAGACTTGCTGTGTGGATCTTCTCCGACCTTTCAGAAATCTCCTCATAATTTGCTCTCTGTTTCTGCCTTCGAAAACTTCTGCTAGGCTCACGTGTTCCAGCTCATTGACACAGTTTCGTCATACAGTATTTGACCGGTAATTCTTTCATTTACGGTTTACAATTATTTATATACGTAAATGATGAATGTCCCTGTGCATTGCTCCCTGGCCTGTACAACTTATCCCGGTGTATTTTAAAATGTATACCATCTCTCACTCCATATTTGAGCGCTGCCACGTGCTGGGAGTTCACGGTCGGCGGCCATTTTGTCAGGTTGCTAAGCGATCCAGCTCGGTATACCGTAATGTGCATAGACCTCGCTTATCCCAGTGTAATTGAGCTAGGGGATTGTGACGCTCCTTCAGCATTGCCCCCTGGAGTGTGAAATGTATGCCATACTGTATCTCACTACATATCCGAGCGCTGCCACGTGCTGGGAGTTCACGGTCGGCGGCCATTTTGTCAGGTTGCTAAGCGATCCAGCTCGGTATACCGTAATGTGCATAGACCTCGCTTATCCCAGTGTAATTGAGCTAGGGGATATTTGTGACGCTCCTTCAGCATTGCCCCCTGGAGTGTGAAATGTATGCCATACTGTATCTCACTACATATCCGAGCGCTGCCACGTGCTGGGAGTTCACGGTCGGCGGCCATTTTGTCAGGTTGCTAAGCGATCCAGCTCGGTATACCGTAATGTGCATAGACCTCGCTTATCCCGGTGTAATTGAGCTAGGGGATTGTGACGCTCCTTCAGCATTGCCCCCTGGACTGTGAAATGTATGCTATACTGTATCTCACTACATATCCGAGCGCTGCCACGTGCTGGGGGTTCACGGTCGGTGGCCATTTTTAGTGTGCATAGAACTCGCTTATCCACATAGGCCCCTGTGTTTTTAACTACTATATTGAGATGCACATTTCTAGGCCTACAGTATTTAATATACAGTAAGCAGCATTGTTGTTAGGCAATAATTGAAGAATTTACATACAGTACTGACATGTACTGTATGTAATGCTTGTACATCATGTCAGTCGACCCTTATGCTGTACACTACTGTAAGTCTCACAGGGCCCATGCACTTCCAAGGAGGGTTATTTACTGTACTGTATCTGTTTCATACAGGAAACTAATTGCAGTCCATAACACTGAAGTGGTATTTTCAGTACTGTACAGTATACAATACTTAAATTTGAACATCAGGTACTGGATAGTAAACATGTACAGTATTAACTTCTATCATAAAACTCTTATGCATTTTCAGATGTGTAAATTTTAGACTACAGTATTCACAAATGTTTTTTCTCCATACAGGAATTATAGTTGGACAACATGCCAGTAACTATCAACAAAACGATGAGCAAGATAATCGCCAACATGAAAAAAGAAAATAAAACCATCAAAGAGATCCATGCATGGCTCAAGGAAAGTGGCATTATAGTCACTTTAGAAACGGTGCGCTATCATGCATTCGAGAGAACAACGCCCAGATTTGTATTTCCTACAAAATGCACATGGTACGTACTGTACACTACTGTAATGTTTAAATGACTTGCTTTATACCATAAACAATTTTTTTGAAATAAAATAAAAACTTCATCAATTGTAACTGTGATTGTGCTGTTCATGAATTCATATTTTTCATACTGTATTGTACTGTAGGAGAGTGCAACAAATTGTGGAGGAACTAACTCGTGAGGATGATGAGCGTACTGCTCTGCAAATAAAACGAATTCTCCATTCCAAGTATGACCTGGACATATCGGCCACCAGCATCAGAAGGATGCGACGGAAAATGGGATGGACCTTTGGCGCAACAAGGTAAAATACTGAAAGCAGTATAAACCATACAGTAAATGCACTGTTAATAATCCCTTGATACGTGATATAATAATCATTATACAGAGTGTGTACTTTATACTATATACAGTATGTGTGTGTGTATATACTGTATATATTCTATCCCAAAAGAGATACCTACTGTATAGGCACTCAGAGACAGCAATGAAGCATTGCCGGCTTATTGTGATGATTACATACTGTATACTGTGTGTGTGTGTGTGTGTGTGTGTGTGTGTATGTACAGTATGTATATATATATTACTCTGTATGTACCTTAATGTACTGTATGTACAGTTTAATGTATACAGTAGGTATATAATACAGTATACTGCACATACAGTCTACTGTATATACAGTAATCTGTAAATCTGTAATTTCATAACTGTATCTGATTTCATTATTTTTGGCTCTTCACAGGATATCTCCAATGATAAGAGATGTGAATAAAGAAAAGAGAGTGGAACAGGCACGGCGATGGATTGAGAGTGGTGAAACATTTGATGATGTCATTTTCACAGATGAATCGTCTGTTGCCCTTGAGCGGTTCTCCAGAATGTCATTCAGGAAACGTAACCATATCTCTTTAAAACCACGCCCAAAGCATCCATTGAAAGTCCATGTATGGGGAGGCATATCACGATTAGGAGCTGGTCCCCTATTATTTTTCGAAGGTACAGTACTATACTTTATTCTGTGCCTGTGTTCTGTAAAAATACATGCTGTACTGTAGAGTACGTGTAACTGCACAATAAAAGGAGTTGCTTATTAATGAACAACATTTTTTGATTTCTGTAGGAATCATGGATAAGAAATTTTTCCAAGAAACAATAGTAGAGGAATGTATGGTGCCATTTGTGAATAAATATTACCCAACTCACCATAGGATATTCCAAGACAATGATCCTAAACACTCCGCCTCAGCCAAATTTATGGAAGAGAAAGGTATGAATTGGGAACGCACACCACCAGAGTGAGTAATCTTTCAACAGTGTACAAGTAAAATTTTGGATAGCACTCTAGTACTGTAAAAAAAAAATTTGTTTAATAAACAGTACAATATTGTATGTTTAATTTTCTCTATTTACTGTAATGTAATTAATTTTTTCTATACGCTTTTTTTTAATTTTTATATAGATCACCAGACATGAACCCAATCGAATTAGTGTGGGCTCAATTGAAGAGGTACGTTAGGAGTGTTGCAAAGCCAACAACAAAACAGCAACTGGTGGATGGGATAAAGAAATTTTGGCTAGAAGTACTCACACCTGAACATTGTAATAATTATATAAATCACCTGTATAAAGTATTACCTGTTGTAGTCGAAAGAAATGGTCAAGCCACAAATATGTAGTTCTGTACTGTATTTTCTGTTTAAAATTTTAAATTGGTGCATTATTAAAAAAAATTATAAAATTGCCTTTGTCTGATTATTGCATAAACTAATGTAGAATATTATACAGTAGTAATGTTATTGATGTGTATGAACAGTTATTTTCAGTTTTATAAGTCCTGAATAAGAGTACTGTACATTTTGATCAGTGCAGTACATGGAATCGGATGTTGTAATACTTTTTTTTTACATTAATATTGATGTTTTTCCAATAAATATTCAATTTTACAGTATGGTACGGTACAGTACATGAGGGTACCTGTACAGTATGATACGTCATTATGGGGGAGAAATACTGTATCCACTAAATGTACAGTAAAATGTTTTTTTTCTTATTACAAACACACAAATGCATCTCAGATGGAAATATGCTATACACAGCAGACAGCTTATGGTGACAGAACTTCCCTACTGTATCCCCACCCATAGTCGTGGTATATTTTAGATTGCCTAATGAGACACTCCTGCAGCATTGCCAATGATTCATGTAAAACCTGTGTGCAAACAGTATCTGTATTGAATGCAAAGTACAGTAAGAGTACAGTATACAGTATTATCAGAGCCAAACCTGACCAACATGATGCCCTAGGCTAGATTTTGGCTGATGCCCTCTTGCACAGATGCTACGTAGTTCCGCCTCTAACCCTGCACCCCTTTCCCAGCACCATCACCCATTTTGGCGCTCCTACCCCCTATAATCTAAATAAGAACAATGTGCACATTTAGTGCCAGCCCAAAACAGTGTACAGTATGTTCTTGCTGGGAAGGGGCATGGTAACACAATAATACCCGAAGATGAAATGACACAACACAGTACTGCAACTTTATTCACATTATATCATGCAGTGGTGTCTCTTATTCTCATGACATCATATCATAGTACCACATTACTCCTAACAGTAATGCCCCTTATTCACATTACACCCCACCACATTCATCTTTATTTACATTAGACCACAGGTTCTCAAACTCAGTCCTCAGGACCCCACACAGTGCAGGTTTTGCAGGTCTCACAGAATCACAAGTGAAAAAATTAGCTCCACCTACTGTATGGACCTTCTAAAATGTGTCAGTTAGTAATGAATACATCTGTGCACTTGCTGGTTTACCTGCAAAACATGCACTGTGTGGGGTCCTGAGGACCAAGTTTGAGAACCACTGCATTAGACCATGCAGTAGTGCCCTTTCCTTATGTTACACCAGAAAATATTGTAGTACACCTTATACACATACAGTACAGTAATGCCACACATTAGTAATGCATTTCATATTTAAATTTTCTGATTTAATTTCATAGAGCCGCAGTCACTCACAGAATATAGGCATGTACTGTAGCATCTCATTTTATTCAGCAGAAGCTGATTATTCCCGTTTGGCTAGTTTGCCGCCTCTGTACAGTATATTACAATAGAAAAAAGTTATAGTGTCAGTGAAAAAAGCACCTCATGACAGATACTGTACACAAGCTCATGTCTAAATACTGTATACTGTAAGCAGTGACATTAAGGGGTACAGTACTGTATATGCAATTGCGGTCGAATTCCGGCAGGAATACGGAAAAAATGGACACGGGATCCCCCATCTTTTTAGAACCAGCACCGGGCTCTGCGCCTGGTCCTGGTGCAAAAAATAAGGGGGACAAAAAAGCGTAGGGGTTCCCCATATTTTTTGAATCAGCACTGGGCTCCACTAGCTGGACAGATAATGCACAGCCGGGGGACACTTTTATACCGGTCCCTGCGGCCATGGAATTAAATACCCAACTAGTCACACCTGGCCGGAGTACCCTGGAGGAGTGGGGGCCCCTTAAATCAAGGGGACCCCCCCTCCAGCCACTCGATTATCTCTATCACCCCTGTGTATTGTAGCTAGGGGATTGTGACGCTCCTTCAGCATTGCCCCGTAGCCTGCAAAATCTGTGCTGTTATTTGCTCCATAGCTGAGTGCCTCCTAGGAGCTAGGAGTCACAGGCGGTAGCCATTTCAATTGAGTCTGCCCTGCTATAGAATTGTATGTGTACATTACCGTACGGTGCATAGAACCTTTACAGTAGAAACTCTCCTGCAGCTTTGGCCTGCTTTACTGTATGTACTGTAAAACTTGTGTTTTGTCAGTTTGCTATGCGACCGAGCCCGGTGTAACGTACTGTAATGTGCATAGATCTCGCTTATCTCTGTGTATTTTGGCTAGGGGATTGTGACGCTCCTTCAGCATCGCCCCGTAGCCTGCACAGCTTATGCCATTTCTCATTCCATACCCAACTGCTGCCTGCCACGAGGTGGGGGTTCAGGAGGTGGGGGTTCATGGGTAGTGGTCGTTTTGACAGTGTGCTATGCGATTGAGTCCGGTGTACCGTAATACTGTATGCAATCCTACAGTAGCTTATCCCTATCTCCCCTGTGTATTTTGGTTAGGGGATTGTGACGCTCCTTCAGCATTGCCCCATAACCTGCACAAGGGTTCAGGGGCGGCGGCCATTTTGCCAGTGTGCTACAGTATGTGATCGAGTCCGGTGTACCATAATGTGCATACTGTGTATTTTAGCTAGGGTATTGTGACGCTCCTTCAGCATTGCCCCCTGGAGTGTGAAATGTATGCCATACTGTATCTCACTACATATCCGAGCGCTGCCACGTGCTGGGAGTTCACGGTCGGCGGCCATTTTGTCAGGTTGCTAAGCGATCCAGCTCGGTATACCGTAATGTGCATAGACCTCGCTTATCCCAGTGTAATTGAGCTAGGGGATTGTGACGCTCCTTCAGCATTGCCCCATAGTCTGTACAATCTGGACTATTACTTGCTCCGTAGCCTAGGGCCTCTGTGGGGCAAGGAGTCATAGGTGGTAGCCATTTCTATTCAGTCTGCCCAGCTACAGAATTGTACAGTATGTGTACTGTACGGAGCATAGAACCTTAACCTGCATAGAACCTGCACATTATGGTACACCGGACTCGATCGCATAGAACCGCTCATGCAGCTTTGCCCTGGTTTATGTGAATAAAAAAAATAATAAAGTGTCTGAAAAAAACTAACATGCATTCGTACTTAAGGAATCGAACCCTGGACTCTGAGTATAGGAAGCGAAACACTTCACCACTTCACCGCAGACAAATGTATAAATCCGTTGGTTTTGATTATGCTGTAATGGCTACGGGATTAGGACGATAACATACTGTACAAAATTCCTAATCTTGAGAGGCAATAGTGAACTTGTAACACACATCCATTTGCGACAGTGTACACTACTGGTTTTACAGTACTGTATGTTTTGTCTGCGGGACTTGGACGCTCACATACAGTATTCATAAAGTATTGTAGATGGATCATATACTGTATGCTGTACTATTTGCGTCGGTGTCGTATATACAGTACTGTATTAAATAATGCAGCGTAATGAGTACAGTATTTACTGTATGCAGCGTAATGAGACGCCTTAGTAAAGTAGTCCTTATTATGTATTTCAGTATTGTATTTTACGGGAGACCACACGCATGCGCAGTGGTGATTGTAAAAAGCGACATCTGGTGGCTGATCGCAGGTATTACACGTAAAGGTAACGCCAAACGTCAAATGTCTGTCTCCGTGCGATTAGATAGCCTCTCTGTGACTAGGCGCGCCTCGCTACGCCCCAGTACGCTGCGTATGGTCGAACGGGACAAACGCCGCAGCCACTCAAGATAAAGGTGGCTACATCTGTATGTGGTACATACATAAACATTCACAGTAGGTCAAACCTATACCAGAAAGGTAAAAGCGAGAGGGGAATAAATAAGAATACAACTGAGTCCTCAGTCAAGAGACATTTCAATTATAGTAAGAACAATAATATTACACTTGTATAGAGCATGCCTCCGGAGGTCTCAGTATCCATTGAATTAAAATCTGGTCTAATCAGCTGACCTAGATTTATGCAGATTAAGATAACAAAAAAAAAAAAACATCCGTGACCATCCGCCAACTTCCCCCCCCAGTCGTCTACCGAGCTCAGAATGACAATCAGTTCTATAGCACAATCGGCGGATCCCCCGCAATCGTTCTAGTTAAAAACCATTCTGTATTAGACAAGGAGTTATGGAGCTGCACCCTAATCGCTGTCGACAAGGTCGTTATATAACTTTCCCATACTTCAAAAAATCTCTGTATCTTAGTATCTTTGTCTAGCATAATTCCTATCCATTCCATCCGAAAGAGATAAAATAATTTGGCCTTAAATAATGAAAGTGTAGGTGGATCTCTAGCAATCCACACTTGCAAAATAGCCTTTCTGGCCGCTATACTAACTGCCAGTGCCAACAGCAGCTTTCTACTTCCCTGAGAGAGACGTAGGTCCGGTGAGACTATACCGAAAAGCGCCCATTCTGGACACATTCTCCAATAATTCACTAGGTTAGCCGTCAAGTAGTTCCTTATAGTTATCCAGAACTGTCTAATCATAGGGCAGGTCCACAGGCAGTGATATAGGTCTGCCTGGGGAGAGCCACACTTCCAACATGCATGCGTGTCAGCTAGTCCTATTAGGCACCTTCTATGCGGCGATAAATAAGTCCTGTGTAAAATATTAAGAGACATTTCTTTATATCTAGAAGAGGGAAATAGTTTACAAGCCTTTATATGGGCCGCAAGCAAGTCGTTCGTCTCAGTCCCAGGGAGACATTCCGTCCAGGACCGGATACCTCCCTGTCCCATAGAGGTAGTCCAGAACATTCCGAAAGTAACCATAAGCAGTTGATATTGCCTTACTAACCCTAGGGGCTTGTTGCAGCAGTTTATCTATCGGATTGCTCCAATCCATAGGTGAGAAGCAGCTTATAGTAGCAGAAACATAGTGTTGAGCTAACAGAAAGGCCACAGGATAGGCCAATAAAACTGGATATCTAGCGGTGGCCTCCTGGAACGTGAGCGGCCTCGAGCTTTGCAAATCCACCAAATGAGCTATCTTGGAAACACCCCCCACCCGCCAGATGTTGAAAGGATAGTGCGCCCTACCCTCCTGGAAGTCCGGATTAGCCATGAACGGAAGGTAAAGTGATTTGTGGGCATTTAGATCCAGTTTATTTCGTATGTCCGACCATAATTTTTTAATGCTCCACAATAGTGGATTCCTCCTCCACTCCTCAGACACCTCCTGAGCATGTAGATGTAGAAAGGCAACCAGACCCCCCCCCCCCTTGTAAAAATTCACTATCTAAGTCAGTGTTCGTGTAGTTGTTGTCATTGTGCACCCAGTCATGTAAATACCGTAGTTGAGCGGCTTGGGAGTACCAAAGAACATTAGGAAAATGAATCCCCCCATTCCCTGTGGTTTGCTGTAGCTTAATCAACGCTATACGTGGTTTCCTTCCCTGCCAAATAAATCTTCTAAAAAGAAAATTGATGCGTTGAACATCTTTAGGTAGAGGCATATGTGGCATGGCCTGAATAAAGTACATCAGACGGGGGAATGATATCATCTTAATCAAACTAGCTCTCCCCATGTATGATAAGGGCATAGATTTCCAGGTGTCAAGTTCTGCTTCAATTTTGCGGACAGCCGAGGTAAAATTTAGGGTGTAAAGTCGTTCCGGTATTTGAATCCCCAGATAGGTTAATTGATCTGAGCTCCATTTTAGTGGTAAGCCCCCCACTCTGCCTCTTAAAAACGCACCACTCCCCAGTCTTAGTGCCACCGACTTCGACCAGTTAACATTGAAACCAGAAACATGTCCGTACGCCTGTAGTAAATTAAATATATGAGTCAAGGAAGTCCCCGGATCTGAAACATACAGCAGTAGATCATCAGCAAATGCTGTAAGCTTTAGCTCTCTGCGACCTATCTGAATGCCATGAAACTGAGTGTCAGTCAATAGTAAACGATGGAGGGGATCTATGGCCAAGTTGAACAGCAGGGGAGACAAGGGGCAGCCCTGTCGTGTGCCACAATGCATAACCACCGGATCACTGGTATAGCCATTCAGTAAGAGGGTAGTGGAAGAAGAATCGTATAAGTAACGAATAATATTAATAAAGTCTTGGTGGAAAAGTCTACGTTCTAAGACCCTGATTAGATGGGGCCAAAGTACCGTATCGAAGGCCTTAGTAGTGTCTAGACTGAGGAGTATATTCCTGGATTGGGGCGACTGAGCAGAGGCTATGACTGCAGCAATAGCAGCCCGAATCCCCTTTACCGAATGCGTATTGCGAACAAAGCCAAGCTGATGACTAGTTAGAGCGTGGGGGAGAATCGTCTGTAGTCGATCTGCCAAAATTTTGGTAAATAGTTTTATGTCGGTATTTAATAACGTAATGGGTCTGTATGAAGTCACCAATTGAGGGTCCTGGGCGGGCTTAGGGATTAGAACGTTATGGGCTGTTGTGAAATGGTGAAAAGGGGCTCGGTGATGTAAAAGGCCGTTAAACAATTCTGACAGAGTCGGAATTATGTGAGGCTGGAGGATTTTATAAAATTCATTGGAGAGGCCATCCGGGCCTGGAGATTTGTGCAGATGGAGTTTGGACATGGCCGAGATAAGCTCCTCCTCAGTAATTGCGCTCGCCAGTAAATCCGACTGCGCACTCGTGATAGGAGGTAAAACTGAATCAGGTAAAAGTGTGGCATGAGCAGGTTCACCAAAAGGGAGATCAGAATATAAGTCGGCAAAATAAGACTCAAAATGTTTTACTATAGCAGGGGAAGTGGTAAGGAGGTGCCCCGTATCCCGATGTTTAATAGCCGTTATGAATTTACGAGTTGTTTTCTTCCTAGCCATATTAGCCAATAGTCGACCAGATTTGTTACCCCATTGATAATACTTATGAGAAGAAAACACCACGTCACGCTTTGCTTGCGCCAGCAAGTGGTCATTCAATAGTTGCTTTGCCTGCAAATAGAGCCGCAAAGATTCCTCAGTCTGCAGGGTATGATGATTCTGCAGCGCAGCATTTAACTCCGAAGGTAAAGCATTATAAGTCGCCAGATTTTTTATTTTTTAATCTATGGACATATTCAATAATTTGGCCTCGAAGAACAGCCTTTGCCGCACCCCAGAAAGTATTTGGGCGATCCCAGTGTTCAAAGTTATCGTCTAAGAAGTTGGCCCAATTGGTTATCAAAAATTTCCGAAAGTCATCATAATTATAAAGATAACTCGGAAATCTCCAGTTCTTGGAGCTCCCCGACTGAAGAGTTCTCTGCAGCGTCAATGTCACCGGAGCGTGATCCGAGATTAAAATGTTATGGATATCAGCATGCGCGACCCGTGTAACTAAAGAATCCGCAATTAAAATTGAATCAATCCTGGACCAGGATCGATGAACCCCAGAGTAGAAAGTAAATGATTTGTCAGAGGGGTTTAGAAGACGCCAAACGTCAGTAAGCTGGAGGGAGACCTTTAAAGTTTGAAGGTGTGACCAAAAAGGAGATTGTGAAGTGCGTGGGACAGGACATTTATCAACAGTAGGGTCATCAACAGTGTTCCAGTCACCTCCCAGGACAAGTTGAAAATTGTCGCGTTGCAACAACTGAGAACTTAATTCCCGGAGGAAGGCAGCGGTGTCGACATTGGGTGCGTAGACATTTACCAGTGTATACTTATTACCCCAAACTTCCACATCTAAAATTAAATAATGCCCCTGTGGGTCAATAATAGAGTTCAGAACAGTGTACTGTAAATTTTTACTAAATAGGATCGCAACCCCCCTAGTCTTCCTTGTATTATCAGCGGAGATACAGTCATCTAACCAAGGTGCCCGAAGAGCGAAGGAGGTGCCTGACATCCAGTGGGTCTCTTGAAGGAATATAATTTGAGGTTTAAACCGCTTCAAAAGTGTGAGAACCCTTTTACGTTTAATTGGGGAGTTAAGGCCGCCCACATTCCAGGACAGAATCTTAAAAAATGTATCCGAGGAAGAGGCTCCTGTACCGGAGGCAGTCATGAGTCCGCTAACCTACACCCACCCGAGGCTGCCAATCCAGAAGGAACAGTACATCACAAAGTTGTCCTCTCCTGTCCCAGCGAGCGGAGAGGGACAACCTGAACCACATTGTATCATAGAGCTCATCAACGGACCGGGTGAAGGAGGCACGGCACGGGCAAAAAAAAAAAAAAAAAAAAACACACATTGCTTCACGTAACAATTTTCACATTTTCCAAACCAAAATAGCAACAGCGCAAGTGCTAAACCATCCGGTAGCACTGGCGAGGAACACATCAATATTAACAGTAGTAATTAAATTAAATTAAGCTGAGTAGCAGATAATGAGACCAAAGGCCTCATTCATGTGTAATTTAAACTAACACAGTATATAAGGTATGGAATGTCAAAATATCTATAATTCGATAGCATTGGCGAGGACCACAACAATAATAGATATAGCATTTAAGGTTAAGCTGTATAGCGTAGTACGGGACCTATGGTCTCTTAATTGTTGAAGATAAACCAACCTAAGGCAGTAAACATGTAGTAGCATAATAGCTATCACTTGTGTTACGGCTTCCCAGGAGTCAAAATCTGTGTGACATGGGTTTTGGCAGAAACAGGATCAGCAAATAGTAGTGTGCGACCATTGTCATGAACCCGCAACTTAGCTGGATACATCAGCGCAAATCTGGTATAGCTCTCGTGAAGCAGATTGCAAACGTCTGAAAACTCTCTCCTCTTTTGCGCAACAGAGGCAGAGAAATCTTGAAAAAGCAAAATACGTTTGCCATTCACTAGCAATTGCGGGATCTTACGGTAGGAGCGCAAAACATGTTCCTTCATGCGGAAATCCATAAACCTTGCGATGACAGGCCTTGGTTTCACATCAACATCAGGGCGAGTGGGACCAATTCTATGCGCTCTTTCAAAGTGTGTCAGAAATGGGGGATCTGCGATATCTAGAGCTAAACAGGTCATTCATTATAAAATCAGACAATTGCCCGTCCCTGATTGTTTCGGGGATGCCCACTAGGGAGGCCAATCCCGGGCCGTTTTTTCAATCCCGGAATTCAGGATTGAAAAACGATCAATCCCGGGATTGCAGTAGGGATCAGTGAAGAAGGGTGTAGGGAGCAGCGCTGGAGGGTAGGTAGCAGGAGGGTGTAGGTAGCGGCGGGGAAAGGAGGGAGGGTGTAGGTAGCAGTGCAGGAGGGTGTAGGTAGCTGGGCGGGAGGGTGTAGGTAGCGGTGCGGAGGGTGTAGGTAGCTGGGAGGGAGGGTGTAGGTAGCTGGGCGGGAGGGTGTAGGTAGCTGGGCGGGAGGATGTACAGTAGGTAGCGGGGAGGGTTGGTAGCGGCGCGGGAGGGAGGGTGGGTGTAAGTACCACTTACTATTAGGTGGGTGCCAGCCATGGACACACTGAACGCGGCGGCATTTCAAATGAAGTGCCGGCCGCCAGCCAACCAGAGCTGGCGGACCAGCAGCCAATCAGGGAAGTGGCCGCAGCAGTCGCTCCTGATTGGCTGCCGCGGTAGCTTCCCTGATTGGCTGCCGGTCCGCCAGCTCTGATTGGCTGGTGGCCGGTGCCACATTTGAAGTGCCGCCGCGTTCAGCGTTCGTCTATGGCTGCCGCCCGCCTAAGTGTAAGTAGTATTACTTACACACACTCCCTCCCTCCCGCACATGCGCAGTGTAATCCCGTGAATCCCGGGATTGGATGCTCCAATCCCGGGATTCAAATCCCGGGATTTTTGGGCCCAAATCCCGGGATCCCGCCGATCCCGGGATTGGCCTCCCTAATGCCCACGAAGCGCAAATTCTATCTCCTATCTCTGTTCTCAAGATCATCTATTTTTGCCTGTAAAGCCTTAAGGGACGAATCTTGGGTGTCAGTGGATCGTTGGAGTGTATGTATCTGGTCCTCCCCGTCACTAACCCTTTGCTCTAAGGAATTTATCCGTGAGGTGTTTTGATCAATCTTTGTAAGTGTGGAGTCCAGTAGTGTTTGTATCTATTCCAATCTTTTATCAATTAGAGGGATATTTTCAAGTTTCTTGTTAATTTGGGGCATGAGGAGTCGCGAGAGCTCCTGTGCCATATGCATTACAGAGGGCTGGTCAGGCAGAGCCTCTGTTTCTTGAGGCTGAGCCTGGGGATTGCCCACAGCTGGAGGAGAGGGGGGGGGGGGTTAAGTTTCCCTGAAGTGTTCTTATTTTTACTCATTCTTGTATCCACTGAGGATTGGGAAGGTCTAACCGCTGGAGTCTTATGGACGTATTTGTCCATCACCTGGTCTTTAGACCACTAAACACAAGGGTCAAAAGGCCCTGATATGAACACGCGGTGGGATATGATAATGAAACACCTCACGTAAGAGCTCAAGTTGGAAGATATGTCAGAGCTACTCAGCGAAAATAAAAAAAATCAAACATTAATTCACATAATATGCAGATTCAGGCACGCCATAGTTATGACGTCACGTAACTGTCTGGTGTAAACAAAACTCAGGGCAGTACGATAACTTGTTGAATATAAATAATCATGTGAGAGTAACCAGAGGTTGCACAACACAAAAAGAAAAATAGAAAAAGAAAAAAAAAACAGAGGTTGCTCAGGATAAGGGGCTCCTCAGCGTGCATTCAACAGCAGAGAAATTGAGCCAGGAAAATAGTACTGCACAACTGTTAGTGGTCACTAGGTGGCAGCACAGCTCAGGAAATAATTCAACTCTGGGGTAGTTCCAATCTTAACCCAAACAACTGCGTGATCAAGCCTTGTAAGGCAGAGCAAGCAGTAATAATAATGACTATAGTGAGAAGAAAAAGCAGAATAATAAACAAGTAGAGTCACAAACAATAATAATAATAATAATAAGTGGACGTGTGTAGGTAAAGGGAAAGAAGAATTTTTTTTTCAAAAAAACAAAAAAGTTCAAAGTTGCTGCAAGTAGGTCTCTCAGCTGCCAAGTAGGGTCAGTTGCAGCAAGAGACACGGAGATACAGTCCCACCTGCAAAGCTCAGCAGTCTCGGGCACAGATGTAGTCCTCTGCAGCAGTCTCCACTTCGCTGTCCGATCACCTCAGGACGACAAGTGAGTCCAGCGGGTGTATCAGTGAGATCCCAGGAGTCAGAGTCACTGGGCTTGGGAGTAAGGTCGGGGGGGGGGGAAAGGCAGTAGAGGGGCAATAACGGACACCCCCCCGGGGCTTCAGGCACGAACGCCGCACACCTCTTCACCCGGTTAGGCTGGTCTGGCAATCGTCCTCCGGCCTCAGGTGCAGCTGGCGTCCACCGCGCAGTAGCAGGCAGGTGTCTCCCCGAGTCCTCCGCCGTCACACGCCCGTCTCCAGTCGCGGAAGCCGTCCACCGTTTCGCCGTGTCAGGTCTGATCCCGGGTCTGACAGCCCCGCCAGGGGAACAAGGGTCGGAGAGGTTGGGGTGGGTGCAGGGGTCGTCCAGCCACAGGTCCCCTCCGTCCGGGTTTCTCGTAGCGGGCAGCTGCGGGGACCCCACGTGTCACTGGCCGAATAAAGTCGGCCGCAGGAAAGCAGGAGACTCCAGTCCGCCTCGGCTGATCCACAGGTCTACTCGGCCACAGCGTGCAGCTGTACACATCCAGGAGCGGCAGGTATTGAAAAGCCTCAGAGCCAGCGAAAGGGGTCAGGGCAATCGGACACGGGGCAGCACGTTTCACGCCAGTCAGCTCACCGGCGGTCATGCAGGCCGTCTCCTTGAGGGCCGGATTCCGGGGGCATACAATCCTGAACCCACTCGTGTAGGGTAGCTATGAGTTCCCCACTGGTCAGGGAAAAGCTGGATAGGTTTTTCAAGAGCGTGAGGGATAAATTGCAGGAGGATGACTATTGATTCCTAGCCTGCAAGCCAGAGCCCATGTTAAAAGCAGCCATGCTGGATGGCCCGCCCACCGGAAGTCTCATAGGATCATTTATTAATGAGTGATACATTTCACTGTGAGCAATTGCACCAGCCAATCAGCTCCTAACTCTCGTTTTTCAAACACAGGCTGTAACATGGTAGTTAGAAGCTGACTGGCTGGTGCAATTTATCACTCACAGTGAAATTTATCACTCATTGATAAATTGGCCCATTATTTTCATATTGCTGTGAATAGCAGGGATAAGAAATTATAATTGTCATTTCTAAGACCCGATAATTAGTAAATGTGCCTCTTAAACAAAGAACGTGCATGTCTGAAAAACCATCAGCGTGAGTTCAATAGTAACAGTGGCCCTCATTCCGAGTTGATCGGTCGCAAGGCGATTTTAGCAGAGTTACACACGCTAAGCCGCCGCCTACTGGGAGTGAATCTTAGCTTCTTAAAATTGCGACCGATGTATTCGCAATATTGCGATTACTAACTACTTAGCAGTTTCAGAGTAGCTCCAGACTTACTCTGCCTGTGCGATCAGTTCAGTGCTTGTCGTTCCTGGTTGACGTCACAAACACACCCAGCGTTCGCCCAGGCACTCCCACCGTTTCCCCGGCCACTCCTGCGTTTTTTCCGGAAACGGTAGCGTTTTCAGCCACACGCCCCTGAAACGCCGTGTTTCCGCCCAGTAACACCCATTTCCTGTCAATCACATTACGATCGCCGGAGCGAAGAAAAAGCCGTGAGTAAAAATACTTTCTTCATAGTAAAGTTACTTGGCGCAGTCGCAGTGCGAACATTGCGCATGCGTACTAAGCGGATTTTCACTGCGATGCGATGAAAAATACCGAGCGAACAACTCGGAATGAGGGCCAGTGTGAGAGAAGTGATCCCTGCTGGACAGCTTTCATAATAACATGTGAGAGCTGCAGGTAGGAAGTACAGTACAGAGGCCCTCATTCCGAGTTGTTCGCTCGTTATTTTCTTCGCATCGGTGCGATTAGTCGCAAACGTTCGCAGTGCGCCTGCGCCAAGTAAATTTGCTAAAAAGTTTGGTATTTTACTCACAGCTTAACGAAGAAATTTCTTCGTTCTGGTGATCGGAGTGTGATTGACAGGAAGTGGGTGTTTCTGGGCGGAAACTAGCCATTTTATGGGTGTGTGCGAAAAAACGCTGCCATTTCTGGGAAAAACACGGGAGTGTCTGGAGAAACGGGGGAGTGTCTGGGCGAACGCTGGGTGTGTTTGTGACGTCAAACCAGGAACGAAACTGACTGAACTCATCGCAGTGGCAGAGTAAGTCTCGAGCTACTCAGAAACTGCTAAGAAATTTCTAATCGCAATTCTGCTAATCTTGCGTTCGCAATTCTGCTATGCTAAGATTCACTCCCAGTAGGCGGCGGCTTAGCGTGTACAATGCTGCTAAAAGCAGCTAACGTGCGAACAACTCGGAATGAGGGCCAGTGCCAGATTAAACCCAGTGGGGGGCTCTATGCAGTCAAACTCCTGGGAGATCCCCTCGGAAATTATTTCCTAATATGTTTTAACTTTACCAACCAACAGTCTACTATCTAGAAACTGTAATGTGAATCTGATGCCTATGGTGTATGCAATTTAAGGGGTCTATTCAATTAATGTCGGATCCTTTCCGACGTAAAGGATCCCACATTTCAGTATTCAATTTGCGGCAAAATCTGACAGGTTTTGGCCATTTCCGACATTGGCAATCCGACTTTTTTTAAAGTCGGATTTACATTGTCGGAAACGGGACTAAAACCTGTCGGCTTTGGCTGCTAATCCGACAAAACACGTGGATCCGCAGCTAATCCGCCGGCAGTTTGATTGAATAGGTTGAATCTGGATTTGACCTTAAAATGGCAGAAATTGCAGTTTTTCCGACAAGTTGGGAATTCCGACTTGAATTGAATAGACCCCTAAGTTGTTAATGTGTGCATTACATTAATACAGTAAAGTAATACAAAGGTGTCTGGCCCTCCAGGCAACAATATAGGAATAACAGCATGCTCAGATGCCTTTATTCTTATGAATACTAAAGATATGTGCAGGATGGACTGCACTCCAAGTAAAAGAATCACCATAAAGTGCTATATAAGGGGCTCTCACACTGGCATCAGTAGTCCTGGATGAAGGTGCTCATTGGGCACCAAAACAGCTGTTGACACCATGCTGATGCTCACTGGAAGTCGAAAATATTATACCCACATGCATCACATGCAAACACCACGCAGTGTGGCCTCCGTGCATATGTGCTTGTTCTGCCGTGCGTGCGCATACCCGCATGCTACTTACATTGGCTCACGAAGCCTTGCGTATTAGCGCGTGGAATGAGTAATTACGGTAGCATACGCATTCACGTGGAAAAGCCACAAAGACATATTAGATATTTTATCCACATAGTGCATAATTTACACATAGGCCCTCATTCCGAGTTGTTCGCTCGCTAGCTGCTTTTAGCAGCATTGCACACACTAAGCCGCCGCCCTCTGGGAGTGTATCTTAGTTTAGCAGAATTGCGAACGAAAGATTCGCAAAATTGCGAATAGAAATTTCTTTGCAGTTTCTGAGTAGCTCGACACTTACTCTGCCACTGCGATCAGTTCAGTCAGTTTCGTTCCTGGTTTGGCGTCACAAACACACCCAGCGTTCACCCAGGCACTCCCCCGTTTCTCCAGCCACTCCCGCGTTTTTCCCAGAAACGGCAGCGTTTTTTCACACACACCCATAAAACGGCCAGTTTCCGCCCAGGAACACCCACTTCCTGTCAATCACACTCCGATCACCAGAACGAAGAAAAATCCTCGTAATGCCGTGAGTAAAATACCTAACTGTTGAGTAAAATAACTAAGCGCATGCGCTCTGCGAACATTGCGCATGCGCAGTAAGCGACTAATCGCAATATAGAGAAAATCGGCAGCGAGCGAACAACTCGGAATGAGGGCCATAGTCCACACGCACCCCACCAGCAGGTTACATTTATTTCAGGAAAGGTATAATAGAGATATTCAACTTTACAGGATGTGAGGGGACAGAATTAGGTTAGGACATAGTGTTTGGTATCCAGATGTACAGTATGTCAAGGGCAATATTCCAATCGCAGTTTGCAGAATATAGCATGCTCCTGCGCAGGAATACAATATTAATATCTTACTGTAATTACTGTACTCCTGATATTCGGCGGGAACCCAGTGGAGGACATCTGCAAGTACACCTGGACCAAGCATCGCCTACCTATTCAACCGACCTATGACCCCTCACGTACTGTAAATGACCAACCCTTTGACCTATGAAAGAAGAGCTTACAGTTTCCTTTGTATTATGTTTTGGACAATTGTATAAAAGCCAAGCCTCCTGGCTGGTCCCAGTCTAATTCTCTGAAGGTCATTTTGTTAGACTGACTGAGGACCGGATCCGGGTGGCGCAGGCGAACAATCGTATGTACTATTGGTTTAGCTCTTCTCTTGTATTATTGTTGTATTTCTGTGTGAATCCCCTTTTAGTAAATATTTGTTGCTGCGTTGGACCACAAGATAACATACACAATTGGTGTCGCATTCCATTCCTATTAGGGGCTTAAAGTGTAATCAGCCACACATGTAGCTGCATTGTGCTTACAGCGTGTCGGCGTCCCTACACAGCGTGCATACATTTCATAGAGGTTTATCGCATACACTTAGCGGCCGCAGCGGCCCGAACCCTTGTGTAACAAGGTACTGCTTTTTCCTGAAAGTTAAATGAACTTAACACTTGGCTTGATTTCTTCTGACCACCCTGGCAGACTTGTATACTGAGATTATTGTCCTGATTCCGGATTCATGCACTTTATGTGGAGCTATATGAACTTCTCATAGAAACATAGAATTTGTCGGCAGATAAGAACCACTTGGCCCATCTAGTCTGTCCCTTTTTTTTTTTTTACATTATTTTTATCTCTAACCTTATTTGATCCTTATTTCTTTGTAAGGATATCCTTATGTCTATCCCATGCATGTTTAAATTGCTCTACTGTCTTAGCCTCTACCACCTCTGATGGGAGGCTATTCCACTTGTCCACTACCCTTTCTCTTTGCTGATATTTTTATAAAAGTATTTCTTGAAGCATTACTCCCGGATGTGCGGGCTCTTTGTTACCTATATATATATATATATATATATATGTGAATACGGATAGGTAGGGGTTCTGGCGACCAAATGGTGTTTATCTAAAAAATATTTAGAGGACTAAAATGCGATTTATAAAGGACATGGTAAAAATAGGATTTTGATACCTACCAGTAAATCCTTTTCTCCAAGTCCGTAGAGGATGCTGGGGATGACATCAAGACCATGGGGTATAGACGGGATCCGCAGGAGACATGGGCACTCTAAAGACTTTTCATTGGGTGTGAACTGGCTCCTCCTTCTATGCCCCTCCTCCAGACCTCAGTTGTAGGAACTGTGCCCAGGGCGACTGACATTTCGAGGAAAGAATTACTTAACTAGTGGTGAGGTATCTACCAACGCACACCCTCAACCATGCCGCACACATGGCATTCAACATAACACACGCCAGCAGGCATGAACCAATTGAAATAACATGCTGAAAACCAAAATAACACAACTTGTGTAACTCTAATAACGAAACTGCAGGTAAAGTGCGCACTAGGACGGGCGCCCAGCATCCTCTACGGACTAGGAGAAAAGGATTTACCGGTAGGTATCAAAATCCTATTTTCTCATACGTCCTAGAGGATACTGGGGACGACATCTAGACCATGGGGTCTATACCAAAGCTCCAGTACGGGCGGGAGAGTGCGGATGACCCTGCAGCACCGATTGACCAAACTTTAGGTCCTCATCGGCCAAGGTGTCAAACTTGTAGAACTTAGCAAATGTGTTTGACCCTGACCAAGTAGCTGCTCGGCAAAGTTGTAATGCTGAGACCCCCCGGGCAGCCGCCCAGGATGAGCCCACCTTCCTAGTGAAGTGGGCCTTTACTGACGTCGGTAACGGCAATCCAGCCGTAGTATGAGCTTGCTGAATCATATTTCTGATCCAACGTGCAATAGTCTGCTTGGAAGCAGGACAGCCAATCTTGTTGTGAGCATACAGGACAAACAGAGCCTCTGTTTTCCGTATACGAGCCGTTCTAGCAACATAGATTTTCAAAGCTCTAACCACATCTAGAGATTTTGAATCAGTGAATGTGTCAGTAACTACTGGCACTACAATAGGTTGGTTTATGTGGAAATATTAAACCACCTTTGGAAGAAAATGTTGTCGAGTCCTCAACTCTGCCCTATCTTCATGGAAGATCTGGTAAGGGCTCTTGTGAGACAAGGTCCCCAACTCAGACACCCGCCTTGCGGATACCAAAGCCAAAAGCATCACCGCTTTCCAAGTGAGAACTTCAACTCTATCTTTTGTAGAGGCTCAAACCAATCCGATTGAAGGAACTGCAATACCACGTTAAGGTCCCATGGTGCCACTGGAGGCACGAATGGAGGCTGGATGTGCAGAACCCCTTTCACGAAGTTCTGAACCTCTGGAAGAGAGGCCAATTGTTTTTGGAAGAACACTGACAAGGCCGAAATCTGGAGCTTCATTGAACCCAATCTTAGGCCCGCATCCACACCTGCCTGCAGAAAATGGAGAAAACGTCCTAACTGAAACTCTTCTGTAGGAGCCTTCTTGGTTTCACACCAAGACACATATTTTCTCCAAATACGGTGGTAATGTTTAGACGTTCTCCTTTCCTGGCCTGAATAAGAGTGGGGAAGACTTCCTTGGGAATACCCTTCCGGGCTAGGATCCGACTCTCAACAGCCATGCCATCAAACGTAGCCGCGGTAAGTCTTGATACACACATGGCCCCTGCTGTAGTAGGTCCTCTCGAGGAGGAAGAGGCCGAGGATCTTCTATGAGCAACTCCTGAAGATCTGGAAACCAAGCCCTCCTTGGCCAGTCTGGGGCAATGACGATTGCTCAAACTCTTGTTCTTCTTATTATTTTGAGAACTTTTGGAATCAGTGGAAGTGGAGGGAAAACATATACCAACCGAAACACCCACTGGGTCACCAGTGCATCCACTGCTATTGCTTGAGGGTCTCTTGACCTGGAACAATATCTCTGAAGCTTCTTGTTTAGACGAGATGCCATCATGTCTACTTGAGGAACTCCCCAAAGACTTGTCACCTCTGTGAAGACTTCTTGGTGGAGGCCCCACTCTCCTGGATGGAGATCATGTCTGATGAGGAAGCCTGCTTCCCAGTTGTCCACTCCCGGAATGAAAATTGCTGACAGAGCTGTAACATGTCTTTCTGCCCAGAGGAGAATCCTTGTCACCTCTGCCATTGCCGCTCTGCTTTTCGTTCCGCCTTGACTGTTTATGTACGCGACTGCTGTTACATTGTCCGACTGGATCTGCACAGGATGATCTTGAAGAAGATGTACCGCTTGTAGAATGCCGTTGTAAATGGCTCTCAATTCCAGAACGTTTATGTGAAGGCAGGCTTCCTGACCATTTTCCTTGGAAGCTTTCCCCCTGTGTGACAGCTCCCCAGCCTCGGAGACTTGCATCCGTGGTTATTAGGACCCAGTCGTGAATCCCAAACCTGCTTCCCTCTAGTAGGTGAGAACTGTGTAGCCACCACAGGAGCGAAATCCTGGCTTTGGGGGACAGGATTATTTTCTGGTGCATGTGTAGGTGGGATCCGGACCACTTGTCCAACAGGTCCCACTGGAATACTCTGGCATGAAATTGGCCAAACTGTATGGCCTCGTAGGCCGCTACCATTTTCTCCAACAACCGAATGCATTGATGGATCGACAAGCTTGTTGGTTTCAATATTTGTTTGACCATTTTCTGGATTTCCAGAGCCTTTTCTACTGGAAGAAATACTCTCCATACTTCTGTGTCCAGAATCATCCCTTAAAAGGACACTCTTGTTGTCGGTTCCAACTGCGTCTTTGGAAAATTCATGATCCAACCGTGTTGTTGGAGTATTGACAGGGAGAGTGCGATGTTCTGCACCAACTGTTCCCTGGACCTCGCTTTTATCAGGAGATCGTCCAGATAAGGAATTATATTGACTCCTTTTTTACGAAGGAGGACCATCATCTCCGCCATCACCTTGGTGAATACCCTCGGTGCCGTGGAAAGTCCGAGCGGCAACGTCTGGAACTGGTAATGGCAATCCTGTACTGTGAATCTCAGATAAGCTTGGTGAGGAGGATAAATGGGAACATGCAAGTAAGCATTCTTTATGTCTACTGACACCATGAAGTCCCCCTCCTCCAGACTGGAAATCACTACCCTCAGGGATTCCATCTTGAACTTGAACCTTTTCAGGTAGAGATTCAGATTTTTAAGGTTTAACATTGGTCTGACCGAGCCGTCCGGCTTTGTAACTACGAAGAGGCTTGAATAAAAACCTTCTCCTCGATGTGACAAGGGTACCAGGACAATGACCTGATCTTGACATAGTTTTTGAATTGCCATTGTTAATGCCTCTCTTCCTGGAAGAGAAGCTGGCAAGGTCGATTTGAAAAATCGGCATGGGGGGGACGTCATGAAACTCTAGTTTGTACCCATGGAACACTATTTGTAAGACCCATGGGTCCAGGCCAGATTGAATCCAGATTTGGCTGAAAAGTTTCAGGCGTGCTCCCACCCGAGCAGACTCCCGCAAGGGAGCCCCAGCGTCATGCTGCAGATTTGGCAGGAGCAGCGGTTGACTTCTGCTCCTGGGATCCTGGAGACGCTGCGGACTTCTTTCCTTTTCCCCTTCCCCTACCTGCCAAGAAGGGGGAACCTTTGGCCTTTTTGTATTTGTTGGGCCGAAAGGACTGCATGTGAGAGTGATGTGTCTTTTTTTTTTTTTTTGGTGCAGGAGCAGAAGGCAAGAATGTCGACTTACCTGCGGTAGCCGCCGAGACTGACATCACCAAACAAGGCCTCACCTTTATACGGGAGAGGCTCCATATTTCTTTTGGAATCTGCATCAGCATTCCACTGGCAAATCCACAACGCCCTCCGAGCCGATACTGCCATGGTAGCGGTTCTTGATCCCAAGAAACCAATATATTTCATGGTTTCTACTCTAGTACGTACGCAGCAGCGTCTTTGATATGACCTAACGTTAGGAGTATCTCGTCTCCATCTATTGTGTCAATGTCTAATGGCCCTCATTCCGAGTTGTTCGCTCGCAAGTGAATTTTAGCAGATTTGCTCGTACTAAGCCGCCGCCTACTGGGAGTGAATCTTAGCATCTTAAAATTGCGAACGATGTATTCGCAATATTGCGATTACACACCTCGTAGCAGTTTCTGAGTAGCTTCAGACTTACTCGGCATCTGCGATCATTTCACTGCTTGTCGTTCCTGGTTTGACGTCACAAACACACCCAGCGTTCGCCCAGACACTCCCCCGTTTCTCCGGCCACTCCTGCGTTTTTTCCGGAAACGGTAGCGTTTTTTCCCACACGCCCATAAAACGGCCTGTTTCCGCCCAGTAACACCCATTTCCTGTCAATCACATTACGATCGCCAGAACGATGAAAAAGCCGTGAGTAAAATTCCTAACTGCATAGCAAATTTACTTGGCGCAGTCGCAGTGCGGACATTGCGCATGCGCATTAAGCGGAAAATAGCTGCGATGCGAAGATTTTTACCGAGCGAACAACTCGGAATGAGGGCCAATGACAAGTTTTCTGACCACTTCTCAATAGCACTACTCACCCACGCACAGACAATGGTAGGCCTGAGTAGTGTCCCATTGGCCACATCAATAGATCACCTCACTCACTTGTGGTCTGTCGGCTCCTTAAGTGAAGCCAATCCAGGTGCAGGGAGAAACACCTTTTCTCTTTTATGACAGGGCCCTATCTAAAATGTGGGGTGACTCCCACCTTTTGGAAAAAGGTAAGCTGCCTGAATTCCTTTTGGGAATCTGAAATTTCTTTTCAGGTTAAATCAGACTCCCTCCAAGAGACTGTTCAACTCCTGAGGTGGAGGGAAAATTACATTACTACTTTACTAAAGTAAACCCTCTCCTTGTGGTAAAAGAGGGCCTTTGTAACTCCTAACACCTCCTGTATAGCTAAAACATGTTTTAAATGCTTTTTGCTAACTTAGGATCTATTCCCCTGGAATCACTAGTGTCGACACAGGAATCAGAGTGCATGTCGGTATCAGTTTGTACTACTTGTGCAAATGACCCAGAGGGGTCCCTGTGGATGAAAGGCAGAACTATTAAAAATCACATCTTCAACAGATTATATTCAGTTTTCTGTATGAGATTCAGTAGTGATTCACACTATCATGTAACCTTTCACCCAGTCAGGCCCTCAGTGTCATATTACACCTCTGTGTCTCTAACATGTCTCCCACAGAGGAAGAGTTCACTGCCTCAGACATGTCCCATGCACAACCACACCACAGACACTCCGGGTATAGGGAACAGACCCAAAGTAAAATCTGTCAGAGGGACACATATACGATTTGCCAGTTCACAACCCAGCGCCAGTAACACAATGTCTGTGAACACAAAATGCCCACTGACATGCAGTGCTTTTATAATGCTAATCACACAATTATATAGCACCAAATTCACTGTGGCCCCCCCTGTTTTGCACCCTGATACTTGTTCAGTAGTGGAGGAGGACCAGCTTTGTCTGTGCAGCCTGAGGAGAGAGAGAAAATGGCGCTGAGCAGTGTGCTGGCTGACTGAGAAGGAAGCTCCACTCTTCAATGGCGTGTTTCTCCTCAGATTTTATGAGGTAATTTTTTATACTGGCGGGGGTAGGACTGTGCCTCAGCAACTTATGCCCCCTATTTATGCCAGTTTCCATAGGTTTCATGCTGCCCAGGGTGCCCCCCGCGCCCTGCACCCTGCAGTGCCTGTGTATGTGTGGGCAACATGGCACGCTGCGCTCCCGCCAGCCGCGCGATTCCTTTAGCCGTCACTTTCTTGATTGAAGATCTGTCTGCTAACACTCACCTGGCTTCTGACTTCTGGCTCTGTGAGGGGGGTGACGGCGCGCTGTGGGAGTGAGCATCTAGGCACGGCTAGCGTTCAGTTCCCTTCAGGAGCTAATGGTGTCCTGTCAGCCAGAAGCCGAGCCATGAAACTTTTTAGGAAGTTGGTTCCTACTTCTGCCCCCTCAGTCCCACGAAGCAGGGAGACTGTTGCCAGCAATTCTCCCTGAAAATAAAAAACCTAACATAAGTCTTTTCAGAGAAACTCAGTAGAGCTCCTCAGAGTGCATCCGGTCAGCCTGGGCACATTTCTAAAACTGAGGTCTGGAGGAGGGGCATAGAGGGAGGAGCCAGTTCACACCCAACGAAAAGTCTTTAGAGTGCCCAAGGGGGTAATTCCAAGTTGATCGCAGCAGGAATTTTGTTAGCAGTTGGGCAGAACCATGTGCACTGCAGGGGAAGCAGATTTAACATGTGCAGAGAGAGTTAAGGCCCGTACACACTGGTTGATATATCGGCCGTTCTCTTGAACGGCTGATATATCGCGGGACCGTCGGCCAGTGTGTACGGGCGATATGTCTGTGAACTCCGTCGTTCACAGACGTATCGCGTCGGCCGCGCAGCACAGCCGACGGCCAATATATCTACCAATATATTGGCGCGTTGCTGTGTGTGTACGGGGCTGTCGGCCGACCGCCCATACACATGCTGCGGCGGCCGGCGGTGATTGACAGTTGAACTGGGCGGGCGTGTGTACACGCCCGCCCAGTTCATGACGTCAGTCCCCGGCGGATCGGGCAGTGTGTATGCACACTGCCCGATCCGTCCATAGATATATCTGCAGATCAATTGATCTGCAGATATATCTATTAGTGTGTACCCACCTTTAGATTTGGGTGTGGTGTGTTCAATCTGCAATCTAATTTGCAGTGTAAAAATAAAGTAGTCAGTATTTACCCTGCACAGAAATAAAATAACCCACCCAAATCTAACTCTTTCTGCACATGTTATATCTGCCTCCCCTGCAGTGCACATGGTTTTGCCCAACTGCTAACAAAATTCCTGCTGCGATCAACTTGGAATTACCCCCCATGTCTCCTGCGGATCCCGTCTATACCCCATGGTCTTGATGTTGTCCCCAGCATCCTCTAGGACGTATGAGAAACAAAATTTAAAAAAATATGAACAATTTATTTGTCAAAAATGCATAAGAACACTACTTTTAAAAAGAAAATATTTCTCAACATATAACTACATATATCATAAAAATGGTAAAATGGTATATGTGAGTACTTATATAAAGGGGTTAAATATGTATCGAAGAATATATCTAAAAATACTTTCTGCTGCGGGGTACACTGAGCTCCACAAGTCTGGACAATGGGGTGTAGAGTAGGATCTTGATCCGAGGCACCAACAGGCTCAAAGCTTTGACCTTCTTCCCAAGATGCATAGAGCCGCCTCCTATATCACCCCGCCTCCCAGCGCAGGAGCTCAGTTTGTCAGTTGGTGCTGTAGTAAGCAGGCACCTAACAGAGGGGCTGCTCCAAGCAGCCCTGAGAAAAGCTTTTTATGAGGTAAAAAGTGAAGACTTCAAGGGCAGCAGCGGTGGTAAATATCTTGTGACATTCACTGCTTCAGCTCCAGCTCTCCCCAGCGGCGCTGTACACTCCCGAGCCCTGGTTGCTGGGTACCTACAGCGGAGGCTTCGGTTTTCTTCATGTTAGACACACACGGCTGGGGCTCTCCAGGATACCATGGCCGCGCTTCGGGAGGTGGTAAGTGGGTCCCGCTCGCGGGACCCGGTCTTTATCGCGATCCGGCGCGGTTAGTGGGAGGCTGGCCACGTGCGCTGGCGGTGGACACTGTGGATACAGGCGATCCCACTAGATCACCAGGACATGGGCGCAGGTCAGGTTTTCTCTTAAAACTGATTTTAATATCGCCCACAGTACCCGGTGGTTTTGCCACCATGGGGATAAGGCTTAGACCCGAAGCCCCTCCCCCATCCCCAGGGCGCCATTTCCAGCAAGTGTTCCCGCCCTGGAGCTGCATCTCTGTCTTTTCCTCACTCCCTGTCAGTGTCTGCGGCGCCACTACTCCACAGCTCACTGTTCCTGGGACTGCTTGGGCAAATCCTCCTATGTAAAGCCGCCTGGTTGTCAGCGCTGTGCCTTTACATGACACTTAAGTATTCTACCTGCCTTTTTAGTCGTGTTAGTAAGAAAGAGTGCATTTAGTCAGGGGTTTATAGTACAATTACCCTGTGATATACATCCAGTTTCTTACTGTGTAGTGTTATATCTATTGACTATATAGCTGTGTAAGCTAGTCCCAGGGCCGTAACTAGGTGTGTGCCAATGGTGCCTTGCCCACAGCGCAAGTGCAGTGGAGGCGCACCATCAGGCAGCACACCCCAATGTCTGGCCGTCATATTGTGTGAGGTTGTAGTGACAGTTCCGCTGTCCGCCGGCACCTGTGTAACGCCGCTGCCTCTGTAAGGTACGGGGAACGGCATTTGGTGTAATTCTGCCTGTGAGAGCCGACGCCACCGCCGTAATGGTGAGTGAGTGTGAGCACTAGTGCAGGCGCCATGTTCCGGATGTGAGCTGCCGCCTCTGCTAATTCCGCCTGTGCGCCCCTGCAATCGAGAGGGAGCGGTACAGGTCCTGTAAATGAGCCGGCGCGCCACACAGGGGAGCATTGCATTTATAGCACGGCAGAGCTGTATCATCAGCTCCTCTCCTCCCTCACTTCCTGCATCAGCCGCACCTCAGCCTATTCCCTCCTTCTCCCACCACCCATGTCAGCGTTGTCTGATTGTCCTCCCTCGGCTCAGCCTATTCCCTCCTCCAGCCTCCCATCTCAGTGTTATTCCCTCGTCCTCCCACGGCTCAGCATATCCATTCCTTCTCCCTCAGCTCAGCCTATCTCTTCCCCGACGGCTGCCTAAGTATTGCTGGGCTACAGAGAGTTCACCAGACTCACTGCACATACTGTACCAGGGCACCTGGCAGGAAAGACAATGTGACCTTCTCCCGTTTTCCAGGTAACTGCTCTCCTGGGATATAACCAATTTCTGCTGCTGATAGTAACTTCTTTCTTTCATGTCTCACAGCCCCCCCTCTGTCTCCATGACCCCCCTCTCTCCCCATGACCCCATTTGTCCCCATGCCCCCTCTCTCTCCCCATGCCCCCTCTCCATCCCCATGCCCCCTCTCCATCCCCATGCCCCTTCTCTCCTTGCGCCTCTGTCTTTTCTCTCTCTTTCTGTCCTGCCCCATGTCTCCCTAGGTTCTGTATACATATATACAGTAACGGTGTGTATATTTTATATATATATATATATATATATATATATATATAGTGCAACGGTCTGGCAGCACTCGGAGATTATAATCAAAAATTAAATTGATACAGTGTCACAGCATACCAACGTTTTTGGGGCCTGTACCCCTTTTATAAAGCCCATTCCACATTGATAACAGGGCTATGCCCTACGAAACGTTGGTATGTTATAACACTGTATTAATATAAATTTTGATAATAATCTCTGCGTGCTACTGGTTGTTTACTGGTATATATATATATATATATATATATATATATAAATACTAACGGGGCTACGCCCTCCGGAACGTTGGTATGTTGTAACACTGTATTAATATAAATTTTTATAATCTCTGAGTGCTACTGGTTGTTTACTGGTATATATATATATAAAAATACTGTGTTTGCCCCTGCGCGGTGTGAGTGGTCATGACGCCTGTGAGAGCCACTGTAGCTGGATAGCAGAGTGGCCCTACAGGTGAGTAAACACACACACACCCACACACACACCTCTCCCTGACTCTGCTACCTAATGTGTAAAAAAAGGGGGACTCTGCCTGCATTAATGTTTAAAAAAGGGGGACTCTGCCTGCCGTACTGTGTAAAAGGGGGACTCTACATGCCGTACTGTGTAAAAGGGGGACTCTACCTGCCGTACTGTGTAAAAGGGGAGCTCTGCCTGCCGATCTGTGTAAAAGGGGAGCTCTGCCTGCCATACTGTGCAAAAGGGAGTTATGTGGCCATGCCCCTTCCCCATGAAGCCACGCCCCTAGATTTTTTTATGCACGCCTACGGCACACATTGGCCCTGTTTCATAATTAGTGGTGGTAATGATGGTGGTGGTGGGGGTGCCGATGCTATTTCTTGCACACAGCGCTAAAATGTCTAGTTACGGCACTGGCTAGTCCAGTGCAGTATTATTGTCTGTAATAACCTCTGCATTGCACAAACTGTGACTATTTGTGTGTGCATTGATAGCTGAGTGGTGTCCATCTCGTGTCTTTCACTCAACTTGCTATCCCTATATTCTATAACCTGAGGGGGCTTGGTGCGTCAGGTGTTATTTAATATAGGATTTTCACAAAGATATACTGTATTACGTATTTTTCTCTGTGATTTAGTCACCATATCTCTCCTTTATCTCTGCTGGTGCTGACTACACTGCGCAGGGGTTTGGGTTTAGAGGTATTGTGCTGCTAATAATTGTACTGTTACCTCATACTGCAAGTTATATCATGTCTGCTTCTGAGGGTAACAATTCTGGGGCGGAACACACTGCTGGTGTTGCTGAAGCCATAGGCACATATGGGGAGAATATAGCAGCTGTGGGCTCTGGTTCTGGGGGCTCCTTGCCCCCCAGTGGGACTGTGGCAATGGAGGCACATACTGACCCTCCGTGGGCCGCTTTTTCCACGCTTCTGCATACGCTAGTTCATAAACTAACACCCCCTATGGACCCCCAATGCCGGTACAACCGTATGTGGTCCCTGCAGCTAACCCGCCGTGGGCGGACGATTTATGTGCTCAATTAAAGAAGTTGAGCCAGTCCCTGACTACTAAAAAGTCTGACCAACGCCTAAGTCCAAGAGGTCCTCTAAGCGAGCGCTCGTCTCCTTACAATCCACTGCTGTCACTGACATCTCATCTGATGAAGACAGCACATACACTGACCCCACAGGTTCTGACTCAGATACGGCTGATGGGGAGGGTAGTTCACATGTGGATGTTCCTGATCTTTTGGAGGCTATTAAGTTAATTCTGCAGATTACGGATGATCCCGAGCCATCCGTTCCTCCTAAGAAACCAGATAGGTTCAAGCGTCAGAAGGTGATTAAACAAGTTTTACCTCACTCTGACCACCTAGTGGATATACGTCAGGAACCCTGGCAAAGCCCGGGTACGAAGTTTGTGCCTCAAAAGAAGATGCTGGCTCGCTATCCCCTCGCGCCAGAGCTGTCTAAGAATTGGGAAACGCCTCCTCCAGTAGACTCACATGTGGCTAGGATGGTGGTTTCCTCAGCTCTACCTGTCACTACCGTCACGTCTCTAAAAGAGCCGACGGATAAACATGTCGAGGGTTGTCTAAAAGCGATTTACACCCACACGGGTGCTGCACAAAGGCCCACTATTGCAGCTACATGGGTGGCAGAGGCTATTGAAGCATGGGCCTTGGAGTCAGAAGCTGAAATCTCCTCTGACCATGCTAGACAATGCTTGTCATATATTGTCACAGCTTCTCGCTATATTAAAGAGGCGGCTTCTGATGCTGGTATCCTAGCAGCCAAGGCCTCTACTACGTCAGTCCTGGCTCGCAGGATATTGTGGCTGAGATCCTGGTCTGTGGATCTGGACTCTAGAAAAACCCTGGAGGTACTCCCTTTCAAGGGGGATATTCTGTTTGGGGAGGACTTAAATAAGATAGTGGCTGACTTGGCTACTGCCAAAACTGCCTGTCTGCCTAATACCGCTCATTCTGTGTCGAAGGCCAAAGGCACGTCCTTTCGTCCTTCAGGTAAAGCAAAAGGTCAGGCGTACCATAAGCAGGCCTGCACTTCCAAACCTGGTAAGCCGAAGCCCAAAAGAGCCTGGGCTGCCCGTCAGCCAGCATCCAAGACCGATAAGCCTGCCGCATGACGGGGCAGGCCTCCCCCTGGGGGATCCCAGGGTGGGGGGCCGGCTTCTAGGGTATACCCAGGAATGGTTGAAGACCACTTCAGATGCCTGGGTACGGGAAGTCGTCACTCGAGGTTACGCCATAGCCTTCAAAAACCGACCTCCTCATCGATTTTTCCAGACAGACGTCCCGTCGGACCAGACAAAGGCAAACACTCTGCATTCAGTGGTACAGACCCTCCTGGATACAGGAGTCGTAGTACAAGTGCCTCTTGTTCAGAGGGGCCGGGGGTACTATTCTCTGCTGTTTCTAGTCCCAAAACCGAATGGGTCCTCCCGGCCCATTCTCAACCTCAAGGCACTGAACAAGTTTGTGAAGGTTTCCAAGTTCCGTATGTAAACCCTTCGCTCTATAATTCTGGCCTTGGAACCTGGGGACTACATGGTCTCCCTGGACATACAGGGTGCTTACCTGCATATTCCTATAGCAGTGTCACATCAACAATACCTGAGGTTCGCTATTGGCAACCTCCATTACCAATTTTGTGCGTTACCTTTTGGTTTAACAACGGCTCCGCGAGTCTTCACCAAAGTTATGGCGGTAATGACGGTCGTACTCCGCCATCAAGGGGTCAGGATATTGCCGTATCTGGACGACTTGTTAATACTGGCAAATTCCCCAGATCTTCTCCTGCGTCATCTGGATATGACGGTCCGGTTTCTACAAGCCCACGGGTGGCTCCTCAACTGGAAGAAATCCTCCATGGTCCCTGCTCAGAGCATAGTGCATCTGGGAGCGCTGTTGGACACTCACAACCAGAGGTTGTTCTTGTCTCAAGAGAAAGTCCTGAAACTTCAGGACAGGATTTGTTGCTTCCTTTCTCGTCCGCAAGTGTCGATACATTCGGCAATGCAGGTGCTGGGCCTCATGGTATCAGCATTCGACATGGTGGAGTATGCTCAATTCCATTCTCACCCCCTCCAGAAGCTGATTCTAGCCAAGTGGGACGGCCTGCCTCACCTGATCAGGTCGCAAATTATCTCTTTTACTCCGGAGGTCCGTCTGTCGCTGCTCTGGTGGCTCGAGGACCGACCATTGTGCAGAGGCCGTCCCTTCTGGATATCCAACTGGGTCCTGTTGGCGACAGATGCCAGTCTAAGAGGTTGGGGCGCGGTGCTGGAGCAGCACTCCTTGCAGGGTCGGTGGACCAAGGAGGAATCTCTCCTCTCGATCAACATTCTGGAATTGCGGGCGGTCTTCAATGCGTTGAACCTAGCCCAGCATTTGATTCAGAACCGTCCTGTTCAAGTACAGTCGGACAACGCCACCACAGTGGCTTACATAAATCATCAAGGCGGCACTCGAAGCCGTTTGGCAATGAAGGAAGCCTTACGGATTCTACGTTGGGCAGATCGCCATCTACCGGCAATATCGGCAATATTCATTCCGGGAGTCCTGAATTGGGAAGCGGACTTTCTCAGTCGTCAGGACGTGCATGCCGGCGAGTGGGGCCTCCATCCAGAAGTGTTTCAACTCCTCGTGGAAAGGTGGGGTCTTCCAGATGTGGATCTGATGGCGTCTCGACACAATCACAAGGTTCCGGTCTTCGGAGCAAGGACAAGGGATCCTCAAGCAGCATTCGTGGATGCACTGGCAGTGCCGTGGAGGTTTCAGCTGCCGTACGTGTTCCCTCCGGTGTTACTCCTGCCCAGGGTAATTCGGAAGTTCAAGCAAGAAAAAGGAAATCTGCTTCTCATAGCTCCGGCGTGGCCCAGACGGCACTGGTTCTCAGACCTGCAAGGCCTATCGTCAGAGCGTCCACTTCTACTTCCACAACGCCCAGACCTCCTCGTTCAGGGCCCCTGTGTCTACCAGGACCTAGCCCGGCTGTCTTTGACGGCGTGGCTCTTGAAGCTTCCGTCTTCAGAGCTAAGGGTTTTTCTGAAGAGGTCATTAAAACTATGTTGCGGGCCCGGAAACCGGCCTCTGCTCGGATTTACTATCGGGTCTGGCATTCCTACTTTGTTTGGTGCGCATCTAACCATTATGACGCTTCCAAGTTTAGTACAGCCAAAATTTTGGCTTTTCTACAGCAGGGCGTAGATTTAGGCCTGCGTCTGGCCTCCCTCAAGGTTCATATTTCTGCCTTGTCTGTGTGGTTTCAGAGAAAAATTGCGACTTTACCTGATGTTCATACTTTCACTCAGGGTGTGTTGCGTATCCAACCTCCCTATGTCCCGCCTGTGGCTCCTTGGGACTTGTCGGTGGTTTTGGAGGCGTTACAAGAGTCTCCATTTGAACCTCTTGGTTCAGCTGACCTTTAGTGGCTTTCCCTTAAGGTGGTGTTTCTGTTGGTTATTGCCTCTGCTAGAAGAGTGTCGGATTTGGGTGCCTTGGCTTGTAGTTCCCCATATCTGATTTTTCACCGACCCCGGGCGGTTCTTAGGACTCGTCCCGGAAATTTGCCTAAGGTGGTTTCTTCGTTCCACCTTAATCAGGAGATTGTGGTTCCAGCTTTTGTCTCTCCTGATTTGTCTCTCAAAGAGCGGTCTTTGGATGTGGTACGGGCTCTCCGTATCTATGTGAAGAGACTGCTTCTATTCGAAAGTCTGATTCTCTCTTTGTTTTGTTTGGATTTCACAAACGTGGCTGGCCTGCTCACAAGCAGACCCTGGCCAGGTGGATCAGAATGGTGATTGCGCATGCTTATGTGAAGGCTGGTCTGTCAGCTCCTGTTCACATTACGGCCCATTCTACTCGGTCTGTTGGACCTTGTTGGGCAGCCCAACGTGGTGCGACCCTTGATCAATTGTGCAAGGCGGCTACGTGGTCCTCCGGGAACACGTTCATAAGGTTCTATGCCTTCGATACTGCCGCTTACCAGGATGCTTCCTTTGGACGCCAGGTTCTTGTGCCCGCTACAGTGCGTCCCCTCCCATAAGGAACTGCTTTAGGACATCCCCATTGTCCAGACTTGTGGAGCCCAGTGTACTCCGCAGCAGAAAATTAGTTTTATGGTAAGAACTTACCCTTGTTAAAACTCTTTCTGCGAGGTACACTGGGCTCCACAAGGCGCCCACCCTGATGCACTTAGCTTCTTTGAGTTGATATATGACATTAGCCGCTGACACTTCTCTTGTCGTGAGAGTGTGGTATATGTGGCTACTAACCGTTGTCGTCTCTTTTCCTGCTACTGCATTGGGCTGGTTAACTAAACTGAGCTCCTGTGCTGGGAGGCGGGGTGATATAGGAGGCGGCGCTATGCATCTTGGGATGAACAAGGGTAAGTTCTTACCATAAAACTCATTTTCTTAAGACATAAAAAGGATAAAAAATGGAAATAGTAATTAGGTAAAAAATCGCTTAATTTCAAATGGAGGGTCATACAGGAAATTCCAACGCGTTTCATCAGTCTGACTTCATCAAGGGGAAGTGCCCATGGCAACCTATCAGCTGCTCTGTATACTTTTATAGTATGCAAATTATAAATGTTACGTCAATGCTGATTGGTTGCCATGGGCAACTTCTCCACTGGCTCACTTCTCCACTTTTATCACTGCTTAGTAAATCTCCTATACCACACACACACACACACACACACACACACACATTCCCACTAGGGTTAAATTTTGTTGGGAGCCCATGAACCTTCCAGTATATTTTTGGATTGTGGGAGGAAACCCACGCAAGTACGGGGAGAATATACAAACTCCACACAGTTAGGGCCATGTTGGAAATTTAACCCATGACCACAGTACTGTGAGGCAATAATGCTAACCACTACACCGTCCGTACTGCATTATTATGTGGTGGTCAAAATAATGGGACTCGACCGCGAGCGCGGGTGTGTGTGTGTGTGTGTGTGTGTGTGTGTGTGTGTATGTATATATATATATATATATATATATATATACATACATACACATATATATGAGTAAGATGGGTTTTGTACCTCACAAAAATGCAGAGGAAAGTGTGTAATATTATAATATTAGACCCCTGTATATAGTCCAGCAACGCTGCACAAATATTGAGATAAGTGTACAGTAAAGTGAAAAGCTTTATACTCAATTAATTCTACAGCTTTTAGTCAGTCGCTTCCAAGAGCTGATAAGAGCTGCATATTAATGAGATTATAAATGTGTTGAAAATTAAAACATTTCCCATCTCTAGCAAATAATCCCTTTATGAAGTCCTGTCAATTATGTCTATTTCTGTGTTGATCCATACTTAATTAAATACAATTCTTCTACCGTTGGAATACCGGCTCTGTATTCTCATGGTATGCTTCAATGTTTTTTTTTTGGAGAAGAGGCCTGGATTTAGGTTGTGACAATTATCTGTCCTGGGAGACACGTCTGCAGCATCACCATGGGGGTAATTCCAAGTTGATCGCAGCAGGAAATTTTTTAGCAGTTGGGCAAAACCATGTGCACTGCAGGGGAGGCAGATATAACATGTGCAGAGAGAGTTAGATTTGGGTGGGTTATTTTATTTCTGTGCAGGGTAATATTGGCTGCTTTATTTTTACACTGCAAATTAGATTGCAGATTGAACACACCACACCCAAATCTAACTCTCTCTGCACTTGTTATATCTGCCTCCCCTGCAGTGCACATGGTTTTGCCCAACTACTAAAAAAATTCCTGCTGCGATCAACTTGGAATTACCCCCCATGAACAATATTATTAATTTAATACCAGTAATTCATATAGCGCACACATAATCCGCAGCGCTGCACAGAAAATATTTGGTCATACACATCAGTCCTTGCCCCAGTGGAGCTTACAGTCTATGGGGTCTATTTACTAAGCATTGGATGAAGATAAAGTGGCTGGAGATACAGTACCAGCCAATCAGCTCCTAACTGTCATTTTTCAAACCCAGCCTGTGAAATGTCAGGAGCGGATTGGCTGGTACTTTATTTCCGTTGACTTTATCTCCATCCAAGGTTTAGTAAATAGACCCCTATATTCCCTATCACATGTACATGTACACGTACACACTCTAGTGTTTTGATAATACTGACTAGGCCAGAGTTGTACACAAGTCATCCACAGTTGCACTCCCACTATGTGCATGGAAGAAAATGTGGATATTCGGCCACTTACATCTGTGTGACTGCACCTACCCGCATACTTGCCTACCTGACCCTCTCCATGAGGGAGAAAATGCTCTGTTCCTGGACTTTCCTGGTAATGTATGATTGCCATCACCTGTGGTGAGCTAGGTAATTGATAAGAAAGGTGTTTCACCACAGGTGATGGCAATCATACATTACCAGGAGAGTCCGGGAACAGAGCATTTTCTCCCTCATGGAGAGGGTCAGGTAGGCAAGTATGACCTACCCTATACATCTGCATTGTGGAAATAGCCATTGTTATTAGCCACGTGCTCTTCCACATGCAATGTATCAGGTGCAAGAGCTCAACTCAGAATAGCCCATAATTCCAGCTATTACACCTCAGGGTGTGCCGATTTAAATTAACTTGCTTTAAATCACATGATTATTTTTTTTATTATGGGCAAAACCATGGGGGTCATTCCGAGTTGATTGCTCGCTAGCTACTTTTTGCAGTGCTGCGATCAGATAGTCGCCGCCTATAGAGGAGTGTATTTTTGCTTTGCAAGTGTGTGAACGCTTTTGCAGCCGAGCGGTACAAAAAAGTTTTGTGCAGTTTCTGAGTAGCCCATGTCGAAGTCAAAAATATTACATAGAGAGAACATCCAAACTCCAAACACATGAGTCGCTATGCTTGCGAATACGCACAGCGTGCACAGCAATATATGGTAACATACGCATTTACACAGACATGCCACAAAGATATATTCAACACATATTTCATACAGCACATAAATGAAACATATCAAGCACTAGACATTATAAGGTTTTAAATTATATAATGGAGTATAACGTCATGTATGTGTATTGTTGGAGCGGAGCAAGATGGACATGTCGTGGTTGGTGTCAAAGTAATCAGATTAATGAGTGGATTGATTTGATACTGGTGGTTAGATTGTAGCACATTGCAATGAGTAGTTATGATCAAATGTAGGAATATAAAGCCACAATTCTAGTGAACAAAAGAACATTCCAAAAGACAGCATGTGTGGCCAGGAAACCAGAGGCCAGCCCCTATGATGTCATCTTCAAGGCTTGCATATGAACTGACCAATGACTCATTATGAATGAGAAAGTTCCCTCCCTTGGACCAATAGCGGAATACGTGTTTTTCCCCAAGATACACAGTGTATAGCTGATCCCAGAGACAAGAAGTTTCTGTTTTGCTGATACTCTGCTGCTGTGAGCATTGAGGGAGAGCTAAAGATGGAGGAGATGGAGCGTAGTGAGCATGAGACAGGGAGATGATAATTGTATGCTGGCCGTGACTGTATGAATTCTTTTGTAACAATTGCTTCCTATGAAAATGTACTTTGTAACCATATATATATACTGTACATGTGATATATTGTATACATATCCGTTTAATAACAAATATATACATCAATGAGCTTTGGAACTCATACAATGTGTGCGTGTACTTGTTTTCTCTTAAGGGATGTAGTGTTTGCGACGTACAGCGCACTTTTATCGTATATGGTAATAAGATGCACCTGGCGTCCGCAACTTATATTAGCGCTGGCATTTTGGATATTTATTAGAAATAAATCTGACTCTTACACCCAGGACTTACTCAGCCGCTGCGATCACTTCAGCCTGTTCGTGTCCGGAATTGAGGTCAGACACCCGCCCTGCAAACACTTGGACACACCTGCAGTTTTCCAAACACTCCCAGAAAATGGTCAGTTGTCACCCACAAATGCCCTCTTCCTGTCAATCTCCTTGCGATCGGCTGTGCAAATGGATTCTTCGTTAAATTCATCGTTCAGCAACGTTCTGCTTTGTACCCGTACGATGCACCTGCGCATTGCGGTGCATACGCATGCACAAATGGATTCTTCGTTAAATTCATCGTTCAGCAACGTTCTGCTTTGTACCCGTACGATGCACCTGCGCATTGCGGTGCATACGCATGCACAGTTTTGCCGACTTTTGACCTGATTGCACCGCAGAAAAAAAAACCTAGCGTGCGATCAGGTCGGAATGACCCCCCATGTGCAGTTCAGGTGGAGCAGACATAACATGCAGAGAGAGTTAGATTTGGGTGGAGTGTGTTCAAACTGAAATCTAAATTATATCTGCCACACCTGCAGTGCACATGGTTTTGCCCATTAGAGAAAGAGTTTGCTGCTGCGATCAGGCCTGAATTAGGCCCTTAAATCGGAGGTTATATTTCCAATGCTCTACATGTGTGGAAAGAATTAGAGGATAATTTGAAGGAATTAGCAGCATTGCAAACGCTAGGCCGCCGCCCTCTGGGAGTGTATCTTAGCTTAGCAGAATAGCAAACGAAAGATTAGCAGAACTGCTACTAAATAATTTGATACAAATGACTCAAACCTATAAAATCCACGTGACTTAATCAATGTAGGCCTGTTTATCTTCCTGATTAACTGCGAAGATGTATAAAATATTTCATCTGATGACAATGGCCATATAAAATACGTTTATAAAATATGTGTAAATTAGCCATTTTCTCTGACGTCCTAAGTGGATGCTGGGGACTCCGTAAGGACCATGGGGAATAGCGGCTCCGCAGGAGACAGGGCACAAAAGTAAAAGCTTTAGGATCAGGTGGTGTGCACTGGCTCCTCCCCCTATGACCCTCCTCCAAGCCTCAGTTAGGTTTTTGTGCCCGGCCGAGAAGGGTGCAATCTAGGTGGCTCTCCTAAAGAGCTGCTTAGAGTAAAAGTTTTGTTAGGTTTTTTATTTTCAGTGAGTCCTGCTGGCAACAGGCTCACTGCAACGAGGGACTTAGGGGAGAAGAAGTGAACTCACCTGCGTGCAGGATGGATTGGCTTCTTAGGCTACTGGACACTAGCTCCAGAGGGACGATCACAGGTACAGCCTGGATGGGTCACCGGAGCCGCGCCGCCGACCCCCTTGCAGATGCTGAAGAGAGAAGAGGTCCAGAAATCGGCGGCTGAAGACTTCCCAGTCTTCTTAAGGTAGCGCACAGCACGGCAGCTGTGCGCCATTGCTCTCAGCACACTTCACACCAACGGTCACTGAGGGTGCAGGGCGCTGGGGGGGGCGCCCTGGGCAGCAATGAAAGTACCTATGCTGGCTAAAAATACATCACATATAGCCTCTGGGGCTATAGGGATGTATTTAACCCATGCCAGGTTGTCAGAAAAACGGGAGAAGAAGCCCGCCGAAAAGGGGGCGGGGCCTAATCTCCTCAGCACACAGCGCCATTTTCCTACACAGCTCCGCTGCTAGGAAGGCTCCCAGGCTCTCCCCTGCACTGCACTACAGAAACAGGGTTAAAACAGAGAGGGGGGGCATTTTGTGTGGCGATATTATAATATATTAAGATGCTATAAGGGAAAACACTTATATAAGGTTGTCCCTGTATAATTATAGCGTTTTGGTGTGTGCTGGCAAACTCTCCCTCTGTCTCCCCAAAGGGCTAGTGGGGTCCTGTCCTCTATCAGAGCATTCCCTGTGTGTGTGCTGTGTGTCGGTACGTGTGTGTCGACATGTATGAGGACGATGTTGGTGAGGAGGCGGAGCAATTGCCTGTAATGGTGATATCACTCTCTAGGGAGTCGACACCGAAATGGATGGCTTATTTAGGGAATTACGTGATAATGTCAACACGCTGCAAGGTCGGTTGACGACATGAGACGGCCGGCAAACCAATTAGTACCTGTCCAGGCGTCTCAAACACCGTCAGGGGCTTTAAAACGCCCATTACCTCAGTCGGTCGACACACACAGACACGGACACTGACTCCAGTGTCGACGGTGAAGAAACAAACGTATTTTCCATTAGGGCCACACGTTACATGTTAAGGGCAATGAAGGAGGTGTTACATATTTCTGATACTACAAGTACCACAAAAAAGGGTATTATGTGGGGTGTGAAAAAACTACCTGTAGTTTTTCCTGAATCAGATAAATTAAATGAAGTGCGTGATGATGCGTGGGTTTCCCCCGATAGAAAATTATTGGCGTTATACCCTTTCCCGCCAGTAGTTAGGGCGCGTTGGGAAACACCCCCTAGGGTGGATAAGGTGCTCACACGCTTATCAAAACAAGTGGCGTTACCGTCTCCAGATACGGCCGCCCTCAAGAGCCAGCTGATAGGAGGCTGGAAAATATCCTAAAAAGTATATACACACATACTGGTGTTATACTGCGACCAGCGATCGCCTCAGCCTGGATGTGCAGCGCTGGGGTGGCTTGGTCGGATTCCCTGACTGAAAATATTGATACCCTTGACAGGGACAGTATTTTATTGACTATAGAGCATTTAAAAGATGCATCTATATATGCGAGATGCACAGAGGGATATTTGCACTCTGGCATCAAGAGTAAGTGCGATGTCCATGTCTGCCAGAAGATGTTTATGGACACGACAGTGGTCAGGTGATGCAGATTCCAAACGGCACATGGAAGTATTGCCGTATAAAGGGGAGGAGTTATTTGGGGTCGGTCCATCGGACCTGGTGGCCACGGCAACAGCTGGAAAATCCACCTTTTTTACCCCAAGGCACATCTCAGCAGAAAAAGACACCGTCTTTTCAGCCTCAGTCCTTTCGTCCTCATAAGGGCAAGCGGGCAAAAGGCCAGTCATATCTGCCCAGGGGTAGAGGAAAGGGAAGAAGACTGCAGCAGGCAGCTCCTTCCCAGGAACAGAAGCCCTCCACCGCTTCTGCCAAGTCCTCAGCATGACGCTGGGGCCGTACAAGCGGACTCAGGTGCGGTGGGGGGTCGTCTCAAGAGTTTCAGCGCGCAGTGGGCTCACTCGCAAGTGGACCCCTGGATCCTACAAGTAGTATCCCAGGGGTACAGATTGGAATTCGAGACGTCTCCCCCTCGCAGGTTCCTGAAGTCTGCTTTACCAACGTCTCCCTCCGACAGGGAGGCAGTATTGGAAACAATTCACAAGCTGTATTCCCAGCAGGTGATAATCAAAGTACCCCTCCTACAACAAGGAAAGGGGTATTATTCCACACTATTTGTGGTACTGAAGCCAGACGGCTCGGTGAGACCTATTCTAAATCTGAAATCTTTGAACACTTACATACAAAGGTTCAAATCAAGATGGAGTCACTCAGAGCAGTGATAGCGAACCAGGAAGAAGGGGACTATATGGTGTCCCTGGACATCAAGGATGCTTACCTCCATGTCCCAATTTGCCCTTCTCACCAAGGGTACCTCAGGTTCGTGGTACAGAACTGTCACTATCAGTTTCAGACGCTGCCGTTTGGATTGTCCACGGCACCCCGGGTCTTTACCAAGGTAATGGCCAAAATGATGATTCTTCTTCAAAGAAAAGGCGTCTTAATTATCCCTTACTTGGACGATCTCCTGATAAGGGCAAGGTCCAGAGAACAGTTGGAGGTCGGAGTAGCACTATCTCAAGTAGTTCTATGACAGCACGGGTGGATTCTAAATATTCCAAAATCGCAGCTGATTCCGACGACACGTCTGCTGTTCCTAGGGATGATTCTGGACACAGTCCAGAAAAAGGTGTTTCTCCCGGAGGAGAAAGCCAGGGAGTTATCCGAGCTAGTTAGGAACCTCCTAGAACCAGGCCAAGTGTCAGTGCATCAATGCACAAGAGTCCTGGGAAAAATGGTGGCTTCTTACGAAGCGATTCCATTCGGCAGATTTCACGCAAGAATTTTTCAGTGGGATCTGCTGGACGAATGGTCCGGATCGCATCTTCAGATGCATCAGCGGATAATCCTGTCTCCAAGGACAAGGGTGTCTATTCTGTGGTGGCTGCAGAGTGCTCATCTACTAGAGGGCAGCAGATTCGGCATTCAGGACTGGGTCCTGGTGACCACGGATGCCAGCCTGAGAGGCTGGGGAGCAGTCACACAGGGAAGAAATTTCCAAGGAGTGTGGTCAAGTCTGGAGACTTCTCTCCACATAAATATACTGGAGCTAAGGGCAATTTACAATGCTCTGAGCCTAGGAAGACCTCTGCTTCAAAGTCAACCGGTGCTGATCCAGTCGGACAACATCACGGCAGTCGCCCACGTAAACAGACAGGGCGGCACAAGAAGCAGGAGGGCAATGGCAGCAAGGATTCTTCGCTGGGCGAAAAATCATGTGATAACACTGTCAGCGGTGTTCATTCCGGGAGTGGACAACTGGGAAGCAGACTTCCTCAGCAGGCACGACCTCCACCCGGGAGAGTGGGGACTTCATCTGGAAGTCTTCCACATGATTGTGAACCGTTGGGAAAGACCAAAGGTGGACATGATGGCGTCCCGTCTGAACAAAAAACTGGACAGGTATTGCGCCAGGTCAAGAGACCCTCAGGCAATAGCAGGGACGCTCTGGTAACACCGTGGGTGTACCAGTCGGTGTATGTGTTCCCTCCTCTGCCTCTCATACCCAAGGTACTGAGAATTATAAGACGGAGAGGAGTAAGAACTATACTCGTGGCTCCGGATTGGCCAAGAAGGACTTGGTACCCGGAACTTCAAGAGATACTAAGAAGGGACTTGCTTCAGCAAGGATCATGTCTGTTCCAAGTCTTACCGCGGCTGCGTTTGACGGCATGGCGGTTGAACGCCGGATCCTAAGGGAAAAAGGCATTCCGGAAGAGGTCATCCCTACCCTGGTCAGAGCCAGGAAGGAGGTGACCGCACAACATTATCACCACATTTGGTGAAAATATGTTGCATGGTGTGAGGCCAGGAAGGCCCCCACGGAGGAATTTCAACTCGGTCGATTCCTGCATTTCCTGCAAACAGGAGTGTCTATGGGCCTCAAATTGGGGTCCATTAAGGTTCAAATTTCGGCCCTGTCGATTTTCTTCCAGAAAGAATTGGCTTCAGTTCCTGAAGTCCAGAAGTTTGTCAAGGGAGTACTGCATATACAACCCCCTTTTGTGCCTCCTGTGGCACTGTGGGATCTCAACGTAGTTCTGGGATTCCTCAAATCACATTGGTTTAAACCGCTCAAATCTGTGGATTTGAAATATCTCACATGGAAAGTGACCATGCTGTTGGCCCTGGCCTCGGCCAGGCGAGTGTCAGAATTGGCGGCTTTGTCTCACAAAAGCCCATATCTGATTGTCCATTCGGACAGGGCAGAGCTGCGGACTCGTCCCCAGTTTCTCCCTAAGGTGGTGTCAGCGTTTCACCTGAACCAGCTTATTGTGGTACCTGCGGCTACTAGGGACTTGGAGGACTCCAAGTTGCTAGATGTTGTCAGGGCCCTGAAAATATATGTTTCCAGGACGGCTGGAGTCAGGAAAACTGACTTGCTGTTATCCTGTATGCACCCAACAAACTGGGTGCTCTTGCTTCTAAGCAGACGATTGCTAGTTGGATGTGTAGTACAATTCAGCTTGCACATTCTGTGGCAGGCCTGCCACAGCCAAAATATGTAAATGCCCATTCCACAAGGAAGGTGGGTTCATCTTGGGCGGCTGCCCGAGGGGTCTCGGCTTTACAACTTTGCCGAGCTGCTACTTGGTCAGGGGCAAACACGTTTGCAAAATTCTACAAATTTGATACCCTGGCTGAGGAGGACCTGGAGTTCTCTCATTCGGTGCTGCAGAGTCATCCGCACTCTCCCGCCCGTTTGGGAGCTTTGGTATAATCCCCATGGTCTTTACGGAGTCCCCAGCATCCACTTAGGACGTCAGAGAAAATAAGAATTTACTTACCGATAATTCTATTTCTCGTAGTCCGTAGTGGATGCTGGGCGCCCATCCCAAGTGCGGATTGTCTGCAATACTTGTACATAGTTATTGTTACAAAAATCGGGTTATTATTGTTGTGAGCCATCTTTTCAGAGGCTCCGCTGTTATCATGCTGTTAACTGGGTTCAGATCACAGGTTGTACAGTGTGATTGGTGTGGCTGGTATGAGTCTTACCCGGGATTCAAAATCCTTCCTAATTGTGTACGCTCGTCCGGGCACAGTATCCTAACTAAGGCTTGGAGGAGGGTCATAGGGGGAGGAGCCAGTGCACACCACCTGATCCTAAAGCTTTTACTTTTGTGCCCTGTCTCCTGCGGAGCCGCTATTCCCCATGGTCCTTACGGAGTCCCCAGCATCCACTACGGACTACGAGAAATAGAATTATCGGTAAGTAAATTCTTATTTTTGCATCCACTTTAACAACTTCCATATATGCTCAATGTTTACACACACGGTAAATCAATATCTATGTATCGATTTCCAAACATCACACTAAATATTATGATCTTCTAGCAGCATAATATATGAAAATGTTTGCGGTTGTGTGAAATTCAATTTTCATGTATTGTGTCCTATATGTCATGGAATGACCCAGTTGTGTAACATTTTCCATAATAAAGAAAGGGATCATTTTTGGTGCAATAGGCTATGATTAGACTATTCCCCTTGTAGAAAATATCCTAAGATAGGTGCTTAGGACATTAATAAGGTGCTCTGCAACGGGAGGTCTGTTCAGCTATTGCTGTATTCTCCAGCTACATATCACTCCTGTAAATGCTGATTTACTTACAGGACTAAAAGCAATACTTTAATACACTCAATACACTTTAAAATCGAGCCGCTGCGGCCGCTGTATTCAAACCTTAACCTACGTACTTTTTACTCAGTTAGCGTACAAAGGCCCGTACCTTGCACGCACTTTGCGTACACACGCTGCGACGGACATACAAAGTACACGCAGTGCATACACACACACCGACACGCTGAGAGCACAATGCAGCTTCACGTGTGGCTGAAATATATTTAAAACCTTAGCAGGAAAAGAGACACGACACCAATTGTATTTAAGATGTTGGGATCTGACCCACCAACATATAATTGCTGAAAGGGGGTTACAACAGATATACAATTACAATAAGAGAAAAGAGGCTACAATACAATGGTACATACATTTTGTTTCACCAGCGCCACACGGTCCGGTGCTTAGTCAATCTGCAAGATGACCTTCAGAGAGAGATTGAGTGACCGGCTAGGCAGCTTAGTTTTTATACAGCTGGTAAAAACACAATACAATGGAAACTGTAACCTCTTCATCCATAGTTCAAAGGGCTGGTCATTTACAGTACAGGAGGGGTCATAGGTTGGTTTGAATAGGTGGGCGATGTCTGTTCCAGGTGTGCTTGCAGTTGGTCTCCACTGGGTTCCTGCCGAATATCAGAGTACAGTAAACACAGTATAATATTAATATCCTGTTCCTGCGCATAACTATGCGCAGGAGCGTGCTATCTTCTGCAAACTGCTACCGGAATGTTGCCCTTAAAATACCCTACAGTTGGATACCAAACACCACCTCATAACCTAATGCTGTCCCCTCATATCCTGTAAAGGTGAATCCCTTTGTTGTTGTACCTTTTAAACAAGTATAACTTGCTGGTGTGGTGCGTGTGGACTATGTGTACATTGTGCACTATGTGGATTAAATATGAGATATGTCTTTGTGGCTTTTCCATGCGGGTACCAATGCTACCATAATTACCCATACCACGCGCTAATACGCAGGACCGAGTGAGCGGTCATGCGCAACTTGCGACTATGTGCACGCACGGCAGAACAAGTACGCGCACAGAGGCCATCTGTGTGGAGTTTGTACGTGATGTGTGTACTGTAATATTTTCCGACTTCGACACTTCGCACACATTACTGAACTTCTGGCATAATTCAGACCTGGTCGCAGCAGCAAAATCTTTCTCTAATGGGCAAAACCACTTATAACATGTGCAGAGAGAGTTAGATTTGAGTGGGTTATATTGCTTCTGTGCAGGGTAAATACTGGCTGCTTTATTTTTACACTGCAATTTAGATTTCAGTTTGAACACACCCCACCCAAATCTAACTTTCTCTGCACATGTTATATCTGCCCCACCTGCAGTGCACATGGTTTTGCCCATTAGAGAAAAATGTTGCTGCTGCGATCAGGTCTGAATTAGGCCCTAAGAAAGGAAATTTTGTGCACTAACAAACTCATAATTAGCAATACTCTAGAAACATTTAACTGTACTGAGACAATTTATACTGCAGTATAAAAATATTAAAGTTTTTTCGATCATTAGCAAATACTAGATATTCTTCTATATAGTGTAATTAAGAATAGTGTTATGTATATATTACGTGGTTTTGGACAAATTGGTGAAAATGCAATTTAAAGAAATGGTTAAGATAATTTGTTTATGCTGAATTCCGACATAATAATCTGTGCATTGTATGAAGTTACCTTTTCCTTTGCGGAAAGCATAGCCTGATGGGGACGTTGCAATTTTTGTTAAACTGTGGTTGAGCTACATTTGAATTATATTAAATCCAAGAACAGTCACGTAGAGATGTATTCAACATGCAACGGTGACCTGCAAACAGGTGACCCAGGTAATTAGTACATGGGATCCCGACATCTTCCTAATTAGCTACAACCCAACAAGTATAAGAAAACTAATAGGGGGACTCACTTGCCTCTCTGCAGGACTTGATGGAAACTTAATTGTAACCCACCATATTACTAGCATAACGAACTTGTATCATCATTAGATGCATAGCAAGCTTGGGATTTACCACACACATCTTCAGGAAAATGTGACTAATTTATAATACTGATTGAGGAGGGTAATGGGTCAATAGGAGCCAACTTGGGTATGTCTGGTGTTGGCAGAATTTGTGAAACTCACTTGGAATTCTACCATATAACAGAACTGCCTGGTGCAAACCTATATCTATATATTTTTCTTCTGAATGTGTATACCCAAATGTTTTTCTCCACATATTGTATGTGGATAAATGTAAAACATAATTCTACTGCGTATATTTTTACAGAACAAGTACTGCGGGATAATAAAAGGTATATCGGATACCATAGAACAGTAAATGTGTTGTGATGATGAGAGATGTGCAAATAGGTACCTAACCAAATATGGTTATAGGTACTACAACAACACATAAGAATATTGGTGTAGCACCGTTAGAGGGGTGTGGTATGGCTGACCGGCCGTGAGGAGACCGCCGGTCAGCATACTGATGCCGGGATCCCGGTGGGGAGGGGCGAGTGCAGCAAGGCCCTTGCGGACTCGCTGCGCTCGCAACACTACGGGCTCGGTGGCGACCTGCGGTCGCCGTCGGTTCTATTCCCACTATTATGGGTGTCATGGAAATAGTACCTGATGGTCGGCATGTTGACAGTCGGGATAGTGAGGGGGCGGGATGTTGGTGGAGGTCATGTGACCGTCAGTCTCCCGACCGCCGGTCACATGAATACCACCCGTGAGAGGCACATAAACATATGTGACATACTAATCCAGTTAATTTTCTTTATTAATATGTATACAATGTATTGTGTGAATATAGAGGCGACATGTCTTATATATTTTTGAATGCATACAAATAAAGATTAAATTTTTTTAAATAAAATAATCATTACATAAAGAGTCTTCTCTGCTGCTTGAGTGTACTATTAGATGTCACAGCCTTACCATCACTAGAGAGGCTTAGTCCCAATATTGGAAATGCCCTGATCCTCATTCCCTGTCTCCAGAGAAGCTATGATGATGTGTCCCTAAGAAAAGTTTCAGACGTTGCCCAAGAAAAAGCATGGCCATCAGTATGTTCAATAGTGTTGGCAAAGTGGTACCAAATATGTTCTAAGTGTTGCTGAAATGATTGGTTAAATAATCTACAGACAGTGGTTAAAGTGGGTTGGAACGGGGCGGAACTGCGTTTCGTCACCTCTAACTGAAGGCGGAACCAGCTCCGTCTCCGTCCGGCCACTAGCATCTGGTCCCGGCTTCAGTGCAATTTAAAGCTAGCAGCAGCCGCCCGCCTATCCTGGATCATGGGCGGACCAGCTGCCAATTAAAAGAAAGCAATGCTTTTTTTTAATAACTAAATGAGCCAATCACGGCTCGCGCACCTCCAGCCAATCAGCAGCTGCCAAGCAGCAGCTTCTCATTGGCTGGTGGTCTGCCAGCCGTGATTGGCACGCAATCGGCGCCAGATTCAAAGAGCAGCCTCTTCTTTTGATCAGAAGCCAGTCCACAGGAATGGCTGGCAGCTGCTGACAACTTCAAACTGCAATGCAGCTGAGACCCAGCCGATGCTCCCTGCTCCTCCTCCATCCCACTCCCAGAGAGACAGAGGTGTGTCTCATGGAAATGCCAGGAAGCAGGAGGTGATAAGGGGGTGAGATGGCAGAGTGAGGCACAGGAGGTAAGATGGGGGAGTGGAGCACAAGAGATTATATGGGGGACTGAGGCAGAGGAGGTGATATGGGGGAGGGAAGTAGAGGATGTCATATGGGGGGGTCAAGCACAGGGGGTGAGATGGTGGAGTGAGGCACAGGAGATGATATGGGGGACTGATGCAGAGGAGGTGATATGGGGGAGTGAGGCAGAGATGGTGGAGTGAGGCACAGGGGGTGAGATGGGGGAGTGAGACACAGTGAGTGAGATGGGGAAGTTAGGTACAGGCGGTGAGATAGGGGAATGACAGGAGCAGGGGGATGAAGTAGGAGAGTGAGGCACAGGAGTGAGAGGTGCAGGGGTTAAGATAGAAGCAGAGGCTGAAGTGGTAGCAGGGAGTGAGAGGAGCAGAGGGTGAGATGGGGGAGTGAGGCACAGCGAGTGAGATGGGGAAGTTAGGTACAGGAGGTGAGATGAGGGAGTGAGGCACAGGAGATGATATGGGGGACTGATGCAGAGGAGGTGATATGGGGGAGTGAGGCAGAGATGGTGGAGTGAGGCACAGGGGGTGAGATGGTGGAGTAAGGCACAGGAGGTGAGATGGGGAGTGAGGCACAGGAGGTGAGATAGGGGAATGAGAGGAGCCGGGGGATGAAGTGGGGGATTGAGGCACAGGAGTGAGAGGTGCAGGGGTTAAGATAGAAGCAGAGACTGAAGGGATAGCAGGGAGGGAGAGGTGTAGGGGGTAAGTATATAGGGAGTGAGAGGGTTTCCCAGGATCAAGATATGTAATGGTTAGCATTACTGCCTCACAGCACTGAGGTCATGGGTTCGATTCCCACCATGGCTCTAACTGTGCAGAGTTTGTATATTCTCCCCGTACTTGCGTGGGTTTCCTCTGGGTACTCCGGTTTCCTCCCACAATCCAAAAATATACTGGTGGGTTAATTGGCTCCCAACAAAAAAATTAACCCTAGCATGTCTGTGTGTATATGTAGTAGGTAATATAGATTGTAAGCTCCACTGGGGCAGGGACTGATGTGAATGGGCAAATATCCTCTGTACAGCGCTGTGGAATATGTGTGCGCTATATAAATAACTGGTAATAAATAATATGGACACATGAGGAGAGTGACAGACAAAGGAAACAGAATGGACACATGGAAGACATAAGAGAGGTGAGCAAAGGTTGTTTAACATATCCTGCTACATTGCGCACCACATCTAAAATTGTGTGTGTGTGTGGGTGGGGGGGGGGGGGGCATTGTGTGTGTAAGTGGCACTGCTACTGTGGGCATTGTGTGTGTAAAGGGCACTAATATGTGGGGCAATATGAATACGGTTATGCTACTGTGAGGTGTTATTTTGAATGGGGGGTACTATTGTGTGGACACACCCCTTCCTAGTGAGGCCACTCACCCTTTGACGGTAAGTTCCCCCACCTCTCCAGGACCACTTTAAGCCCTGTCTACAGAAGTCCAGGTAATCCATGCTCCCCCTCTTCTCAGCCACTTGGCACAGAATAAAGGCCATGAATGGGCAAACTAGTAGGTGCTAAATGATTTCTCTGAACAATTAAGGTAGGGATGAGCTCCTTCCACCAGGTTCTGATTTCCTGGAAATCTTGAATTTGGATCCAAAACTCACGAAATCTGACCATTCCGGGAAAATGGCATCTGTGCTTTGCTTCCAGACCTGTACTTGCTGTGAAGGACCAAGCTGATTCCATTCATCTGGTTTTTATGCTGATTTTTATTTTCTTATTAGTGTTTCTGCTTAATATTCCTGACTCGGAATGCACAAATAATGTTATTTTGTGTACAATTATTTCTGCTACTTACTTACTCAGTTTATGCCTCATTCAGCTATTGTGTTACTGAAACATACAATTAAGCTTTTCAGATCAAATTGCAAATATGTAAACACAGCTGTTGTTTATCTCATCACATACTTTTCTTTTCTGCATTTCTCAGTATGAGTGTAGTCGGAAAGGATGTTTTTTTTTTCTTGTCTCATCATTGACAGATTTAGTCAATGCATTTAATGTACAGTATATAAATATAAAATAATTCTGGTTTTAAACACCCCATTTCCGGCAACGCTGGCCTCCCCCGTCTCTCCCCCTCAAACGCCTCTGCCTGATTTCTACAATGCAATTGCTGGACCCGTTCTGTACATGCGCAGGATGAGTCCTGCACATGCGCAGTTTCCAGACCATCGAGAAAATGCGGGTTGGATCGCATAAGGGATCCAACCTGAATAAGACCCATTGGCCAAACTTAAGTGAGTGAGCTACTCAGTCTTTTTTATAGGGATTATGGAGTTAATAGACTCTGGGGTCCATTAAAAAAAAATAATAATAATTAATTGATATTTATCAATATACATTGCATCGGTTCGATGCCCTATATAGCTGTTATAAGTAGCGATTCATGTATACTCACCCTTCCGGCAAAGCGATGCGGTGTCCCGGGCTCCAGCGACGCTCTCTTCTCCGGCGGTCCCCCTCTGCAGTGCTTGGAGTCAGCTGGCGGGTCCTTCTGCGCATGCTCCGCCGGCTGACCTCTCAGAAGGCCGCAAAGGCTGATGGGAGGTCAGTTGGGCAGAGCCAGTGCCGGGTGCGGACAGAGAGCAGGGAAGCAGGAGAAGGGATGCCGCTGGAGAGGTCAGTAGAAAAGGAGAAGTCAGGAACTTCTCTTTCTCTACTGGGGGCATATGTGTATTGGCACTATTGTGGGCATATGTGTATCTGGCCCCTATTTTCATTGGCTACACCCAATGTGGCATGTGGCCACACCCATTTTTTGACACGCACCTTAGGCATGCATACACAGTACCACTAAGAATTTTTTTTTACTTGCACCACTGGCAAAGAGTGGCATCAGAACAGTGATTGGCCCAAAAGTAGATATACAGTAATGATCTTTCATTATTCTTTCTTTTTCTGTTGCAGAATTGAAGTGATGGCAGAGAATCTAAGTGAAGAACAAAGAAAGTGGATATTAAAGCAGTATCGGAAGGCTGAAAATGCAGAGAAAGTGTGCATTGCGTGGCAAGAGGCATTTGACACTGTTCCACCAACTTGTCTGACAATTTATCGTATCAGAGATAAATTTTGATACAACGGGTTTAGGGCCTAATTCAGCATGGAACGCATCTACAATGCAATCACATGCCGAAGCCCTTCTGGAGTGCGCACACAGTGACATGCGACGGCATCTCACATATGCAAACGCCTCTGCCTGATAGGCAGAGGCATTCTCAGGGTGGGAGGGAGTGTCGATGCAACATTTTTGGTGTGGCGCTGCGGCATTGGGGGGACGCGGTCCAGACAACGCAGGAGCATCCAGACTGTTTGTGGTGCGGGCCGCGGTGGCTGTGTGATGTAACATGCAGCTGCTGCGAGCCTAAACATGGCAGGTAGACATCTGCCTTCACAGCTAGGCTGCACAGGCAGGGGGTTACCATTAACATGCAAGTGCTTCACTGCTGAGCAAAGCGTTCGCATGTTAGCAGGGGGAGGGGAGGGCCTGGCATGTGGGGTGGACTTGCCCTGTTCCGGGCATCCCCCTGCATGCTAGTGTTAAGGATTGTACCAAAATCTGGATGTCCTCAAACATCTACGACAGAAAAGAATGAGATGAGAATTACCCTGACATTCATAGACAGTCCAAAAAGTCCACAAGACGTGTGTGTCAGAAGCTATATATACTGAGAACATCCTTACAACTGTTAATGTGTAAATTGAGGTTGAAACCTTTTGGAGGATGATTCAGACCATCAATTGCAATTCTGTGAGATAATGCATAACCAAAATTCTCACTAACCTAGAGTGACCATATTATCCCTTTTGCCTTGGACGCTCATGGATTACACAGATTCTGTGGCTGATTAAAACCAGCTGAAATGTAGACTTGAAGTCAGCCAGCCACAGAACCTGTGTAATCCATGAACATCCCAGGTAAAAGGGATAATCTGGTCAGTCTAACTAACCAGACCTACTTGATAAGATCATCTGGTCAGATGAAGCCTGTTTTAAGTTGTCAGGCTACTGTACATGAACAGGCATAATTGTGTGTACTGGGCAGATGCAAATCCTCTTCTGACTATCACAACTCAACTGAACCAGCCAGGTGTCACTGTGTGGGGTGGATGGTCCGGCAATGGTGCCCTGGGGTCGTTTTTTTACCAATACAACTGTGAATGTTAACAATTTCCTAAATAAACTGTGCAACATGGTGGCGCCCCAACTCACGACCAGGGCAAACTTCAACTGTTTTTTCAGCAATACGGGGCTCCTCCTCATTTTGGCTGTATGGGAATACCTTGACGACACCTTCCCACAGCGTTGGATCAGGTGACATAGCAGCATTTAATGGCCACCACGTTCACCCGACTTCAAACCAATATTTTTTTTTCCCAATATACAATACTGAATAAGAGCAATGTAATAAAAAATACAAAATGGTAATTAGGACTGCTAAATTAGAAAATGGAAAACAAAATGCAAAGGACAGCAAAACTAACCAGAAAAAGTTATTTAGTTATATCAACAGTAAAAGGTTCAAAAAAGACAATATAGGACCCTTAAAAAGTGATTTGGGCATTTTGATTATTGACGACATGGAAAAAGCAGAGAAATTGAATACATTTTTTTATGTTGGTTTTTACTAGGGAGGAACAAATGGTGGGAACCTTATATAATGCCATAATTGAGAATGCTTCATTACTTGATACTCTTTTAAGTGAAGAAGTAGTCAGTGAGAGATTAAGCAAAATTAAGACTAATAAATCTCCTGGCCCGGGTGGGCTTCACCCAAGGGTTTTAATGCTCAGAAATAGTAAGGCCTTTATACTTAATCTTCAGTGCTTCAATTACAGCTACATTGGTACTGAGGGACTGGAGTATAGCAGATATTGTACCAACATTTAAAAAGGGCAACAAAACCCATCCTGGTAACTATAGACCGGTAAGTCTGACATCTATAGTAGGGAAAATATTGTCATGATCCTGACTATTGTTCTCATACTTGGTGACTTAACTCTGCCATCTGTCCTGGATCCTGCATCTTTTCTGCTCACTGGGATAAACAGCTTGCCAGTACCATGAGTTTCCTGAGTGCTGAGTTCTCTGCCTGGAAGGTGAGCCTTAACGAGCTCCACCTGTGATGATTATCCTTTTGTGTGAATACTGAATTCAGCAAGTCTTTCTATGCTGTGCCTACACAGCAATCATTGTTGTCATACTATATGCCTCTCTGACTCCAGTGGTCACCAGATACATTGTCCACTGTGCTCTGCTCTGCTCTCTGATCACCTGACCTGGAGCTATCCAATCCTGTGCCAGCCTGAGACTCACTGAATCACCTGACTCTGTTCACCAATCACCAAGGACCAGGAAGTATAAGTAAAGAGACTTGTGTTACAGAAGCTGCCAGTTCCTTGTGTCACACAGCTCTGTGTGAGCTTAGTAGCTGAGCTCCCTAAGAGGTAACACTTTTACCTTGGTTCCTGTAAAACTCTGCTCTTTTGCTACCCAGTCTGGATTACAGTTGCGTTACCAGTTTTATCCATTATCAGTCTTGTCTTAAAGACGCAGCTGCAGTATTCTTCAGTCTCGTCATAAAGTCACAACCGCAGTGTTCTTTAGTCTCGTCTTAAAGACACAGCCGCAGTATTCTTCAGTCTCATCTTAAAGACACAGCCGCAGTATTCTTCAGTCTCGTCTTAAAGACACAGCCGCAGTATTCTTCAAGACGCCGCAATATTCTTCAGCCTCGTCTTAAAGTCACAGCTACAATCTTCAGTTCTTTTTCAGCCTTGTCTTAAAGTCACAGCCACAGTCATTGTTCTACATACAGTTGCGATTCCAGTTATACCGGTACCCAGCCCGGTTCACAGTACGGTTCTCGGTCTCACCGGTAACCAACCAGTTCTCAGTCTCACCGGTAACCAGTCTGGTTCAACGTCTTCAGCTCTCCTCTCAGTTCTGCATGACGCCAGAGAACCTATTTCTTAGTAACCTTGAGTACACAAACACCTACTCCTGTGACAGTATATCATTCTCACCAATACATTTACCATCCTGCTATCAACCACAAGTCCCTGGTGATCCAGTGGTCAGGAAACAGCTCCCTTTGCCGAGGCCTGGGTTCGATCCCTGGTCATGGGTTGCTCCTTGCTACTTAATTTCACTGATTCCCACAGACCAGCCAAATATACATATGGTCCTCCAGTTACACGCACGGACTTCATATACACGCCGGGTTCACAAAAACCACAGTCATGACAAATATTAGAAACTATATTAAGGGATAGCATTCAGGAGTACTTAGGGTCCTGCAAGATTATTTATTAGTAAAAACCAGCATGGGTTTGTGAGGGATAGGTCATGTCAAACAAACTTAGTCCGCTTCTATGATGAAGTAAGTATGAACTTAGACCAGGGAAATGCAGTGGATGTGGTATTTTTAGACTTTGCTAAAGCCTTTGACACTGTCTCTCACATGAGGTTGATACATAAACTAAGACAGCTTGGTCTTGGTCGCAAAATTTGTACCTGGGTCAAAAATTGGTTGGAAAATAGGGAACAGAGAGATGTGGTCAATGGTAAGTATTCTAACTGGGCAAAAGTATTAAGTGGTGTACCTCAAGGATATGTATTAGGGCGACTTCAATTTAACATACTTATTAATGACCTGGGAGATGGTCTTGAGAGCAAAGTGTCCATTTTCGCAGGTGACACTAAACTGTGTAGAATAATTAAATCAGATAGAGATGTTGACTGTATTCACAACAACTTAATCAAACTGGAAACTTGGGCAGCAAAGTGGAGTATGAGGTTTAATATAGAAAAATTTAAATTCATACATTTTGGGACTAAGAACAAACATGCAGTTTACAAATGGGGAAATGTTAGGGGAATCTGTAATGGAGAAAGATTTGGGTGTGCTCATTGACAATAGACTCGGTAGCAGTGCCCATTGTAAATGTGCAGTAGCAAAGGCTAATAAGAGTTTGGCTTGCATTAAACTTGGGGTTGCGTCAAAGAAGGAAAGTATAATCCTCCCATATTATACTGTAAATCTTTAGTACAGCCACATTTAGAATACTGTGTACAGTTCTGGGCACCTCACTATAAAAAAGACATACTGGAAATTGAAAAAGTTTAGAGAAGAGCAACTAAATTAATTAAGGGCATAGAGTCGTTGGACTATAATGAAAGGCTAACTAGGTTAGATATGTTTACATGACAAAAGAGGCTAAGAGGAGATATGATTAATATGTACAAATACTTTAAGGGGCAATATAGGGAATTATCAATTTGTTTTTTAAGAGATTTGTACAAAAAACTCATGGCCACCACCTAGGGTTAGAGGAGAGGGCTTTCAATACCTTGCCTAGGAAGGTGTTCTTCACTGTGAGGGCACTAAAGATTTGGAACTTTCTTTCCGGAGAAGGTTGCAATAGCTGAGTCATTAGAGAAGTTCAAGACTGGTTTAGATATACGTTTTTAGCAGAAATAGAAATCCAGTGATACAACCTTTAATAATAAAACCATACAGGTTGAATTTGATGGACATGTTGTCTTTTTTCAACCTCAACATCTATGTTTCTATATTTACTAAAGGGCCACCCTGTATTTTTGTCCCCTTTATCTTAGCCACTGTAGGCCACTGTAGGGCTAATCATGGTGTAGGATCAGTAAGTTATAAAATATTGCCCAGATTTATCAAGCCTTGGAGAGTGATAAATAGCACGGTGATAAAGTGCCAACCAATCAGCTCCTAACTGTCATTTTTCAAACACAGCCTGTAAGATGGCAGTTAGGAGTTGATTAGCAGGTACTTTATCACCGTGCTAGTTCTCACTCTACGTGGCTTGATTAATGGGCCCCTAAGTATTTAGCTTCTCCTCGTTACCATTCAGTCACTTACTTGGCTATGTCCAGGTGTAGACTTACAGTCCGTTTCTGCCTTGGCCACTATTGTTTGGTTAATGTGGCATCGCCACAATTTTCCTTCCACTTCAATCATGTACAGTACATCAAGTACTTGACCCTTCTGCCTCTCCAGCCACAAATATTAAGTATCCCCTGAATGTATGACGGAGGAACCACAGCAGAGATCTACGATGCCTGCTGCAATCCCTCTATTCCTGCCAGCAGCCGTATTCCCCATATGTTTCTATGGGGAATGCGATGATGCCCATTTTACCAATAAGCATTCTCGATATTGGCCCTGCAGCTACCACCATCTTTAGCAGCCCATTGTAGCCTGTCCTGCCAGCAATAGCTGGCAGGACAGAGGGTTCCCCAGAAACCCTGCCCGGAAGTGACCACTGTGCATTGTGGTCTGGCTGACCGTGCATGGCCAGACTCCCCAGCAGCTCACTGAGCATATCACAGATCGCATTCAATGTGCGATCATTGATAAATGGGCTCCTAAATGCTTTTATAAAATGTCCACTATGGACCCTACTTAGGTTGGATTGCAGATTCTGCTAAAATGCATAGTCCTTTCTGTCTCATGCTGGAGGCTCAGCATAGGGCAAGGCCACCCGGCATGCTGACCGTCCCGCCCAGTAGCTGCAACCACAATTTAATTGTGGTTGCAGCAACTGTGGACGACGACCCCTGCCTTCACAGCCTGGCTTTTTCCTTCGGAGCGGCTGCATGTGCTCCTAAAACGGCACTGCCCCACCCCCACTCGTAGCGACCGTCCCCGTCAGTCAGACAGAGGCGTTCGCAGCCAATCGGACTGTGCGCACTGGTGCCTACTCGTGCTAGTAGACTCCTCAGTATACTGTATGTTTCTGCACATATTACACTGAGTAAAACTGCTACTTTCTTGTCTCCCTGTACAGAACACTGGTCTACTATCCTTGTAGTCTGCATGCACCTGCTTTGATGCTGATAGTCCAGAGAAACAATGTAAGAGAATGGTTCTGTACAGACGTACTTTCTGACAAGTGTTGGCATGATACCTGTATTAATGTTGCATGCTGCTGGGAAACAGTGAAATACATTACTGAATGCATTCCAGACACTCTGTAAAATACGAGGAACAAGTACAAGATGTGACATGATTTAAATACTGTACTTTTTATACACCCACATGCATGAGCCCTTATGTTAAATGTTTTCTTCACTGGGTTCTGCCAGGCGTGGAATATCTAGTAAGTGCCCTAATCAGTGGTGCTGAGGGGGAGCGGGGTGCGGGTACAAATTACCCGGGCTGCTGGAGGGGGCCCGTGCAGTATACCTGTGCCACTGTACTGTTGCCAGCGTTCTGCGGTGCCATCTTCCTGGTGAACTCTTTGGGAAGATGGTGCCGCACTTAGAAAGCGAAGACTCTGGCATAGTGCAGTCTTTACTCTCTAGTGGCCATCATCATCTTCCCAAATATCACTGGGAAGATGGCGCCGGGCAGGGAGGAGGGACCCGCTTCCTGTTCAAGTAAGATAGGAAGCGGGTGCCCTCCCCCACGTCCGCCCCTGTGTTAAAATTGCAAACCCCTTCCCCAATGGAGCGCGCATATAATTTAATACTAACGGGCATCACCACGCCCCTTTTTAAAGCCAGGCGCCCATCCGTCCCCCTCCCATTTACTGGGCTCTCTACAGCCATGGCCCTAATATGTACTATGCTATGCAAGCCTAAATCAGATTCATTAACATACAATTTAAAAAAAAAATATTGGAGGATCATTCATACGTGTTTCATGCCATGAAGTGTTTCGAGAACAATTAAATATTGTTTCCTTAGTGGAGATTGGCAGAACCTCTATGAAACTGTCTCTTTTTAGAGAGATGCCTCCAACCAATCCATATGAAAAATGAAAAGGAGATTTCTTTTACACATTTCAAGGGTTGGCCTGGCCTGGCAATCTGTATCCATAAGTGCAGAATAGATTTACGGGTGGCCGATGAAATTGCTAACAATAAGTTTCTGACATATAAGAACAAAAAATGCTGGACTGCGCTTCTCATCCAAGTATGGACATTTATTGCACAATACAATATATATTAAAAAGCTAAGACACCGGACGGTATCACAAACCATTAAAACATAACACACAATACTAGTTAGTTCACAACGGACCTAAAAATTTCATATGCATATGTATTCAGTAAAACACCCCTTAATTTCAGCATTAATAACAAACACCCTTGGTGTATATTGCATGCATATTAGTATAAAGATTCAGCCGTATATATATATATATATATATATATATAGACATGCAGGGGTTAATAAGCTTATTAGTCTCTGGTTAAGGCTTATGATACGCTCCTCTGACTCTATGTATTGTACAACTGTCAGCTTATTTTAAAAAAACAGTGCAGGCATCCCTGCAATGTACAGCAAGTTCAATACAGTAGGAGCCCCTGTTGTTAGTGTGTTACATAGGCACAATGGTACTGGAACGCACTTCTCATTCCCCCTTAGCACTGGGGTCCACGTGCAAAACAGCCTTCTCTTCCCCGATTCTTAGATGTTGGCAGCAGGGAAAATTGGCCGGCCGGCTGGCTCGTAGCACACGTGACAGAGGGTAAACTCTTATATCGACCTCCACAGACGTGTTTCCCCGCATATAATAGTTGTCAGCGGCTTCCTCAGTGTGTAAAGTTCCTGACATCTCTGGGGACCCTGATATCTGTAGGCAAAGAAACATGAAGAGCCCACTCCACTTGGGGTGAGTGGTGCATAATTAACAAGATAGTCACATATTTTTTTAATTAAAAGCTGATCATAAGAACTGACATATAACAATTGCTTTACCTTAATGTAATTAATGTAATAAAATAAATAAAAGACAAAATAAGATATCTGTTTTGAGCATATAATGCCATCATTGAAAGAGGTTAAAAAACAGGATAATCAGATATTTCAGTATTTCTGCTACATGATTACATTGTAATATACTTTTCCAATACAGGTTGAGTCTCCCATAAACAAAATACTTGGGACCAGAAGAATTTTGGATTTCGGATATTTCCGTTTTGCAATATTTGCATACCATAAGGCGATATCTTAGGGATGGGATCCTAGTATAAACACAGAATCTATTTATGTCTCATATGCACCTTATACACACAGCCTGAAAGTAATTTTATACAATATTTGTAATTTTTTTTTTCATTCAGACCCGATCGCACGCTGCCTTTTTTCGCGGCCGTGCGATCGGGTCTCAACAGCACATGCATAAGGGCTGCAATGCGCAGGCACGCTGGCCACCGGCGTTGGCAATGGGCAGCAATGAAAAGAACAAAGAACGCGTTTGCAGTGGCGAACATAAGAAGATAGAAGATTGGCAGGAAGAGGCCATCCGGGGGTGTCAACTCACCGTTTTCTGGGAGTGTCCAGGAAAACGCAGGCATGCCCAGCCAATTCCAGGGAGGGTTCTTGACGTCAGCTACAGCAAGGATCATCGCAACGGCTTAGTAAGTCTTGAGCTGTGCAGAGACTGCACAAACTTTTTGCTTGTGCAGTTCTCTGCACAAGCGAACGCACCCCCAAAGCCATTACCCCCTCCCCCTGTAGGCGGCGATTACCTGGTCGCAGCAGTGCAAAAAATAGCCTGCATGTGACCAGGTCTGAATTAGGCCCAATGAACCATCAGAAAGCAAAGATGTCACTATCTCAGTCATGCTCATAACAGTCTGTATGCTGGGACAGGAGCGAGTTAATTCATAAAGATAGTAAATCATGATTAAATTGAGATTAAGCATACAGAATATACTGTAAGCAACCCAATAAAAAGTAATATTAAGCATATGGCTGTGACACTAGACTTTAATGCATACAGATGGTGCCTCGCTCAACTAGCCTTCTCTGCTGCACCTAGGTGCACCAAGGTTTATTAGCATAAGCCTTTTATTTATTATTCTCAGCTGCAATACAATACAGAGAGGGGATTAAGGGGGTCATTCCGACCCGATCGCACGCTGCAGTTTTTCACAGCGGTGCGATCGGGTCTGATCTGGGCATGTGCCGCGACCACAATGCGCAGGTGCGTTGCTGCCCAGCAACGGGAAACGCTGGTCAGCGTGGGTCCTTACATAGAAAGTGAAACCGATCGCAGCGGTGATCGCAAGGTGATTGACAGCAAGAAGACGTTTCTGGGTGGCAAATTACCATTTTCTGGGAGTGCCGTGGAAAACGCAGGCGTGTCCAGGCGTTTGCAGGGCGGGTGTCTGACGTCAATTCCGGGACCTGACAGGCTGAAGTGATCGCAGTGGTTGAGTAAGTTCAGAGCTACTCAGAAACTGCACAAAAACTTTTTGCACAGCTCCCCTGCACAAGCGATCGCACACTTGCTATGCTAAAAGGAGTTAGTAATATGCCAGTAATCCAGCCACTTCCCCCAGTTCTCTTTCACCTCACCCCTTTGTTTCTGCAGCTTTAGCCCTGCAGTGTCTCTCCAGCTACAGCCAGCTTATTTCTGTCTTTAGACCCAGTGTCGCTCCAGCCAGCTTCCTTCCGTATCTCCAGCTTCCTTCTCTAGCGCTAGCCAAAATACACTGTGCAAAAAAATTCCCCCGGTGTCTCTCCAGCTCCAACCAGCACCCCTTCTGTCTCACCAGCCTCCAGTCACCCCCTAACTTGCAAAGCATGCTCCAGACACACCCCTCCTGTAATCATATGACCCAGACACCTCCACCCCCAACTCAAAATAAATCCAGATTTCCCTTAAAGTCATAATATGCTACAGACACCCCCAAAGCCACAACGGGCTGGATGATAGGAGGGGCAACAGGCGGTCATCCTGGGGCCCTCATACACTGCTTTTTCAACTGGAGCAGCCCCCCTCTGGCACTCAGCTGTTCATTAGCAGCGCCCACAGAGGAAATCCTCCACCTTCAGTCAGTCTCGTGGGATGGTGAAGTGAAATCTCGTGAGACACTGACCCAGAGCTGCCTGCGTATGCTGCAAAGTTCCGGCACGCTGTCCCTGCCGAGGCTGCTTTGTGATAATGTGTGTGTGTGTGTGTGTGTGTGTTTTATAACAGTTGTACACACGGGGGGTAGTGCTCTGAGGTGTTTGGCAGCAAATTTTAGTAGTACTTTGTTGCCCCTGGGCCCCCATAAACCGTAATCCAGGCCTGCTCCAGACAATCCCAGCTAGTAATATATGTAAATATAGTAATAGACACCCACCCACCCTAACTTACATAAGATGCTTCAAAAACTACCCCCTGTCAGAACATGACCCAGGCAAAGCCCTCACCTGTCTTAGCATGCTACACACACAGACCCGCCATAACATGCTCCAGAAAATGCAGTTGATGCAGCTGTAACTGCCATGACATGCTACAGACACTTCCCCCTGTCGCTATGTCTGCCCCAGTAGTTGAGTAGTTCACTTACCTAAATGCTTCTTAAGTCCATCTGCCTTCTCTCTCCTCTCAGCTAGGGCTCCTCTGTGAACTAGGCATCATTGCTACGTCCCTCTGCTGCCAGTGCTAGGAGCTGGGTATAGCTGCTGCAGGGAAGATGTAGCGTCAAGAAGCCTCTGCAAACAGTTAGATGTCAGGTGCTGTTTCTTCACCCCACCCATGGCTATTTGGCACAGGCGGATGTACCCCTTGTGCAGAAGTTTGTTGGTGGGGCTCTCATGTGGGCACCCTTTGTAACGCCACTGCCTGAGAGTGCTGCAACCAGACCAGTATAATAGATCAGTCCCAGCTGGTAAGCAGTGTGAGCTGCCTGCTTGGTGAGCCCCTTTTCTGTCCGAGTCCGGGACTGTAGTCCCAACAGCCCCCCTGGTGGTGACCCTGCTCCCCCTACCCCCTGACAATGACACTGGCTGTATTCCTTCATGCCTAGTGTCATAATCAGTCACGTTATCTGATCCCATAATATGGTATTGCTCAAATTGTATGTTTTATCAATGCATATTCTGTAGCAAAAATGCTATTTTTAAATTGTGTTGATTGCAATTCTGTAATTAGCAATACAGGTATTTGAACTAAACCTAAAGACATTTGGTTTGATCTTTGTACCTCCCAGGTTGTAAAAACATGTGTGTGTACCATACACATTAGGGGGCCATATGTGAGCTTAAGAAAGTTTACCTATTGCTTTGTCCACAGACTTTAAGACTAAATAGGGGACAAAGTGTATTAAGACGGGCATACTCTCCTAAACCTGTTTTATGAGGTTAAGGTATCTGAGAGACATTGGTAAGGTGAATTTCCTTCCAGACAATGCCATAAAACTTCCCAGAGTATTGACAAGTTACGGGTTCCTAGCCTCCCAGCATGTCATTAAGGAACCCTGTTTGTTTGAAAGGGAAACTCTGTGTTGTAAGAACAAAAGAACTAAGGAGCTAGCTCTGTTTATCTAAAACAAGGTTGTGTGAAACAAATAATTTTGGTACTGAGTTAATCCCAAAGGTGTGGACCCGGGAGCAGCCTACTGGAAAGATAAAATGCCTGTTGGAATTTTGAAAGATGTTCATTTCTTGGAGAGCAGCCATGGGCTGGGGACGCACCATGGGGGTCATTCCTAGTTGATCGATTGCTGCCGATTTTCGCAGCCCAGCAATCAGGTAAAAAAACAGCAAAACTGCACATGCGTATGCCCCGCAATGCGCAGGCACATCGTACGGGTACAAAGCGGTTCATTGCTGAGCGATGCATTTAACGAAGAATCCATTCGCACAGCCGATCACATGGAGATTGACAGGAAGAAGGCGTTTGGGTGGCAACTGACCGTTTTCTGGGGGTGTTTGGAAAAACGCAGGTATGTCCGGGCGTTTGCAGGGCGGGTGTCTGGCGTCAATTCCAGGAACAAAAAGACTGAAATAATCGCAAGGGCTGAGTAAGTCCAGACCTACTCAGAAACTGCACAAAATGTTTTTGCTGAGCTCGGCTGTTACGAAAATAAACTCCCCTATGGGTGGCGACTATGCGTTTGCATGGCTGTTAAAAGTAGCTAGCGAGCGATCAACTCGGAATGAGGGCCCATACCTCATATTCTTGTGCAATCCCCCACAACAAAAGTTCCTAAATCCTCCATTGTAAGTGTCCTGAATTTCTGAAAGTTATTCCTTTTATTTTATTTCTGAAAGTAACTGCATTATAATCTGTATACCAATATATGTAATATCTTTTGGATTAAATACATTTAATCTAGCATATTCTCCGTGATTCTTTCTGAATCTGCCAGCCTGTGAGGCCCATGCTACATACCTATATTTAATTATGAAATAGTGATATTTGTGCGTATAATGTAAGAACTCCATTATAATCCTTTGTGGTGGCAGAGAAATTGTGTATTTAGCGATGTGTGACCGAGGTGCTCACCGTCACAACCAGCTGTTCTAGACTGCTGTATCTGAGGGGAAGGCTGGATTCGTGACACCTAGGCAGTCATTTGGTTTAGGAATTTTTGCTGTCTGCTCACATTTATTTGTGGTCATTGTTATTTGTACATTAGGGTGTTAGGCATACTTCAGAACAAAGCATAAAAAATAGCAAAAAAGTAGCAATGTTGCTACTGGAAACATGAGATGCAAGGAGCTTAAAAGCACTTATTTCGTTGTTTGCATGTAGGTTGCTTTTGCTTGTAGCCAGGGATGCTGAGATGGGCATGGGGACTGTTAATCATTACCTGGGCCCAGGTCAGTTGGAGGGACCTGGCGGGGGGGGGGGGGGGGCAGCTGCTGAGAGGGACAAAAGTTCTCCGTTCCAGCTTGCAGCGAGGCTTTGCAGTGGTGTGCATAGTATTTGTACAGGGTTTATTTTTGTTTTTAGAAATGGAGTGGCCGCGCCTCCTGGACTTGGCTGCACCTTCCCCCCCACCACCCTTCCCCCTTAGTAACACCCAGGCCCCACAGATGTCTCAAGAGCCCTGCATGTACCACATACAGTACATACTGGGCAGTTTTGCTTTATACTGAAAACTAGAACTGAGCTAAGGCGCACCCATTCCAAACTCTAAATTTGTTTGTTCATCTTAAATTGTAGTGTAACATGGTGTTTCTAAGGTGCTAATATGGGCCCAAATGTATTAAGCCTTAACAAGAGATAAAACGGAGACGATGAAGGGGCAGCTGGACAGTATTAAGCCTGGAGAAGTGATAAAGCAGTGATAAGTGCAAGGTTATAATGCACCAGCCAATCAGCTCCAATATTTAAATTGATGGTTGGACGCTGATTGGCTCGTGCTTTATCACCTTCCAGTTATCACTGGTTTATCACTGCTTTATTACTTCTCCAGGCTTAATACATCTGCCCCAAAGAGTGATAAATGACCAGCCAACCAGCTCCTAACTGTCATTTTCAAACACAGCCTGTGACATGACAGTTAGAAAGCTGATTGGCTGGTCATTTATCACTCTTTCTGTCTCATTTTGGGGTCTATTTATAAAGCAGTGAAAAAAGTGGAGAAAAGGACCAGTGGAGAAGTTGCCCATGGCAACCAATCAGCCTTGAAGGAAGCTTTTATCAAGTACTTTCTATAAAATGTAAGGGAGATGCTGATTGGTTGCCATGGGCAACTTCTCCACTAATCTGTTTCTCCACGCTTTTCACTGACACTCTAATCTCTTAAGGCTTAATACATTTGGGCCATGGTCCTCTTCTCTGTGCTCCTAGCTCTACATAAGATGGTAAATGAGCAAGCAGTGGCATACTGTAAAGGGGCGTACACATGGAGCAATAATCTAAGCAATCTGACTAGTACCTCCACAGCGATAGCGATGCGCATCGCTATCGCTGGTGCTAGATTGGCCCAATCTAGCAGGTCGCTCATTTCACCCGCTGGGTGAAATGAGCGCCCCACCCCCCCGTCTCCCCCCGCACGCTCATCACACATCGAGCTGTGCTGAGAGGTGGGAGAGATGTGTGCTGAGCGGTTCGCTCAGCACACATCTCTCCCACATCTGCCCGTGAATACGAGCCTTAACTGCTGGAACCAATGGAAATGTGTTGAGACGGAGGGAGAGTCCCTGTACAGAGAACTGGGGCTCGCAGCCTAAAGCATCAGAGGTTGGGAATCTTCATACCAGTCCTGTCTCCTGGGGATCTGGGTTGAAATTCCTCTACTAGAATGTGGCTACATAGTTAAAATTTCCCATTTATGGCATTAGGGTTGTTGTTACTACCTGTATATTACGCTTCTAGTCATGATGTCACTGATCACTAATCTTTGATTAATGGATTTATAGATTATTAGTTGCTATGGCTTCAAATTGCACCAGTGATTCTTGACACATTACCTTCTTTATCATCTGTTCTTAAAGTAATACCCCTTTCACATCGCACAAATAACCCGGTACCGACACGGCATATTGCCGTGTCGAACCGGGTCAGCGTGCGATGTGAAAGCACACTGGCCGATTTAGCGGGTCGCCTGACCCGGTAAATCAACCCGGTAAAAAAGAAGGGTTTTACCCGGGTTGATTACCGGGTCAGGTGCGGTGTGAATGGGAGCCGTGTCGATGCGACACGGCTCCCATTCACAAGATAGGGAGAGGCGGCGCTGGAGATGAGCTCATCTCCCGACGCCGCCTCCACCCCCGCCCCTGCTGCTGCTGCGCGCTCCGTTGTTATGGCAACCGACCCGGTATATTGCCGGGTCGGAAAGCCAGCAGCGGAGTGCAAATGCCGGATCCCACCCGGTAAGTACACGTTTGTCTTACCGGGTAGGATCCGGCATTTGCAGTCTGAATGCAGCATAACAATGCTGAGATATTTCTAAATAACCTCATAGCAAATGGAAGCTGCCCCATATAACACAATAGGGGGGAAATGTAATAGGGCTTGAGAATCAAAAAGTGAGAGATTTTGGTAAAATTCTCCTGTTTTTTTAAAGCGGCAATCGTTTACATGGTAAAATCAACCTGGTTTTGCCATGTAAACGATTGTCACTTTAAAAGAAAACAGGAGAATTTTACCAAAATCTCTCACTGTCTGATTCTCACACCTTATTACATTTCCCCCCTAGGTGTCTGACTTATAAAACAAAACAAAAAGACAGAAGAAAAGTTTTTGTTTCAAATTATTTATCTTTAGCTCATTTGTAGTTTAGCTATTTCATGTCAGCGCATATCATTAGGAAGTACATGTTTGTTTTTACAGAGGAGAAATATGATGAATGGTTAGGGGCACACGGCAGAGAAACTACACTGTAAACATTATTTAATGCATACAATTTGTTTATTCGTTGCATATGCAAATTGTTCAAAACATAATATAATTGCATCACCTAGGTTAAAAAATAATTCATGTATACAAGTAGAACGGGATGGTTAATATATGGTGATAGAACATTTTCTGTAGTAGGTTGCTATTGATCTATTCTAGACCCCTACTTTACTGGTGTAAAAAATCAAATATGTGGATGGAATGACCCCATGACCCCATACCCACCTGGCTTGAGGAACAGGAGCACAGGTGCTCATTTTGGACACTACTAATTTACTTTAATTCACTGTAAGAGTTAATTAAGGATCTTCCATTGACTTCCACTACCCCTTGCCCATAAGCCACTGTAAATTACCAATGCACCAATTTTGTAAGGCCAGTAAGTAACCCACCTTAATCTAGCTTTGTGCACAATGAGATAAGCCAGAATGAAGACTAAAAATACCATAAAAGGTAGAAATGTGTTAAAAACTCAATAAAAAACACTAACATTACCTTTTTATGTAACGTTAACTGAAAACATACGCATTTGTTACAATCTCCACGGATGTGTCAAATAATCATCATGTTCAACTTCTTACTAGATTTTAAATAAATTCTATGGAAGTGAGGGACGGTATATAGTCAACATATCGACATTCAAAATGTTGAAATTAAGAATGTCAGCAACTTTCAGAGGGGGGCAATTCAATATATGCAAAAGATTATTTCGGGCACAATCACCAGTAGCGCTCACTGGGCCTGATTCAGGTTGGATTGCCAATCGCGATCGAACCGCAAAAACTGCTAAAAGGCGCATGCGCCTGCATTTGCCCGCAGAAAATGCGAATGCCTCAACCTGTCAATCAGGCAGAGGCGTTCGCGGGGGGTGGCTACTCTCCGTTTCCTAGACGGAGACGGAGCGCAGCGGGGATGTGGCTACAAAACGGGCGTGACGAGGGTGTGATTGGGGCGACTGCGTGACATCTCAAAAAGATAGCGGCGGGTCTCCTGCGGGCGCAGCCAAGCTGTGCTGGCAGGAGGCAACCTTAATTTTAGCGATCAAACAGAAATTGCTTGATCAAGGGGGGGGGGGGAGCGTCGGACAGCATGCTGGGTGGCCTTGCCCTGCGATGGGCGGCCCCAGCATGTGTTCACAAGGATTGCAACTTCTGTTACTTAGCAAAATGTGCAATCAACCCTGAATCAGGCCCACTATGTGGAATAAATAATATCACCATGGATGGTTGGAACCTGTGTCCGGGTTACGGTCGTTAGGTCGCCATAACGTAGGTCGACCACTGAAAGTCGACAATGTCATTAGGTCGACATGCATTAGGTCGACATGATCGCTAGGTCGACATGTACTAGGTGAACAGGTCAAAAGGTCGGCATGAGTTTTTCACAATTTTTTTTCAGTTTTTTGGATTTTTTCATACTTAACGATCCACATGGACTACGATTGGAACGGTAATCTGTGCTGAGTGGTAGCGGAGCGAAGCACTTTGCCCGAAGCATGGCGAGCGAAGCGAGCCATGCGAGGGGACACGGTGCACTAATATGGGTTCCTCGTCACTTTACAGAGAAAACAACACCAAAAACAGTCAAAAACCTCATGTCGACCTTTTGACCTGTTGACCTAGTACATCTCTACCTAAAGCCCAATGGCAATGTCGACCTTCAGTGGTCGACCTAATGAGTGTTGACCTAAGTTGGGTCGACCCAACGACCCATAACCCTCTGTCCATCTCCAAGAAGACTTTCTCTTGCACGTGCAATATAACTTTGTATTAAAAGGTTCTTCAATTTACTAGTAGAACGTTCCATGTGGCAATATCCTCAAGTTATAATGTTATAATGACATAATGCTGACACTGCTAAATTTATATAATTCCGACATGGTTATAATGACATAATGCCGACACTGTTATGACAGGCACAATGTCTACAGCTCATGTCAGTGTTAGAGTTAGGCTGTCATTAGTGTTGGGATAGGGTTAGGGTTTTTTAAATGCACAAAAAACTCTATATCGACATTCCGACTGTCAGAACCCACAATGTCAATATTCTGAATGTCAACATTTTGCCCCACACCTGCAATAACTACTTCAGTTTTACAAAAATAAAACGATACATGCAAAGTTGAGATCTGACATTATAGGAAGATTATTTCTGACTATGGAATTTACACAGACATTCATATCTGAATTATAGTTTTCTCTTTTAAAATGTATATATGTTAGTAAGACGCCGCTGCATCCATAGACTTCACTTCTCTAGAGTGCTGTACACATGTATAGTCTACACAGTGTCGGACTGGGGCATAAAGGGCTCACCGGGGGAATGCAGTGATGGGGGCTCATGATTAGGGGTGTGGCCATCCTCCATAGGGGGTGTGGCCAGCTGCCACAGAGTCTTGGCTAACCACTAGAGAGCGCATCGACTGGGTCCCCTGATAATATATATAGTAAATACTGCTAGTGCATGATAATGTACCAGAGTAATAACGGCAATGCAATGTATATAATACACCATAGTACTGTGCAGTATAAGGTAACATATGTACAGTATAATGTATAATTCAAGTGCACAGAACCTGATCCCTAGAGGAAGAGGTGGTCCCCCATGCAGTGGGACCCAATGGGGTTTCCCCTGTCTACAAATTATTGCTGTAGATTTGGCTCAAACTTTTTTTAAAAAAATATTTCACACATATACATATATGTTGCTGCTGTTCCTATTCACCTTTGCATTATACGGGCCGATGTGTCATAATAAAATTTTTATGATGAAAAATCACAACATAAATAATTATTTTTGACTGAATATATCAAAATAATAGACGTCAGTCTATACTGCTTTAGATCTGAATGGTTATCTGTTGGTCTGCCTCGGTGTTCTGATTGGCTACAGGCTGGTTTAGTCCTGGGAATGTTCTGATTCAGTGACTGGAGTTGCAGACACATAAACATTAATATATAGGTTCTTGCACTTCAACTATACATAATAATAATAATAATAATAATAATAACAGAGTGGCTCTGCAAAAACCAGACTATGAGGATTTGGAAGGTACGGTACAGTTGTATTGGCTGATGGCTGCAGAATCTTTAGGAAAATAAAGCGTTCTGTATATGGAGCAGCGACATACAAGAGATGGGTTGAGTATATGCACTTCTAATCAAACCTGTGATTTACATAACAAAAAGCAAAATGAATACAATAAAAAATATCCTATTAATTATTTGTTCAAGAATTTCTCCCTTGCAAATCCCTCCACGCACACATGCACATTTCAGTGTCAAGATGGATTTGTCATGTGTATTCTTTATTCATAATATGAGTTGCGTTTAACACTTGCGCTGCCAGAGGGAGCTGGTCCACATTGCAAAAGCAATGTTTTGCAATACCCTATCCAGCAGCAGAAGAGTTAAGGTGGATGTCCTTTCCTGGGGTCTCCCATCTTCAGCTCAGCCCATCCATAGATATGCAGTCACACAGAGTTCTACGCTCCACCTTAAGAAGAAGTGTCTCCGTCTTAAAAAGAAAGAGAGCAGAAGATGTTATTACACATTAAAAGATTTAAAAAAAATTATTGCTGCCTATTAGAGTGTGATGTCACAGAAAAGGGTGTGTCTTATAACACAATTTAAATCAAACTGGTATGGCTAGATTAGTGAAGACCTGCTGGGACAGGGGGCGTGGTCATGCACAAACAGGGGCATGTATGCATCACAGAAGGGGCAAGGCTGCTCCCTGGGGGGGTGTCTCGCACGCAATGGGTGGACATACCTCCCCAATCACCTGCCATTCAGGATAATTAAGTCCCGATCAAGACAGTGGAACAGAGCCCTTAAATAATGACTGTCCTGCTGGAATCTGGTTGGTTGGTTGGTTGGTTGGTAAGAGACTGGCAGCTTCTTTCGACATGCCTACAAGTGCTTACAATTCAACTGACAGTTCAGAGTTGGTTATAAGAACTTGTCACTAATTTTGTCAGATAAGCTGAGTTGGAGGCACCATACCAACATTCTGATAGCTATGTTGTTTTGGGGAATTTGTTTAAATAGAAAATCAGAGAACATGGACAGTACGGGGTAGATTCAATTACCCTCGGTGTTTACTGCATGGGTGAAGCTCCATGTTTGACAGCTGGAGCTAATAGATTTTTCTGCATTTTTCCCACAGGTAACGTGAAGTAACCCATAGATTCCACGATAGGTGCCAGAATCTATTGGGGTCAATGTACATTATTCACTGTGAATACTTCCATGCAGCTCTTGAGTGTGCGAAGAGAAATCTGTGTTTAAATTCACCCTCTGGAGATGCAGCTTCTAATTGAATTGATCATGGCAGAGCAATTACTTGTATCTGCCCCTGAGTGATATTGCACTTTCTAATTGTTAAATATTAACAACCAGACTTTTCCAAAGACAAAAATTTCAGGGACAAGTCTCAAGGGCCCCGTACACTAGGACGATAATGCCCGATTTCATCCAATATCAGGCATTCGGCCCAATATATCGGATGAAATCGGGCATTTTGGAGGGGTTTCCGATCTGATGCGCGTTCCCGTGAGCATCGGATCGGATCCTCCAGATTCAATGTGCTGCACATTCAATCACGTCCGACCCCGCAGGCATGGCTGGGATCAACCAGGATCGCCCAAGATATATCGTATGCAAAAGGACAGCATACGATGTATCTTGGGCGATCTTGCCCCCCGGGAGGCTGCCGGGTTGATCGCCTGCGACATGTCAGACGGACATGTCGCAGAAGTGTATGGGGCCCTTCAGAAGTGTCTGTGTGGATTAGGGACAGCTGGTGGCTATGAAGCATGACCCATATAATCACTCTAAAAATACCTATATTTTAGCTATGTGACTGGCAATTCTGAGAGTGGAATTTTCATTGAAATTATGGACCATATTATCCCTTTTACCTAGGACACTCATGGATTACACAGGTTCTGTGGCTGGCTGACTTCAAGCCTACATTTCAGCTGGTTTTAATCAGCCCCAGAACCTGTGTAATCCATGAGTGTCTCAGGTAAAAATGGATAATATGGTCACTCTATTTTAATGCAAAACCAGTGATTTTTAAAGCTATTCCTTATTCCTAAATTCTCTAAAACACAAGTACAAACACACACACGCACACACACACACACACACACACACAAACACACTCACTCACGCACACACAGTCACGCACATACATACAAATTCCCCCAAGTTTTGTTTGTGGTTGAAAAATGAACTCATAACTGCAATGTTACCCACTGTGTTACTGTGCACCTCATAAATTATCTTGCATAAATTATCTTGTATAACATATGCATATATTAAAGTTATACACATTTTATAGCCACCCTGCAACATACAGGAACACAAAACCAGTTTTGATGGAAGTGTCATCTGCAGTGTCGCCTAGACGGGGGTATAGGGAGTACACATGTACGTGACCCAGGCTGTCTAGGAAGACCAGCACTGATGATCACACTGAACATTTACTCCTTCACTCATAAATTGGTGATCAGTTGTACCATCAATTTGCCTCCAATCCTGAAGCTTATTTACGTAGGTTGTGGTGGAATTGTAGGTCTCCAAAAAAATGGCTAAAAACGGTCAGGATAGGGGAATCAGGATTTTTAAACACGTTTAATATTCCCAATTCCCCAACCCAGCCGTAGGGGGATCGGAACATTGCAGCTATTTATTGCTGATGTATGGTGGCCATAAGCCAGTTATAGAGAAGCACTGTAATGTGTATGGTAATTCACTTAGCACTGGTACACTCCTGACTTTATATAGCATCTTTCCCTCAGGAAAATGAACAAGCCTGTAGTTCTACTTACTGCATATGCCGTAGGTCGATACTTCACTGATAGAGCCATATTCCTGCATATTTGGTGATCCTGTCAGTCTCCAGTCTGAGGGGTAAATTTACTAAGATGGGAGTTCTATATGAGATGGGCTGTTGCCCATAGCAACCAATCATATTCCAGGTATTATCTTCTAGAAGGTGCTAAATACATGAGAAGGAGAATCTGACTGGTTGCTATGGGTGACATGTACTGTAATGTACCCCTATGTGTGTCAGTGTGTATGTCTGTATCAGAGAGGGTTAAGGGGGCCCTGCATGCTTCATTTTCACTTCATGGGACCCACAATTTCTGATCACTTGCCTATAATGAAGTCATTGCTTCTACAGTAGGTATTTTCTGATAACAACAGAATTTAGATGCATGTATTGGTAATACAGCCATCAGTGGTTACAAGTGACATAACAGAAGTTATTGGCTTTATTACAAAATACAATTTCTGTTTCATTACAAAACAATCATGTATAACACATACCCGTGAGTCCAGGTTGTACGCTGTCTTTTTGAGGTCTTGTAGTGCTCTCTGCATAAATTCAAAGGCATGGCAGTCCACACACGGGCGACCTGGGAACGTAAAGTGAATTTACATTTTCATACAGGTGATTAGCGCAAATTCCACAATTTCAGTATAACATGAGCATAATAAGAGCTTTAATTCCAGTGGTAATTATCAGCAATTTTTCTTCCAGTCCATAGAATTTTTCTTATTTATTTTATTTGGGGGTGTGGGGGGTGGGGGGGTTGGCAGTCTGAATGATAGGGGTCTGTTGATCCCTAAATAAATGAGAACACAGTTATAATGTCCTGTACTAAGACAGAGATGCAAAACATGAGACGATCAATACAATATGAATTTATTTTTGGTTATTTTACACTGGCAAAGTAGGCAGACGGCGTTAGTGCCAGAATTCTGCAAACCTGCACATTCACACTGTATTCTGGGCATGCGCGGAGAGATTTCATTCAGGATATGCTGTGCTAACTGGGGTCATTCTTCTCACGTGGCCGGACAATGATAAAATATAAAACCATATAGACAGAGAAACGTGTTGGTAACAATAGTAACCTAATTTACATTTGTTTGCATATTCTAAGCACTTTTAGAATAAGTATAGAATGTGGTTGCTATAGGTTAAAGAACCATTTTCCTGTACACCAGTTTTTTTGCAAATGTTCCCCACATACCAGTTACTTATATCTTTCTTTTTGGAGCCCTACATTTTCTTCATGCCTTTCCCAATACTGATTTCTGTTCCACAACCATTTTGTTATGACCTAAATTAATTTATGTCTGTATATATATATTGAGCAAATAAGCCAACTGTATGTGTGTGTGTGTGTGTGTGTGTGTGTGCGTGCGTGCGTGCGTGCGTGTGTGTGTGTGTGTGTGTGTGTGTGTGTGTGTGTGTGTGTGTGTGTGTCACTATCAGTGGCAGAAGGGGACGTTGTGTTCGTGTATTGTCCTAATCTGAAATTAAAAATATGAATGGAGATCCACTGTGCAGGGTCGGGCTGGCCCACAAGGGCACAAGGGAAACCCCCGGTGGGCCCCACTGCCTGTGAGCCATCCCCGCCTCTAGGGATCAGGATCCCGATTGTGTACTTGAATTACACATTATACATGTTACATTATAATGCACAGGACTATGTTATATTTTGTACACTGCATTGCTGTTATTATTTTAGTACATTTTCATGCATGCACTAGTTGTATTTATTATACAGTATATACTGTATATTTATAAAGGGGCCCAGACCATGCACACTAAAATGGTTAACCAAGCCTCTGTGGTACTGGCCAAACCCCCAAGTATGGGCCCCTATCACTCCATTCCCCTGGCGGGCCCTTCATGCCTTATTCCAACTGCTGATATGTCCCAGGCTTACACAAACATGTCCTCAGATGTCCCCAACAGGGCATGTCAGGTGCATCTCCTTACAAGAGATTAGGTGGCACCATTGGTAGAGAAGAAAAAAAACACAAATCGGTAACCGATTGTGATGACCCGGCGCTGTACTAATTTAGTTATTTGTACACTAATTGTTTCTGCAGCTGAGTATAAACAACTTGCCAAGTTGTAACAATTAAAAACTGGTAAAAAGGGAGAGATAAACTCTGCGCTTGAAACAATGTATCTAAAGGAAATGTGAAGTCTGACACAGAAGATTGACTCAGTACACTTGGAATATAATAAAAAGCAACTTTATATACTGTCTGTTGAAGCAGAGAATGTGACAATTTGTAAAGATAAATATATAAAAATAAAAAGATGATTGGACAGTTTACTCACATGTACTGTCTAGATATAAACATACAGCATACAATAGATTTGTTAAAATAACATTTTCAAATGGTGATAATAAAAAATCGAAAATCACAGACACTGGCGTCCCAGTGTATTGATTGAGATTAAAGATTCCCGCAGTAATAATTAATAGTTCCACAGTCTCAGAAAAAATATAACTTTAAAGGGAATGCTGCAAACTGTATTTAGAGCTCCCGTGCTGGTTCCTGTATTAGTGTGCAAACAGGGTCCTTTTAAATGAATTAAATACACGTGGAGATGATTGTAATATTTCCCAAACAGGTGTTAGTTGGCTTAAATGAGAAGCAGCATTCATATAGTTAGAGCCGCCGTGATTGAAACTTCTGGGAACGGGTGTTAGGCCCCACAGCAAGGGTCACATGGAACTCACCCGACCAGTGTCTCTGAAGCCGTGCAGCAGTGAGGAATCCAACGTGCGGCAGTGAGCTGCGACCAGGGTTGTCGCGGATGAGCTGAGCTGCGGGCTGCGGGCCGACCAGTGTCTCTGAAGCCGTGCGGCACTGAAGAATCCAACGTGCGGCAGTGAGCTGCGACCAGGGCTGTCGCATATGAGCTGAGCTGCGGGCTGCGGGCTGCGGGCTGTGTCCTCACAGCAGGTATCACCAAATGAAATGATGTGACAGAAAGTTTCGTCTCCTAGCAACGGAGACTTCCTCAAGATCTGTCTTGAGGAAGTCTCCGTTGCTAGGAGACGAAACGCGTTGACGCCCACTTTCTGTCACATCATTTCATTTGGTGATACCTGCTGTGAGGACACAGCCCGCAGCCCGCAGCTCAGCTCATATGCGACAGCCCTGGTCGCAGCTCACTGCCGCACGTTGGATTCTTCAGTGCCGCACGGCTTCAGAGACACTGGTCGGCCCGCAGCCCGCAGCTCAGCTCATCCGCGACAACCCTGGTCGCAGCTCACTGCCGCACGTTGGATTCCTCACTGCTGCACGGCTTCAGAGACACTGGTCGGGTGAGTTCCATGTGACCCTTGCTGTGGGGCCTAACACCCGTTCCCAGAAGTTTCAATCACGGCGGCTCTAACTATATGAATGCTGCTTCTCATTTAAGCCAACTAACACCTGTTTGGGAAATATTACAATCATCTCCACGTGTATTTAATTCATTTAAAAGGACCCTGTTTGCACACTAATACAGGAACCAGCACGGGAGCTCTAAATACAGTTTGCAGCATTCCCTTTAAAGTGATATTTTTTCTGAGACTGTGGAACTATTAATTATTACTGCGGGAATCTTTAATCTCAATCAATACACTGGGACGCCAGTGTCTGTGATTTTCGATTTTTTATTATCACCATTTGAAAATGTTATTTTAACAAATCTATTGTATGCTGTATGTTTATATCTAGACAGTACATGTGAGTAAACTGTCCAATCATCTTTTTATTTTTATATATTTATCTTTACAAATTGTCACATTCTCTGCTTCAACAGACAGTATATAAAGTTGCTTTTTATTATATTCCAAGTGTACTGAGTCAATCTTCTGTGTCAGACTTCACATTTCCTTTAGATACATTGTTTCAAGCGCAGAGTTTATCTCTCCCTTGGCACCATTGGTAGCCCAAGTTGTTCCCCTGGCCCAGATTTATCAAGCCTTGGAAAGTGATAAATTGCACAGTGATATAGTATCAACCAATCAGCTCCTGTCATTTTTCAAGCACAGCCTGTGACATAGCAGTTAGGAGCTGATTGGTTGGTACTTTATCACCTTGCAATTTTTCACTTTCAAAGGCTTGATAAATATGGCCCCTGTGAGGATGCCCAGAAAGCATCCACTGCTGGGTAGGAAAGGATTTGTTCCCTATACCAGTGTTATCCAAACATTCATTTTTATTCACGCCACCCCTAGACCAGTGCCACCCGCTCTGGCTTTGCTTATCACACAGACCATAAAGTGATAAAATATGATGGCTTACTCTCTGGTGGGATTGTAGTGCCAGTCAGTTCCTCTGCTAGGACAAGCTTCATGAATGGCAGGCCCATGGTTATCATCAGGAGAAGCAGTGAGTAGATGCAGGTCGTTGTGCTTCTGTAAAACATTGTACAATGTCTTTCTATATTTTCCCTACAAAAAAACAGAATGGTTTGTCTTGTTAAACACTGAGAGCAAGAGAACAGACACAGCTGCACTATTATGGGTGCGATTAATAGCACAGTGGCTTCTCAGGTGTATGGCCAGAATATCTATTTAAATTGAGAAGGATTTAGATGTAGATGTTTCAGGATTGAACATTGGTGGTCATTCCGAGTTGATCGCTCGCTGCTGATTTTCACAGTGCAGCGATCAAGTGAAAAATCGGCAAAAATGCGCATGCGCATGGTACGCAGCGCGCATGCGCTAAGTACTTTCACACAAAACTTTGTAGATTTACACAAGCTCGAGCAACGTTTTTTCATCGCTCGAGTGATCGGAGTGTGATTGACAGGAAGTGGGTGTTTCTGGGCGGAAACTGGGCGTTTTCAGGGAGTGTGCTAAAAAACACAGGTGTGCCAGGTAAAAACGCAGGAGTGGCTGGAGAAACGGGGGAGTGGCTGGCCGAACGCAGGGCGTGTATGTGACGTCAAACCAGGAACTAAACGGACTGAGGTGATCGCAGTCTAGGAGTAGGACTGGAGCTACTCAGAAACTGCAAGGAATTATTTAGTAGCAGTTCTGCTAATATTTCGTTCGCACTTCTACTAAGCTAAGATACACTCCCAGAGGGCGGCGGCTTAGCGTGTGCAATGCTGCTAAAAGCAGCTAGCGAGCGAACAACTCGGAATGAGGGCCATTGTGTTAGCATCACCACAAAGAGACCAGGGGCAAAATTCGATTTTGGTGATTCAAGGGATTTGCCATTTGATTTCCATTCCATTTGGATTGAACAGATTTACTAAAGACCAAATCAAATGTCAAATCAATTCTATTGCCAAATTCAACTTACATCCCAACAGAAATAGAATTTCTGAAAAACATCAATGTTTTCCCATACCCACCATAGAATCCCCTTATTTATTAAAGTTCGAATTCGAACTCTAAATTGAACTCCAAATCCAACCTCAAATCCCCAAATGTTTAGAATTATGTTAAACATTCAATTTTGGCTTTTAAACACCATTCTAATGGTAGGAAATTGATAGTGATTACTTTTTAAGTACCCAAAAGCATGTAGGGCAGTGTGGAAGTAGTAATAATGGATGTCCAAGGTTATGGTATGTTGTGCACCTACCTGCACAATGCAATTCACCACTTGACTGAGATGGTATCTGGACTCCAGGTCGACACCACTTAGGTCGACACCAATTTGTCAACACACCTTAAGTTGACTCGGACAAAAGGTCTACATGAACAAGGTCAACATGGAAAAAGGTCGACATGAGTTTTTCACATTTTTAAATTTTTTTTTACTTCTTCATACTTTACGATTCACGTGGACTATGATTGGGAATAGTAACCTGTGCCGAGCGCAGCGGTAGCGGACTGAGGCACCTTGACCGAAGCATGGTGAGTGAAGCAAGCCATGCGAAGGGACGCAGTGCACTAATTGGGGTTCCCAGTCACATTACGAAGAAAACGACAAAAAAAACCTCATGTGGACCTTTTTCCATGTTGAACCTTGTCCATGTCGACATTTTGCCCGTGTCGACCTATTTATGGTGTCAACCTAAGGTGTGTTGACCAATTGGTGTCGACCTAAGTGGTGTCAACCTAATTGGTGTCTACCTTAAGTCCCAGACCCGACTGAGATAATGCTGGAGGATCAATCAGAGCACCATCAGCAGCTCATGAGTTGAATAATGTACATATTTATACTTATAGACATAATACGTATTACATCAATGTGCAATAGATAGCACCAGAGCACAATATTAGGCAATTTGGCTGGATGATATGTTGCATTTTAATATCATGAGTTTTGTAACTGGCTATCCTGGTTCGTCCCATGATCCCTACATCCTCAGCAATTCATCCCTGTCTGCAAAAATTCTTGTGGGACAAATGCCAGAGGGATGGTTGTTGTGTAAGATACTAGTATGTGATAATAAAGCAGCTAATAGTAATTGTTACTATATTGTTAGAATTTGTTCCCCTTCTACCATTTTTTTTTATTTAGGCTATGGCTGTTGCTCCTGGCTTCTGACTCCACTGTCAAATCAACAAACTCCTGATGAGCATAAGTATAAATATCCACATATAGCCACCCAACCCATGACAGAATGCACCTTTGGTTTATTTTAAAAAAAAATATTTGGAAGGCATATTATTATATAATTTGGCAAAAGTATTCGATATTGTGCTCTGCTGCTGTCTATTGCATAATTGCGCGTTAAACAAACCCCAGATTATGCAATAAACAGGGAGCAGGCAGAGGTTGTTTTTTTTTACCAACAACTATGTGTGAACAGAAAGTGAAAGGCAGCCATGAAGGCAGATTAGAGCTACGTTTATTGGCAACTATCTCAGCTGTAAGTACTATTTTGCATTCAATTTTGCTGGGGATTTTAATGGGCATTTGAGGTTAGATTTGGGAAGGGATTTCATAAATTCAACTCAAAATCCCTTTTAAACATGAATCCACATCAAATTCATAAATTAGGGATTTTTTAAGGATTTCAGAAAATCAAAAAGAATCAATTTCAATAGATTTTGAAGATTCATAAAAATTATTCCAAAAACGAATATTAGTAAATATACCCCCAGGTCAATATATTTTCTAAGTAACTTTTCGGGAGAAAATTGGAACTTAATATTTTCTCTACAACATTTCTGGCGAATAATTGGGACAGCACAAATGCATGCAAATGGGCGTTTGTTCAACTCCACAGCAGCCCCTCTGTTTGCAATGGGTCCTTATGGATAATATGTAACTATGATTTCTACAGTGCAAAATATGTATCTGGACTAAAAAAATAATAAGATTTTAAACCTATTGGTAATTCTTTTTCTCGTAGTCCGTAGAGGATGCTGGGACTCCGTAAGGACCATGGGGATAGACGGGCTCCGCAGGAGACATGGGCACTTTAAGAAAGACTTTGACTCTGGGTGTGCACTGGCTCCTCCCTCTATGCCCCTCCTCCAGACCTCAGTTAGAGAAACTGTGCCCAGAGGAGACGGACAGTACAAGGAAAGGATTTTTGTAATCCAAGGGCAAGATTCATACCAGCCACACCAATCACACAGTATAACTTGTGATACACTATCTAGTTAACAGTATGAAGAACAACATATCATCGTCCCAAAACCGATGAAACTATAACATAACCCTTATGTAAGCAAAAACTATATACAAGTCTTGCAGAAGTAGTCCGCACTTGGGACGGGTGCCCAGCATCCTCTACGGACTACGAGAAAAAGATTTACCGGTAGGTTTAAAATCTTATTTTCTCTAACATCCTAGAGGATGCTGGGACTCCGTAAGGACCAAAGCTCCCAAACGGGCGGGAGAGTGCGGATGACTCTGCAGCACCGATTGAGCAAACAGGAGGTCCTCCTCAGCCAGGGTGTCAAACTTATAGAACTTTGCAAAGGTGTTTGACCCCGACCAAGTAGCAGCTCGGCACATCTGTAGTGCCGAGACCCCTCGGGCAGCCGCCCAAGACGAGCCCACCTTCCTAGTGGAATGGGCCTTAACCGATTTCGGTAACGGCAATCCTGCCGTAGACGCGCCTGCTGAATCGTGTTACAGATCCAGCGAGCAATAGTCTGCTTTGAAGCAGGGCCGCCAACCTTGTTGGCTGTATACAGGACAAACAGTGCTTCTGTTTTTCTGATCCTAGCCGTTCTGGCCACGTAAATTTTCAAAGCCCTGACCACATCAAGGGACTCGGAATCCTCCAAGTCACGTGTAGCCACAGGCATGACAATAGGTTGGTTCATATGAAAGGATGAGACCACCTTAGGTAGGAATTGAGGACGGGTTCGCAACTCCGCTCTATCCATATGGAAAACCAGATAGGGGCTTTTATGTGATAAAGCCGCCAATTCCGAAACTCCCCTAGCCGAAGCCAAGGCTAACAATATGACCACCTTCCAAGTGAGATATTTCAACTCCACTGTTTTAAGTGGTTCAAACCAATGTGACTTAAGGAAACTTAACACCACGTTAAGGTCCCAAGGCGCCACCGGAGGTACAAAAGGAGGCTGAATATGCAGTACTCCCTTCACAAAAGTCTGTACTTCAGGTAAAGAGGCCAATTCCTTTTAAAAGAAAATGGATAAGGCCGAAATCTGAACTTTAATGGAGCCTAATTTTACACCCAAATTCACTCCAGTTTGTAGGAAGTGAAGAAAACGGCCTAGATGGAATTCTTCCGTAGGAGCATTCCTGGCCTCACACCAAGAAACATATTTTCACCATATTCGGTGATAATGTTTAGACGTCCTTCCTGGCCTTTATTAGCGTAGGAATGACCTCATCTGGAATACCTTTTTCCGCTAGGATCCGGCATTCAACCGCCATGCCGTCAAATGCAGCCGCTGTAAGTCTTGGAACAGACAGGAACCTTGTTGTAACAGGTCCTGCCTTAGAGGAAGAGGTCACAGATCTTCTGTGAGCATTTCTTGCAGATCCGGATACCAGGTCCTTCGTGGCCAATCTGGAACAATGAGAATTGTTCTCACTCCACTTTTTCTTATTATCCTCAACACCTTGGGTATGAGAGGAAGAGGAGGAAACACATATACCGACTGGAACACCCACGGTGTCACTAGGGCGTCCACAGCTACCGCCTGAGGGTCTCTTGACCTGGCGCAATACCTTTGTAGCTTTTTGTTGAGACGGGATGCCATCATGTCTATTTGGGGTAGTCCCCACCGACTTGCAATCTGCACGAAGACTTCCTGATGAAGTCCCCACTCTCCCGGATGCAGATCGTGTCTGCTGAGGAAGTCTGCTTCCCAGTTGTCCACTCCCGGAATGAACACTGCTGACAGAGCGCTTACATGATTCTCCGCCCAGCGAAGAATTCTGGTGGCTTCCGCCATTGCCACTCTGCTCCTTGTACCGCCTTGGCGGTTTACATGAGCTACTGCGGTGATGTTGTCTGACTGGATCAGAACTGGTCGATTGCGAAGTAAGATCTCCGCTTGACGTAGGGCGTTGTATATGGCCCTTAGTTCCAGGATGTTGATGTGAAGACAAGTCTCTTGACTTGACCAAAGTCCTTGGAAATTTCTTCCCTGTGTGACTGCTCCCCAACCTCGGAGGCTCGCGTCCGTGGTCACCAGGATCCAGTCCTGAATGCCGAACCTGCGGCCCTCTAGAAGGTGAGCACTGTTTAGCCACCACAGGAGAGATATTCTGGCCCTGGGGGGCAGGGTGATCCGCTGATGCAATTTGCGGATGCGACCCGGACCATTTGTCCAATAGGTCCCATTGGAAGGTCCTTGCATGGAATCTGCCGTATGGAAAGGCTTCGTATGTTGCCACCATCTTTCCCAGAACTTGAGTGCAATGATGTACTGACACTTGTTTTGGTTTCAACAGGTTCATGACTAGAGTCATGAGTTCCTGCGCTTTTTCCGTCGGAAGAAAACCCCTTTTCTGGTCTGTGTCCAGAATCATGCCCAAGAAGGGCAGACGAGTTGTAGGATTCAGCTGCGACTTTGGAATATTGAGAATCCAGCCGTGTCGCTGTAACACATTCAGTGAAAGTGATACGCTGTTCAGCAACTTCTCCCGTGATCTCGCTTTTATGAGGAGATCGTCCAAGTATGGGATAATTGTGACCCCCTGCTTGCGCTGGAAAACCATCATTTCCGCCATTACCTTGGTGAAAATTCTCGGGGCCGTGGAAAGCCCAAACGGCAATGTCTGAAATTGGTAATGACAATCCTGTACCGCAAATTTCAGGTACGCCTGATGAGGAGGATACATGGGGACATGCAGGTATGCATCCTTTGTGTCCAGAGATACCAAAAAATCTCCCCCATCTAGGCTGGCGATGACCGCCCTGAGCGATTCCATTTTGAACTTGAACCGTTTTAAGTAAAGGTTCAGGGATTTTAAATTTAAAATGGGTCTGACCGAACCGTCCAGGTTCAGAACCACAAACAGAGTTGAGTAGTACCCCTACCCTCTTTGAAGCAGGGAAACCTCTACCACCACTTGTTGAAGACACAATTTGTGAATCGCATGTAACACTATCTCCCTTTCGGTAGGGCCGATTTGAAAAACCGGCGAGGAGGCACTTCTTCGAATTTCAGCTTGTAACCCTGGGAAACTATTTCTATTGCCCATGGATCCACCTGTGAGTGGACCCAGACGTGGCTGAACAGTCGAAGACGTGCCCCCACAGGAGCGGACTCCCTCAGGGGAGCCCCAGCGTCATGCGGTGGATTTTGCAGAGGCCGGGGAGGACTTCTGTTCCTGGGAACTAGCTGTGTTATGCAGCTTTTTCCCTCTGCCCTTACCTCTGGCAAGAAAGGATGATCCACGTGCTCTCTTGCTTTTATTGGAACGAAAGGACTGCATTTGATAATAAGGCGCTTTCTTAGATTGTGAGGGAATATATGGCAAAAAATTTGATTTACCTGCCGTAGCCGTGGAGACGAGGTCCAAGAGTCCCTCTCCAAACAATTCCTCACCCTTGTAAGGCAACAACTCCATATGTCTCTTGGAGTCGTCATCACCTGTCCACTGTCGGGTCCATAAGACACGCCTAGCAGAAATAGACATAGCGTTTATCCTGGAACCCAGTAAACTAATGTCTCTTTGAGCATCCCTCATATACAAGACCGCATCTTTTATATGCCCTAGGGTCAATAAAATGGTATCCTTATCAAGAGTATATATATATGTATGAAGAACAATAGATGCAAAGGCGCACAAAGGGAGCTGCAGCGCGCAGTAGCTGAGAACCACGTGTGGGTGGGTGAGGAGGCACTGCTTACTACAAATATCTGGTAAGTGACAGTCGAGGGGGGATTTAGAGCATTTGTTATTTTCTAATATAGCAATTTTTTAGGCCCCTGCCCTCACCCTCCCTTTAACTCCCCCCTCAATGCCCCTACCCTCACCCTCCCTGTAGCTCCCCCCTCCGGTGCCCTCACCATCTCTCTAACTCCCCCTCAGCATCAATGCCATCACCCTCCCTGTAACTCCCCACTCAATGCCCCTACCCTCACCCTCCCTGTAACTCCACCCTCAATGCCCCTACCCTCACCCTCTCTGTAACTCCCCCCCCCTCAACGTCCATGCCCTCACCCTCCCTGTAACTCCCCCCTCAGTGTCCCTCACCCTCCCTGTAACTCTTCCTTCAGCATCCAAGCCCTCACTCTCCCTGTAAATCTCCCCTCAGCGCCCTTACTCTCACCCTCTCTGTAACTCCCCCTACAGTGCCGCTCCCGTCACCCTCCATGTAGCTCCCCCCTCAGTGTGCCCTCACCCTCCCTGTAACTCCCCCCTCAGCATCCATACCCTCATCCTCCCTGTAACTCCCCTCTAAGTGCCCTTGCCTTCACCCTCCCTATATCTCTCCCATCAGCATCCCTGTCCTCGCCCTCCCTGTAACTCCACCCTCAGTGTCCATGCCCTCACCCTCCCTCTAAATCCCCCGTCAGCGTCCCTGCCCTCACCCACCGCTATGTAGCTCCCCCCTCAGTGTACCCTCACCCTCCCTGCAGTGGCGGAACTAGCGAGCAGTGGGCCCAGGTGCGACAAAATGCTTTGGGCCCCCCATCCCATCCAAGTCCACCCCCTCACCCCTGGAGAGGATCTGGTGAGGGGGACCTGCTCAGGGCCAGAGAAATGGATACCTAGCAACAGTGCCGTAACTAGACATTTTAGCACTGTGTGCAAGAAACGGCATCGGAGCCCCACCCCTGTATGCAAAACAGGGGCAGTGCGCGGCGTAGGCGCGCGCAAAAATACATAGTGGCGTGGCTTCGTGGGGAAGGGGTGTGGCCACAAAATAATACCAATTCATAAAACGATGCACAGTAGTCTCCATTATTCAAATTACGCCACACAGTAGAACCACTACACCAGGTAGAGACGCTTTTACACCTTACGGCGGACAGATTCCTCTTTTTACACATTACAGCAGACAGCGTCCCCTTTTTACACATTACGGCAGACAGCGTCCCCCTTTTTACACATAACGGCAGACAGCGTGCCCTTTTTACACATAGCGGCAGACAGCATGCACTTTTTACACATAACGGCAGACAGCGTGCCCTTGTTACACATTACGGCAGACAGCGTGCCCTTGTTACACATTACGGCAGACAGCATTCCCCTTTTTACACATTGCGGCAGGCAGATTCCCCCTTTTTACACATTGCGGCAAGCAGATTCTCCCTTTTTACACATTGCAGCAGACAGCATCCCCCTTTTTACACATTGCGGCAGGCAGATTCCCCCTTTTTACACATTGCGGCAAGCAGATTCCCCCTTTTTACACATTGCGGCAAGCAGATTCCCCCTTTTTACACATTGCGGCAATCAGATTCCCCCTTTTTACACATTGCGGCAAGCAGATTCCCCCTTTTTACACATTGCGGCAGGCAGATTCCCCCTTTTTACACATTGCGGCAAGCAGATTCCCCATTTTTACACATTGCGGCAGGCAGATTCCCCCTTTTTACACATTGCGGTAGGCAGATTCCCCCTTTTTACACATTGCGGCAAGCAGATTCCCCCTTTTTACACATTGTGGCAGGCAGATTCCCCCTTTTTACACATTGTGGCAGACAGTCCCCCTTTTTGTAAAAAGAAAGAAGGATAAGAAAAGAAAGAAAGAAAGAAAGAAAGAAAGAAAGAAAGAAAGAAAGAAAGAAAGAAAGAAAGAAAGAAAGAAGAATTATTCTTACCCTCTCCGCTGGCTCACGATTCCCGGGCAGGAGAGAAGGAGGAGGAGGGAGGTGGAGGAGGGAGCTGCAGCAGCGCTGTGTTATTGGTGGAGGCGCTGCTGCTGCTGGCCCTCTGCTTCACTATAGGCTGTTCTCGGAAGACAGCCTATAGTGAAGCAGAGGGCCAGCAGCAGCAGCGCCTCAACCAGTAGTAAAGCGCTGCTGCGGCTCCCTCCTCTACCTCCCTCCTCCTCCTTCTCCCCCGTACCGCTGCTCCTCTCATCTCCTCTCAGGGCAGCTGTGTGCTGCGGGCAGCGGTTGCCCGCAGCACACAGCGGCATGTAATGAGTCAGTTTGACTCATTACATGCTTTGGGCCCCTGGACAGAGGCGGGCCCCAGTGCAACGCACTGGTTGCACCGGCGGTAGTTCCGCCTCTGCCTCACTGTAACTCCCCCCTCAGCGTCCATGCCCTCACCCTCCCTCTGAATCCCTCATCAGTGTCCATGCCCTCACCCTCCCTCTGAATCCCCCATCAGTGTCCATGCCCTCACCCTCCCTCTAAATCCCCCGTCAGCGTCCCTGCCCTCACCCACCCGCTATGTAGCTCCCCCCTCAGTGTACCCTCACCCTCCCTGTAACTCCCCCCTCAGCATCCATGCCCTCACCCTCCCTCTAAATCCCCCGTCAGCATCCCTGCTCTCACTCTCCCTGTAACTCCACCCTTGGTGCCCCTGCCCTCCAGTGGCAAACGCAGGATTTCTAGAGGGGGGTTTCCAAATGCAATCCACAATCTCCCACTCTGCAGAACATTGGAGCAAGTGTGGGAGCCTGAGGGAGCGGTAGAAGAAACTATTACCAACCCTGGAACATATACTGTATGTGCACTTTAGTCTTTTTAAACATTAGATAGTGTATAGAATACAGTATTAATAATTACCACTAAAGATGGTCTATAGTATAGACTCATGGTAAAGTGCCTCTCTCTTCTTCCTGACAGCTGCTCTCTGGCCCAGTGCACTGATATGAGCACTCAGCTCCACACACACAGCAAACTTGGTAGAAGAAGCTGCTACCACTGGGCATGTGCAGCAGCGCTACTCCATCCCTTAAACTGCATTTATGTGACAGCAGCTGTAGTAATTGTATTATATGCTATTGTTGTTATCATTTGAGCCACTGGCCAATAAGAGGTGGTTTCCGGGCAACCAGAAACCCCCCCCCCCCCCCCCCCTCCCCTGTGTTTGCCTATGCTGCCCTCACCCTCCCTGTGACTCTCAAAGTAGTGGGAGTAAGAACAGAAAAGAGGGGATAGAAAATAGTTGGGGAAAGGGATTGCCAAATAGGGGGAAACAGTGAGAAGAAATTGCCTCAGACAGTGCTGGGAATAATAGCGTAAAAAATAAATAAATAAACCCAGGCGATGCTGGACGTAAGTATATAAGGGGCACTATCATATTGAGTAATATGAATCATGAGGACTACGTGCAGTGTAATGTGAATAAGAATGTGCTACAGTGTGGCATAATTTGAATTGGAGATACTAGTGTGAGGTGATATTGCGTGTCCACACCCCTTCCTTCTGAGACCACACCCCTCTTGTGGTGCATGCTGTTCCTTTATGAGTTAAGGGAGGGAGGGTGCAATTTAATAGTTTGCAGGAGGGCGCTGAACACCCTTGCCCCGGCCCTGCTGAGAACATAACAATATTTAAATGAAATGTAGTTAAGTGAACATCACTATATCGCCGCCGGAATCCCTAGCGCTGGACTGCCCGACAGTCGGCATGCTTACTAACGGGCTACTCCCACTCGTGGGTGTCCATGACACCCATAGGACGGGAATAGAACCTGTGACGAGCCACTGAGCCCACTGCGTGGAGAGCTCAGTGAGCCACCAAGGGATTTATAGTGCTCGCCACCCCTGCCGGCATTCTGGAGATCGGGATCCCAGATTCTGTACCATGACCTTCGGGATCCCAAACGCTGGTCTCCTAAAACCAACTCATTTATATCCCAGCCTGTGAAGGTCAGTTCAGCCCCAACTTTATTTGCATTAGAAATGTATCGGGCATTGAAGAGATATAAGGGGAATGTGCATGTGAGATCCGGAGAAATTGCTCCAATGTCTATTAATTCATGTCAGGCATGATTGATGTTTTACTGTACTGCAACTGGTCTTCTAGAGATGGCTTTACAGTCCACTGCTGCATGTTATTAAACAGACTGAACTAAAATCAATTATTCTGTACAGACATAAGTATTAACTTACAATAAACCTATATCTTAATATTTTAGAAATATTGATTTTTATATTGCCCCACGGATTAATAGGTTAAACATTGGCAGCGCGCGTTAATGATTAGCGCCAATCCTCTGTGTCCTTCCACTATAAAAGACAGTTTGCGCAGCTAGCACCCACATTCCAGGGTAATTCTATCAGCATGCACGTGGACTGTATATAAGTGCCAGCCACTGTGATCCTATAGCACAGATGTGAATTGTGGGTTTCTATTCCTCAGTAGCTGATCAGTAAATTCTTCCTTCTTTGACCTAAATACACGCAGTTCTCTCCGATTACTTAATAAGTGTAAGCTCTATGGGGGTCATTCCGAGTTGTTCGCTCGTTATTTTTTTTCGCTACGGAGCGATTAGTCGCAAACTGCGCATGCGCAATGTACGCAGTGCGACTGCGCCAAGTAAATTAGCATAAAAGTTTGGTATTTTACTCACGGCGTAACAAAGTTTTTTCATCGTTCTGCTGATCGTAGTGTGATTGACAGGTGGGTGTTTCTGAGCGGAAACTGAACGTTTTCTGGGAGTGTGCGGAAAAACGCAGGCGTGTCAGGGAAAAACGCGGGAGTGTCTGGAGAAATGGGGGAGTGGCTGGCCGAACGCTGGGCGTGTGTGTGACGTCAAACCAGGAACGAAACTGACTGAACTGATCGCTATTTGTGAGTAGGTCTCGAGCTACTCAGAAACTGCTAAGAAATTTCTATTCGCAATTCTGCTAATCTTTCGTTCGCAATTCTGCTAAGCTAAGATACACTCCCAGAGGGCGGCGGCTTAGCGTGTGCAATGCTGCTAAAAGCAGCTAGCGAGCGAACAACTCGGAATCACCCCCTATGCCTTAAACTGGTTCCCATTATGCTCCTGTTTTATTACATGGGATTTCTTCCACTGGTGACCGAATGGTGGATTCTGAAATCGATTGCGGCTGAGTTCTGAGGGGAATATGTATCAGTTATCTGCTTATTTGCCGCTATGTATCAAAAACCACATGTAGGGACTCCAAAAGGTGCCCGTCTCTGCTAATGTTAGAAGTGATCGCAGTAGTGGTCCCTTCACTTGTGTTTTGTGCCTCCGCATCGCTACTGCACATACTGTATGCGGTCTGCTGTACATGCATGTGTGGCTGCCACTGCTGGGGAGGGTTCCAGAGTAACCCTCTCCAGGCAATTTCTGCAGAATGTAGCCCATAGGCCCAGATGGCGTTAGCTGAAGGGGCTTGGTAAAGCTGACACCCATAGAAACCTGTTGTAACCGGAGGGACCACAGCAGATATGGAGATTTCTGCTGATACTTAATATTTGCAAATATTGAATTATAAATCGGCCCCAATGTCCTGGTTACTAACTACATTGCACAAATGAGTTAACTACTTAATGATTACTGGAGTCAAACGTCGGGCCACACTATATGAGCCCCAGAAGGACTCTATGGTTTGGTTGGGCACTGTGGAGGCCAGGTTGGTTGTAGCTCAGACTCAGATATACTACACTAGGGCGCACTGTCTGATCTGACCTTGGGTGACCAACTTTTAAATGTCATCAATTGAGAAGAGTAGTGACCCAGGGTGCAGTAATGAGAGGTTCTTCTGGGGGAGTCAAGCGTCAGTAGAAGAATAAGGCGTTAGAGGGCCCCCGCACAGGAAACAAGAGACTCTGAAAGGTTTCCCCGTCTGTGAAACCCTTCACACATGCGCAGTAGTGAAAAATTGCTCAGTTCAGTCATAATCTGCATTGCGTATAGCTCTGAATCAGGCCCTAAGTAATAACAGACAGATAAAGAGGTAACGTACACTCTGTAGGAAGTGGGAAGATGAATGGGACCAGTGTTTGGAGGGTATGCTGGTCTCTGTAGTGCCATTTGGAGATCCCGGGGGTATCTTCAGGTGAGTTAGCTCTCATTTCGGATACATTTGCTCAGATGCCATTATCATGTGGCATTATGTTATATTACCCGGAAGGGTTGTTATTATTATTATTATTAGTAGTAGTACCTGGGGCGGGTCTGGGGTGCGGTTCCCCCTGGATTGGTGGGGCTGGGCTGCTTTGGGGTAGCACACTGCAAGATCTTATTTAGCACCCTCTTAACACATTTATTAATCCTTCTGGTCTTTCAACTACACTTTCACTAGTATATTAATTTTTGTATATAGATTTTGTTTTTCTTTATTAACACTTACTAACACTTTACCTTCTCGCATTGTGCTGCCCTGGGGTTAGCTGGCCTTTGCCGGTTTGTGGGGTTCTATACCCCGGGCCCAGACCTAGAGTTAGGAACCACCAGCATCAGAGGAGCCTTGTCGGGGCCTGGTGGCTTATCATACGTTTGCAAACTGTATGTAACTAAGAACTCTGGATTTCTATTATATGTATGTATGTATGTATATATATATATATATATATATATATATAGTCTTTCATGTCTTGGTACAGGTACAGCTCGTGTGCTGGGGGACACCAGGGGTTTATCCCTAATGTATTTCTCACTTTGTAGGAAATTAAGTGCATGAGAATAGGTGACAGATGGGCCTGACTTTGTACAGTAGCTGCATTTTTGGATACGGCTGCTCGTATATCTGAAAATACAATAATGCCTCAGGAGGCATCTTGTGTAAATAGATGCCTCTCGCCGGCTTCTATGATTCGCTGCTGCGTCCAAAGGTCCAAACCCTCAGGTTACTCAGGTTAGTCAGTGTTTTTACGCTGCTGGGGCCAGTGTAGCTGCGTCCAAGAGGCTGTGGCTACTCCTTTCCCACCACCAAACGGCCTTAGGGGGCACTGCATGCAACAACGCAGGGCCTGATCTACACATGCGCAATGATTGCCCTGCGTGTGCACTGTGCTACGTACATCGGAGATGTACACAAACCATCAGGCCCAGATATTGCATATTGGTCAAGCCAGATTGCTGTGAGAATAAGTGCTTACTGGGGCTTTGTTACCAGGGGGTCTATTTACTAAGCCATAGGGTTTTATTAATGAAGCAGTAAAAAGTGTGGAGAAGTGAGCCAGTGGAGAAGTTGCCCATGGTAACGAATCAGCATTGAAGTAACATTTATAATTTGCATACTAACTATACAATTGTACGGAGCAGCTGATTGGTTGCCATGGGCAACTTATCCATAGGCTCGCTTCTCCATTATTTTCACTGCAAAACTTTCCTAACCTGGACTACTTTCAGGGAAAAGTGAGTGAACACTGGAGATAGGGGAATGTCTTATTTTTGTACAGGGAGAAGGCACTCCACAGATTGGGAGCCGCCCAACAAAAGTCCTGTACCCGAGAATGAGAGAAGGTAATGAGTGGGAATGAGAAACGTGTACCTTAGGCCATACCTAGGGGTCTATTCATGAAGCAGTGAAAAGAGTGGAGAAACAGACCAGTGGAGAAGTTGCCCATGGCAACCAATCAGCATCTTCCTTACATTTTATAGAATGTACTTGATAAAGACTTTCTGCAAAGCTGATTGGTTGCCATGGGCAACTTCACTGGTCCTTTGTTCTACTCTTTTCACTGTTTCATGAATAGACTACTAAGGGCTCCAGTTGGAAGCTGTTTTGTGGCCAGTGAAGAGATGTACTGTATGTGAGTGCAGTTTGGTTAACATAGGCGTGCGCAGCACAATTTATTAGGGTGTGCACTGACAGAGGGGCGTGTCTAGCACCGTCTATTGGGCATGGCCAGGGCTGCCATCAGACATTATGGTGCCCGGGACTGTTAAAATAGGTAGGCCCCCTTCCCCGTGGAGTGCATGGGCAGTCATGTGAATAATATGGACGGAGCAACAACAGGGGTGGGGATTTAATTTGTGCGGCTTTAGTTGAAGTTTTAACAAAAAAATTGTCAAAAATATACAGCTGGTCTCTAACGAAATTGTCTCAAAATATTGATTGTAAGCTACACAGTGATACAAGCGTAGCTGCTCATGTTATTACTATTGTATGTTATATATTTAACATACCCTTCTGCACCCACCTCACACTGAAAGACCTCTAGGTGGGTACATACCCTACTACATCCACCTCACACTGACCTCTGGGTAGGCACATACCCTCCTGCACCCACCTCACACTGACCTCCGCCTCCGGGTGAGTACATATCCTACTGCACCCATCTCACACTGACTGACCTCCAGGTGGGTACATACCCTACTGCACCCACGTCACAATTATTGGCCTTCAGATGGGTACATACCATCCTGCACATACCTTACACTGACTGAACTACAAGCGGGTACATGCCCTCCTGCATCCACCTCACACTGACTTACCTCTGGGTAGGTAATATAATCACCAGCATTTAGATACACAGTATAAAGCAGTCCCGACATGACGTCAACCTAGGTATGGTTTCGCTGCACATAACACACCTCTGAGGTAAATAAGGCTGGACACTCAACATGGTGGCATGGAAAGGATGCTTCAGTTCCGGTAAAAACTTTTTCGTCACCTGCAGGTTGTAATAGCAACACCATCACCGCATCCTGGGCAGCCTCAGGAGCCTGATTACTGAGACCAGGGGAGAGCTGGAGCCTGAGAACAGGGTACAGAGAGTGATCCTGATACCGGGGGGGAGCAGCAGCCTGAGATGGACAGCGCAGATAGATAAACAGTGCAGGCAGCATTTAAGATCTTGTGCCCACAACGGAGCTCGCAGGCCGGCAGCCAATCAGGAGCAGCTGCTGTGCTGCTCCTGATTGGCTGCCGGTCAGGGAGTCTTGATTGGCTTGCATCCGGTGCTGTGTTTCTAGCTTCCTGCTGATGCTCCGAGTCCAGGCTGAAACTGGCGGGTGCCAAACATTGGGGGGTTCCTGTGCGCACCAGGCACCTCCCATGCGCACGCCTATGTTGTTTACTGGCTTTGTATGATAGTAGAAAATACAGTATGTTATACAGGTAGCCAATGTAGGGACAACTAATACCCCTTTCAGACTCATATAGCCGGGTCGCACCCGGGAATGTGTACACAGGTATCTTCCCAGGTGCGACCCAGCTTGAGACCCCTTTCAGACTTGCGGCCCGACCCGGCATACTGCTGGGTTGGTGACGTCACCACTGACGCTACCGGAAGCTGCGCTTGGAGATGATCATCTCCAAGCACCGCCTCCTCCTATGCAGAGAACGCAAGGGCGTAGCTACCATAGGTGCAGGGACTGCAGCTGCTATGGGGACCACCTTCCCTGTCACAGTTACATGTGTTATATACATTTTTTCGCCATTGGGTGGTACGTAGGGGTTCTTTCAGACTTTTTCCTTGGGGCCTGCAATATATCTAGGTATGCCCCTGGACTGCTCATTGTAGTGTGGTATAAAATGAACTGTAGGACATTTTAATGTTATATAATATGAACTGGGGCACTGTAATGAGGCACAATATGAACAGGGAGCACTATATATCATAATGTGTATTGGGGGTACTGTGCGGCATAATGTGTACTGGCAGCTCTGAAATTTGACATAGGGTGAACTTAAGCACTCCTGCGATTCATAAAAGAAACTAGGGCACTGCTATGGGGCATAACATTAAATAAGTCTCTACTATGGTTCAGAAAATGAACTAGACACTATTATAGGGCATAAAATGAACAACTGCTGCAGAGAAATGTCTCTCTAGAAGCATTAGGATGGGGGCCCCTTCAAAATGTAGCTATGGGGCCCACAAAGTTCTGGCTACGCCCCTGAGAGAACGTGTGCCGAGTCGCCTTGACCCGGCTTACCCGTTCACACTGCACGCATCCGAGGTCGATTCCAGCTTCCACCCAGGTCACGACCAGGGATGAAATACTGGGACGCTGGACCCGGGATATTCTTTCAGGACCCTTTCACACTGAGCAAATTCCCGGATTGATGCGCGTTCATGTGCAATAACCCGGGAAATATTTGTCAGTGTGAAAGGGGTATGCTAAAAGTAGAGACGTGAGCCAGTGCAGAAGTTGCCCATGGCAACCAATAAGCTGCTCTGTATACTTTTATAGTATGCAAATTATAAATGTTACGTCAATGCTGATTGGTTGCCATGGGCAACTTCTCCACTGGCTCACTTCTCCACTTGTATCACTGCTTAGTACATGTCCCCCTGACAGAGCTGACAGATCTTCTGGAAAAGTCCACCACTAATGTAGCACTAGGACAGGGATGATTAATATAAATATGCAAATAAAGAGGTTGATAATGCTCCTTATAAAGGCTGTGGCCTCATCCAGCTCCACTTTCTGCAATGATAGCAGCTGAAGCAATGAAATAGCATCATCATATCTGCAAACCCAAACTGTTTAACTGACAGTGCACATATGTATAATACGTAGTGTAAGGTAGAACAGTGGGAAAAATGTATATTTAAATGTCATGGCATTTACAATTTATATTTAAAGAAAAAAAATGGGACACTCGGAGTCAAAAGCCGCAATACCGCATAAATAAGCTTTAATAATCATATATAACTACCCACATGGAAATATATCTAAATGTAAGCGCAACGGAATTTGCTGCGCTATATAAGAAACTGTTAATAAATAAACAATAAATAAATATACCTAATATATATTGCATTTTTGTCAATTTAATTAGAAACAACTCTATGGCTTAATGACGGAACATTTCGCTGCTCTGCTAGCCAAACACAGACTCCTCACTCAGCAGGCACATAGCATCTAGCAAACCTCCTCATTGCTTGTGTGGAATGTTACCCACATGTGGTATGACTGAGAAAAGCACAGCGCGCCAAGTCTCCCGTACCCATTGCAGTAAATTCCTGGAGTTGGCTTTTCTGTTGCATCAATCCTGTTTCCAGCCAGACAATGCAGAAATTCACCCATTAACCCGCTCACGTCCGACAGGGCCTGAAATCCTGCCCCCCTCCTGCAACCTCAATCAAACTGACAATGTAAATATTTCCAATGTAGGCTCAAAATAACGCATGCACAATTCAGATCGCGTAACATCGTTAATTCTGTAACCTGCAAAGCCCAGTGCTGCTAATTCCAGCATCCGAGGATCCGCTCTACCCTGTAATGGCAGCTCAGATTTCATGATTGAAACTGACACTTTAATCACCCACGGGTGCATCAAGCACTTTCCAACATATATTTCTTTCAGACGCATGTTGCATTAAAATCTAATAACGTAGGCAGGTAAAGCACCATGTTATGTGACATATAAGTAGATGTGCTTCATGCAATAATTGTCAGCATGCAGAGTACCTTGTTCCCTGATTCTCTTTTGTCTTCTGGGTATGAGAAATGGCTGCTGCGATCTGCTAGCAGAAGAGCATTTGTGAGCAAGTGATTTTTTTTTGTGCAGCGAATTAGGTGATGCTTGTTGCTATGGCGATCAGTCATAGCAACAGAGCCGTCTCTGCAATGGTACTGTGAGCAGCCAGCTGACATGTGGAAGAAGGGCAAGGGGTGGTGGGTGTTTTATACTCCAGCCTAAAATATGTTACTATGGAAATTATTAAAAATAGGTGAAGTGCGTTTGATCTACCCATGTACTGTATAATGACTGTATGCAGCACAGTGTTCTGCAGCATACAAGGATTGCTAAATTTGGAAATGGGCTTTGCAGCAGAATTCAATTTAAAAAAAAATAGAACCTGCCCTCTGCTACCTTTACTACAGACGGAGTTGTTTATTTTCATTGCCCAGGGAAACGGCGACCACGGTTCTCTCTGAGCCGAACAATCCGGAAACTATGCCGTTAAAATTTCAATTTGCTGAGAAAAGAAAATATTGCGAATACACTCTGGATTGCTGAATTAAGTGGGACATTGCCACAAAACTGCTTTCTGGATACAACAGGGGTGGTCATTCCAAGTTGTTCGCTCACTAGCTGCTTTTAGCAGCATTGCAAACGCTAGGCCGCCGCCCTCTATGAGTGTATCTTAGCTTAGCAGAATAGCGAACGAACATGCCCTGCGTTCGGCCAGCCACTCCCCCGTTTCTCCAGCCACTCCCCGGTTTCTCCAGCCACTCCCGCGTTTTTCCCTGACACGCCTGCGTTTTTTAGCACACTCCCGGAAAACGTACAGTTACCACCCAGAAACGCCCCTTTCCTGTCAATCACTCACTGATTAGCAGTGTGACTGAAAAGCGCTGCGCGAACAACAACAAAACTGCTAAGTTTTAGTTAAATAACTAAGCGCATGCGCGTTGCGTACCATGCGCATGCGCATTAAGCAACAAATCGCAGCACAGCGAAAATCGGCAACGAGCGAACAACTCGGAAGGACCCCCAGTATTCAGGGCAGAGGATACATCCCAGGGCAAAGCAAATAAAACAACCCTGTCCGATGATAGAAATACAAGGCTGTAAAGCACAGACAGTATGGTGAAAAGAATAAATGATGCTTTTAGTAAGAGCTGCAGGGGGCATACACCAGCCAATTAACTGAGGGCATATAAAGATGGACGACCCCATTAGCATTAGGAGTCCAGTGGAGTACACTGCAATTTGCACTGCCCAGTTCAAATGCTAATACTGTATGATCATTTTATGTTTTAAAGACTTGTATGAATTTATGTGAGGATGGCATTTGCTTTACATGATAAAACAGGGTTCCGGTATGAATGGTCGACAATGTTAAGGTCGACACTCATTAGGTCGACCACTATTGGTCGTCATTGACATGGCCGACATGGACAAATGGTCAACACATGAAAATGGTCGACACATGAAAAGGTCTACATGGATTTATGAACTATTTTTGGGGTCATATTTTCCGTAACATGACCATGCAGGCTTCGCTCGCCATGCAGGTTACCGTTTCCAATCGCAGTCCACGTGGCTGGTAAAGTATGAAAAAGTAAAAAAATCTAATTTTTTTTTAAAAAAATTCATGTCGACCTTTTCATGTGTTGACCATTTTCATGTGCCGACCATTTTCATGTGTTGACCATTTGTCCATGTTGACCATGTCAATGTCGACCAATAGTGGTTGACCTAATGAGTATTGACCTTAGCATTGTCGACCATCTGAATGGATACCATAAAACAGGCCCCCAAACATATTGAGCCTGATTTAGTTCTGCACAGTGCAGTCATGTACCAATCTGTATATGTTTGTACTCAGCATCCTTGTTATGCTATCAGGGCTAGTCATCAGCTGAATGTCAGCTGCTTACATATCCCAGCAGCACAGCGAGGAGGCCGCTGAGTCACGTTACAGCTGTACAACATTGAGGTTTCCAAGACAAGCTTGTCCGTCCCTTAAGGTTCTGATTTTGGAATCTTATTGTAAGTGAAAGTGAATATATCAGTTTGGTTATTTAGGGGCCCATGTGTCATGAAATAGTTGCGGCTTATATTAATATTTAGTATCACCCCCTTGTATGAAGGAGGGACTGCTGGAAATATTTCTGGTATCTGCTACAGTACCGCTCCATTACCGACAGCAGCTGCAGCCCCCATAGGTTTCTATGGGGGATGACATGCTGCCATATTTACCAAGCTTGGGACTGCGATGCATTCCAGAGACTGGCCCCCACAGCTAACGCCATCTGAAGATGGAGTTAGCCCATTGTGGCCTATTGGCTGCAGATCTCATATGTAACTGGCAGTGGGTTCCTCCGGAACCGTCTCCGCCATGCATACACGCAGGGCCGTAACTAGGTGTGTGCCAATGGTGCCTTGCCCACAGCGCACATGCACTGAAGGCGCACCATCGGCAGCACCCCCCCCACCCGCACGGCCACAGCCACTGTCAGTATAGTATACTCACAACTACAGAGTCCAGCACTGCCGCTTGTCTCTCACCGCCCACTGGAGCTGCCGCCTCTGAAGGACACTGAGCTCTGCAGTGCATTCCCCCCAGCACTGCCACCTGTCTTCCGCTGCCCGCTGGAGCCGCCGCCGCCTCTGAAGGACACTGAGCTCTGCAGTGCATTCCCCCCAGCACTGCCACCTGTCTTCCGCCGCCCGCTGGAGCTGCCGCCGCCGCCTCTGGAAGGACTCTAAGCTCTGCAGTGCATTACCCCCAGCACTGCCGCCGCCGCTGGAGCCGACACCTCTGAAGGACTAAGAGCGCATCACTGCCGCGATGTGAGGTACCAGAGCCCCGCCGGCGCCTGTCTCCCGCCGCCTCTGCAGGGGACGCGGGAGCGCTGCAGCCAGCTCCCGGGTCTCTGTCTTGAAACACAGCAGATGGTTGCCAGATCGCAGGTCACAGGTGAGTATCTCTCTCTCTCTCGCTCTTGCTCTCTCTCTCGCCCTTGCTCTCTCTCACTCTCTCTCTCCCATAGAAAGGGGACATCCTGCCATAATGTGTACAAAAAAAAAAGAAAAAAGAAGGGAACTGCCTGCCATAATGTGTAAATGGGGGGACTGCCTGCATAATGTTATACAAAAAAATGGGGACTGGCTTCCTGTCATAAAGTGTAAATGGGGGTACTGCCTGCATAATGTTTTACAAAACAAAATGGGGACTGCCTGCCATAATGTGTAAATAGGGGGACTGCCTACCATAATGTATTTTTTTTTTTTTTATGGGGACTGCCTGCCATAATGTGTAACATAGGTGACTCTGCCTGCCTAATGTGTAAAAAAGGGACTTTGCTTGCCATAATGTGTAAATAGGGGGACTGCCTGCCATAATATTTTACAAAAAAAATGGGGACTGCATGCCTTAATGTGTAAATAGGATGATTACCTACCATAATGTTAAAAAAAAATGGGGACTCTGCCTGCCTAATGTGTAAAATAGGGGACTCTGCCTGCCTAATGTGTAAAAAAAAGGGACTCTGCCTGCCATAATGTGTAAAAGTGAGCTCTGTCTGCCGTAATGTATAAAATGGAGCTATGCCTGCCGTAATTTGTAAAAGGGAGCTCTGTGGCCATGCCCTTTCCATATGAAACCACGCCCCTATATTTTTGGGACGCGCCTGCGGCGCGCACTAGCCTTTATTTGTATATGGTGGGAGGGGGGGGCGCCGATGCTGTTTCTTGCACACAGCGCTAAAATGTCTGGTTACGGCACTGCATACACGGTCAGCGGTCTCCATTGAATGAGTGAAATATTCTCTGCAAAGCACTGCGCAATATGTGTACGCTTATAAGTGTTAATAAATATACTACTTAGTGTCCAGCACTGTACGGCAGAGACATGTGGTGGTCCATCTTAACGTGTGATCAGTATATATATAAGATTTACCTTTTATTCCTATACTGCGTAGTCCTGCTATCCCGCATAACATCACAGGGTTGGGAAAAGTGGATCTCTCTGGCCACATCTATATAAATTCTGTCACATAAAGCGGGTCTGCTCCGCCACTGTTATGCTGTTACAAGTGGGTGACCTGTGTAATATGTAAATACAGGCAGTAAATCATATAACTTAGTCCCATATGGCACTACATCCAATATACAAATGTGACTATACAGGTTTTGCTGGGGATAATTCCTTATCAAGAAAGAAAGGCAGAGACTATAGACAGTGATAGGAGATCAATGCGGAATATGAGGAGGGCCGTAACGACTTTCACTGGGAATATGGTAATAAGGGGAGTCTAATCTAAGGCCCATGGATTCTTCTTCAACCTAAATAACGGAATCACAATGCAATGGCAATAGATGAACATTACGTCATATTTAACAGAATGTGATAGTACTTCATTCAACAGGATGTAGTTATGTGACTGGCGGACTGGAGACCACCAGTCCCAATACCGACCACTACATTCCGCCCGCTCAAAATCCCGGCTAACAGGAACTATTCCCACTCATGGGTGTCCACGACACCCAAGACCGCAAGGGGCTTCGTTGCGCTCGCCCCCACCTCCTTCCCGCCCTGAGCAGCATATTTAGCCTCAATAACTACCTGGCAAGAGCGGACTAAGTGCCAGGGCACTGTCCGGACCCCCGCCAGTATAAATATTTTTTTATAAGTATTTTTTTTTTTTAAAGGAGCGGGTCTGAAGCGTGCCATTACGAGGGCGGAGCTTAGCCCTCACAGCACACAGCCCGGCGCCATTATCTCTACACAAGGCTGCAGAGACGCTGGTCCTTCCTCACACTGCTGTACAAGTAACAGGGTGCAAAATGGGGGGGGGGGGGGGGGGCACAGCTATTTTGCTGCATTATATGTAACTTATAAAAGCGCTGCAGGTCTGGGACATTTTCTGTGGTGTTTTCAGACTGGGATTGGGCGCTGGGGTGTGGGCTGGCATTAACTCCCTCTGTGTCTCTCTGACAGGCTTTTCTGTGGGTCTGTCCCCTATAGGCAAAGTGTGTCTGCGTATGTTGGGTGCACGTGTGTCGGCATGTCTGAGGCGGAGTGCTCGTCCCAGGAGAAGACTATGTTAGGGACACAAACGGCTGCGGGAGTGACCCTGTCTGCACCGCCGACACCTGATTGGGTAAATGTGTTGAGTGCTTTGAATGCTAATGTGGCTCTGATTAATAAGAGATTGGATAAATCTGAGTCTCAGAACCAGGCATGGAAGAAATCCATAGAGGATGTGTTGTTTCAAGTCCAGACCCCCTCGGGGTCACAAAAAACGTTAATTTGCCCAGCTGGCTGACACGGATACCGACACGGACACTGACTCAAGTGTCGACTATAGTGATGCCAGATTAGATCCAAAACTGGCAAAGAGCATTCAGTACATGATTGTGACAATAAAAGACGTATTACATATCACTGAGGACCCTACTGTTCCTGATACTAGGGTCTGTATGTATAAAGTAAAGAAACCTGAGGTAACGTTTCCTCCCTCTCATGAACTGAACATGCTTTGTGAAAAGGTTTGGGAAAATCCTGACAAAAGGTTTCAGATTCCCAAAAGGATTCCAGTGGCGTATCTGTTTCCCTCTGGGGATAGGGAAAAATGGGAGTCACCCCCCATAGTGGACAAAGCTCTATCTCGGCTGTCCAAAAAGGTGGCTCTTCCGTCCCCTGACACGGCAGCCCTAAAAAATCCTGCGGATCGTAGGCAGGAAAATACATTGAAATCCATTTATGTCACCACGGGTACGCTACTCAGACAAGCCATTGCATCTGCATGGGTGAGTAGCACTATCGAAAAATGGGCAGATAACTTGTCATCTGAAATAGATACCCTGGATAGGGATAGCGTTCTTTTGACACTAGGTTATATCAGGGATGCTGCAGTCTACCTAAAGGAAGCTGCAAGGGATATTGGCCTCTTGGAATCAAGGGCCAATGCCATGGCAGTTTCAGCTAGGAGAGCATTGTGGATTCATCAATGGAATGCTGATGCTGACTCTAAGAAAGCTATGGAGTCTCTACCGTATAAAGGTGGTGTATTGTTTGGTGATGGCCTCGCTGATTTGGTATCTACGGCTACCGCGGGTAAGTCATCATTTTTACCTTATGTGCCTGCACCACAAAAGAAACACCACTATCAGATGCAGTCCTTTCGGCCCAATAAATACAGAAAAGGCAGAGGATCTTCCTTACTTGCTAACAAAGGAAAGGGAAAAGGTAACAGATCACCGGCCGTGGCCGGCTCCCAGGAACAGAAGTCCTCTCCGGCTTCTGCCAAATCCACCGCATGACGCTGGGGCTCCTCTGCGGGAGTCCGCACCGGTGGGGGCACGTCTGAAACTCTTCAGTCAGTTCTGGGATCGGTCGGCTCTGGACCCATGGGTTTTAGAAATAGTGTCCCAGGGGTACAAACTGGAGTTTCAAGACGTTCCACCTCACGATTTTTCAAATCGGCCTTACCAGCTTCTCTTCCGGACAGGGAGGTGGTATGCGCCGCAATACAAAAATTGTGTCACAATCAAGTCATTGTCAGGGTTCCCCCGTCGCAACAGGGAGAAGGCTTTTACTCGAGCCTGTTCGTGGTCCCGAAACCAGACAACTCAGTCAGACCAATCCTGAACCTCAAATCCCTAAATTTCTACCTAAGGAAATTCAAATTCAAGATGGAATCTCTCCGGGCAGTGATTTCCAGTCTGGAGGAGGGGGATTTTATGGGGTTGGTAGACATAAAGGATGCCTACTTACATGTTCCCATTTATCCTCCACATCAGGCTTACCTGAGGTTTGCAGTTCAGAATTGTCATTACCAATTTCAGATGTTGCCGTTTGGTCTGTCCACGGCTCCGAGGATTTTCACCAAAGTAATGGCCGAAATGATGGTTCTCCTGCGCAAGCAAGAGGTCACAATTATCCCGTACTTGGACGATCTCCTGATAAAGGCAAGGTCCAAGGACCAATTACTGCAGAACATTACGCTCTCCCTGACAATTCTTCAGCAACATGGTTGGCTCCTAAACTTGCCAAAATCACAGTTGGTTCCAATGAGACGGCTGTCGTTTTTGGGAATGATTCTGGATACAGAATTACAGAGAGGTTTTCTTCCAGTAGAAAAGGCGCTGGAAATTCAGAACTTGGTCAAACAAATTCTGAAACCAGCAAAAGTATCGATCCATCAATGCACTCAGTTGCTGGGGAAGATGGTGGCGGCCTACGAGGCCATTCAGTTTGGCAGATTTCATGCCAGAGTGTTTCAGTGGGACCTGTTGGACAAATGGTCCGGGTCCCATCTGCACATGCACCGAAGAATAATCCTGTCTTCCAGGACCAGAATTTCACTCCTGTGGTGGCTGCACAGCTCTCACCTCCTAGAGGGATGCAGGTTAGGGATCTAGGACTGGATCTTAGTGACCATGGATGCGAGTCTCCGAGGCTGGGGAGCAGTCACTCAGGGGGAAAGCTTCCAGGGAAGATGGTCAAGCCAGGAAATATGTCTACACATAAACGTTCTGGAGCTAAGGGCCATTTACAATGGCCTTCTGCAAGCGGAACATCTTCTTCGCAATCGGCCTGTCTTGATTCAGTCGGACAACATAACAGCAGTAGCGTACATAAACCACCAGGGCGGAACAAAAAGCAAAGCGGCAATGGCAGAGGCCACAAAGGTGCTCCGTTGGGTGGAAAGGCATACAAGCGCTCTGTCAGCGATCTTCATTCCAGGAGTGGACAACTGGGAAGCAGACTTCCTCAGCAGACACGATCTCCATCCAGGAGAGTGGGGTCTTCATCAAGAGGTCTTTGCAGAAGTGACAAGTCTTTGGGGAATTCCTCAAATAGAAATGATGGCGTCTCGCCTCAACAAGAAACTTCAGAGATATTGTTCCAGGTCGAGAGACCCTCAAGCAATAGCAGTGGATGCCCTAGTGACACCGTGGGTGTTTCAGTCAGTGTACGTGTTTCCTCCGCTTCCACTCATTCCAAAAGTGATAAAGATCATAAGAAGAACAAAGGTTCAAGTGATCCTCATTGTTCCAGACTGGCCAAGAAGGGCTTGGTATCCGGATCTTCCGGAATTACTCATAGGAGATCCTTGGCCTCTTCCTCTGAAGGAGGATCTGTTACAGCAGGGGCCGTGCGTGTTCCAAGACTTACCGCGACTTTGTTTGACGGCTTGGAGGTTGAACGCCGGATCTTAGCCCGAACGGGTATTCCCGAGGAGGTCATCCCCACTCTTGTTCAGGCCAGGAAAGGAGTAACGTCTAAACATTACCACCGTATTTGGAGAAAATGTGTCTTGGTGTGAATCTAAGAAGGTTCCTACGGAAGAATTTCAGTTAGGATGTTTTCAGTTATGAGGGGGCGTGACACACTGCTGTCTGATCTGCCCTGATTGGATGGACTGGTTTCTGCTGACCAGCCCCTCTGCATCCGCCCATACATAACTACTTTGGTGGGGCTCGGCTGCGCGGTCCCTATATCCTCATGCTCCCCCATTCTGTGTCCTCCCCTGCTCCCCCGCTCCGTGTCCTCCCCTGCTCCTCCGGCTCACCCGCTCTATGTCCGCCCCTGCTGCCTCCGCTCCCCCGCTCCGTGTCCTCCCCGGCTCACCCGCTCTGTGTCCTCCCCTGCTGCCTCCGCTCCCGCATTCTGTGTCCTCCCCTGCTGCCTCCGCTCTGTGTCCTCCCCTGCTCCGTGATCCTCCGGCTCACCCGCTCCGTGTCCGCCCCTGCTGCCCATTCTGTGTCCTTCTTCGTGCTGCAGAAGTGGAGCGCCGATCATCATCATCAGCGCTCCTTCCCTTGTGAACTGATGCTATGGAAGGGGATGTCAGTCCTAGCTGACAGAGGAGCCAGAATAGGACAGGCTTGCAGAGGGGAAGGTATTGTGACTGTCTCTGTGGATGGGAGTGAACTTCTTTTACTGTAAGTTCAAGCCCTAAGGGAGTTGGGAGGGGGGAGGGGGGGATGGGATGGGGCAGGAGCTGAGGAAGGAAGGGGGCATTGAATATTTCTCATCACTTTTGATTGAGTGATGTCACTCTCATGTCAGTGCTGAATTCAGGGTTGTGTCCTGGTCCTGTCTCCGCTCTCTCTTGTCACCCATGTGCTGGCCCTGTCTCCCCTCTCACTTGTCCCTGTCACACTTGTCCTGTCCCCTCTATCCTGGCCCTGCCACCCCTGTCTTGTCCCCTCTATCCTGGCCCTGCCTCCCCTGTCTTGTCCCCTCTATCCTGGCCCTGCCACCCCTGTCTTGTCCCCTCTATCCTGGCCCTGCCACCCCTGTCTTGTCCCCTCTATCCTGGCCCTGTCACCCCTGTCTTGTCCCCTCTATCTTGGCCCTGCCACCCCTGTCCAGTCCCCTCTATCCTGGCCCTGCCACCCCTGTCCAGTCCCCTCTATCCTGGCCCTGCCATCCCTGTCCTGACCCGGTCACCTCTGTCCTGGTACTGTTAACCCTCTCTCCTATCCCTTTGTTCTGGCCCTGTCCCCTCTGTTCTGGTCCCCCTGTCATGGTTCTGCCTCTGTCACATCTATCTTGTCCCTGTCATGTCTGTCCTGGCCCTGTCACCACTCTATCCTGTCCCCTCTGTCCTGACCCTTTCACGATGTCCTGGTCCTGTCCCTGTCACCTCTATCTTGGATCTCTATCTTGGTCCCGTCCTTTCTGTTCTTCCCCACTCTACTGTCCCTGTCATTTCTGATTTGGCCCTGTCACTTCTGTGCGGGCCCTGTCACCCCTTTCTCCTGCCCCACCCACACCGACCAGTGCCTCCCCAGCCATTGACCTCACCGCACGTCACTGCTGTAGGCCACCTGTAAAGAACAATTTTAACAATGAACCCCGCACCGACCACCACCAGGGGTGCGGGGCATAGTACTGGGCTATCAGCCCAGTGCTGGTTACTGCTCGGGAGGGGGACCCCATGTTTATTTTTTGGGGTCCCCACTTCCGAGGAATTCCATCCCTGGGCTGACTAGCTTGGGGGGGGGGGTAGATTTATGCTATGGCAGGGGGACCCCATACCGAGTATCTCCCCTGCTATGGCATTATCCCCCCTGGCTGGTTCTGCCTGGTGCTGGTTTTACGAATAAAGGGGGGGGCTACGCTTTCCCCCCCCCCCTCTATGGGGGGGGGGATGTTAGCTGATTGTGCCTCCCCAGCCACTGACCTCACCGCACGCCACTGATATATATATATCTCTATCTATCTATCTATCTAGCAAACCCAGATGGTACGGCACTCCTAGTGGCTAATAACACACATGAAGGCGGCAGCTATAGGCAATATTTCAGTGCCTTTATTGTGGCATTTTCATCAGGTCCACAATAAAGGCACTGAAACGTTGCCTATAGCTGCCGCCTTCATGTGTGTTATTAGCCACTAGTAGTGCCGTACCATCTGAGTTTGTTGTAAATCGACTGTACAGGCACCCAGTGCTATTGCTGCTCAGTATTGGGAGAGCCGGACTAACAGGGATGTGTGTGTGTGTGTGTGTGTGTGTGTGTGTGTGTGTGTGTATGTATATATATATATATATATATATATATATCTGCAGAAAATGGCATGTCTAGGAGCTTTTAATAATGAATCCACATAATGGCATGTTGCCTGGTTGGTGTGTGTATATATATTATATATACACACATATACATACACACACAAACACACTATACTTGCAAACACACATATAGCATACATACACACAACATGCATACTCTATACACACAGCATACATATAAACACACACACATACACAGCATACATACAGTAGACACACACACACACACACACACACACACACACACACAGTAGCATACACACACATACACAAAGACACACAGGGCAATATTTACTAATATTCGTGTTTGAGTCGGTTTGTGTAGTGTATAAACTCGTTTTGTATCGGGTGCATTTTCATGCAACTTTTTGAATCCATATACGCAAAGTTACGAAGCAGTCGACTTTATGGTTTTCGTGTTTTCTGATGTCGATGCCAGTCGGGTTTTTTTTGGCGCATTTACGGCCGTCATTGTCGTTTGCATACGTGCTTTTGTTGTATTTGCTGTTTTTTTCCTAAGTTAAACGCGGCAGGGGTTTTTTTTTCCCCGCGGCCGCATTTTCACTTTCAGTTTCGATTTTTATCCCCGTTCGTGATTGGTTGTGTTTCAGATGGTAGGAGTGTCTGTGCGCAACCATATAAATACGCCCCAAACCGTCCGCACCTCGTGGGTTTAGTTAGTGGTGAGGAGGAGGGAGGTTGTGTTGTGGAGGTAGGTGAATTTGTGGTTTTAAGAGGAGTGGTGGTAGTGATTTCTGAGTGTGGTATTGTGTTTGAAAGTCGTCTTGTCATTCTTGTTGTCTTGTATTTTGTGGTTTTGTCTCATTTTTAGTCCAAGTTATTTTTCTTTATAGTCCCTTGTCAGTGTGTGTGTGTGTGTGTGTGAGTTGTGTAGTGGTAGTGGAGGAGTGTGTTGTTTGTCTTTTTTTTTCCTGTGTTAACTGTTTAGACACACAATTATGTGTGACTCAGAGGTGGAGGGTGTGAGTGAGGGGGAGGAGGTTGGTCAGGTGGAATAGGTGAGTGTTAGTGAGGTGGAGGAGGTGGAGGAGGTTGCTGCAGCAGCCTCAAGTGATAGTGACAGTCAGAGTGCTCCGCAGCCACGCACCACTACTAAGACTGGGCGGAATGTTAAGTTTAGTTTTGCAGAAAATGTGGCATTGGTGCATGAACTGATGAAGTATCAGAGGCAGATATTTGGCCCTGAGTCTGCCAAGGTGCCAACACGGAGGAAGACGGTGTTGTGGGCGAAAGTAGTTGCTGCTGTCAATAGTGAGGGGGTGGTCAAGCGGACGGAGGACACGTGCCGCAAATGGTACTATGACATAAAGCGACGTGTCAAGTCCAAAATGGCCAAGGAGGCCAAGTCGGCTCGGAAAACCGGTGGTGGACAGCCCTATATTGCAAGTTATCTGGAGTATGAGGAGCCCATGCGGAGTGTAATACCTCCAGAAGTTGTCTCTGCAACTCATGTCCGGGATTCAGATAGGCCCAGGAAGAATGGTGAGTATGTGTATTTGCATTTACATTTTTTTTTTTTTGTGTCATGTGACGTTGCATATTACTCCCATCTTCAAGTGTGTGTCAGCAAATACATTGTTTTGGTTAATGTTTTATATAAAAGCCAATGTAACATCTTACTTTATTGTATGTCATGTGTTTTTCAGACAGATATTTTGCATGTGTAGTTTGGACTTGGTGTGTCTCTGAATTGTCCTGCAATAATGTTTTCCTTTTGGGCGTTTAAAAAAAAATAAGTTGTGACTATGTTTTATATTTAAGTGATCCATGTGGAATTTTTTTTAAAAAGTGGTTGTCATGTTAGAGGCTGGAGTACTGGAAAGTGGTTTGGAAACCACTTACATGTTTAATGTCATCTTTAGATAATGTTAATTATTTAATTTTAAAAACAATATTTTTTTTTATTTTTTTTTTGCTTGTATTTGTACCGTGACACCACACTGCAGTGTAATTTTTTTATAAATTGCTGCATTTTGTTTTTGCTCATATAGTGGTAATGTGTCTTTGGAGTGCCACATCACAGAGCAAATTATATATTGCATCTGTAATATTTTTCCTTCCAATACAAAATGAAGTTGTGTGTTGTTTTTTAAACCTTTTCTTCAACTTGTGGCCTATGTCAGTGTCCTGTACATGTTTTCCTGTGTTGATGTTGACATAGTGCATATGTGTTTTGGTCATTGTTTTTTTTTTTTTTTTTTATTTCTGGTCCTTAAGTTTGTTTTAATTAAAAACCACGCATTTCTAAAAGAATAAATGTTTATAAGCATAATGGGTGGATGTATACACAATAGCATGATTTTTTTATATAATTCATTTTATACAGTGTCTGAAAAAAACAGTACTACTCGTCGGCCAGTAACTCCTATCACATCTGATGATGATGACGCTGCGGAAGCAGGTAAAGTGTCCATTGTAGTATAGGGTATGCTTGTAAAGGAATGGCCATAACAAAATTGCACTTTCATTAAAAGGTCCATCAAAAGAAGCATGGAGCAGCAGAAGTGGCACTTCTGTAAGACATCACCACAAAAAACCTGTGGCCAAAAAGAAAGCAAGGTCGTATGTCCCGGCACAAACACAGCAGGCTACCCCGCCACGAAGATTATCGTCCGTATGTTCTGTACCCCCACTCCAAATTTTGGACACACCTCCAAGACGTCATCCACACTCCCCTCATCTTGATTGTGAGTATCAAACTGAAAAAAATGTGTAAAATGTCAGAACATAATCAAAATCAGTCATAACCGCATTAAGTCAAAACACATCCAAAACTAAAATACTTGCCACAGTAAGTAAAAGCTGAAATGGAATCCAAGCTAAATGGTCTTGTCCACATCCAGTAAAGATATGTATGTCCACTTGAGCCATACAGTATGACATTGGGTGTAAGATGCTGCAACAAAAAATCATGTTGGTTTGTTTGCAAAAAGTAAGGTTGTTTTTCCAAAATTCACATGTGTGCTTGAGGTAACATTGCAAAATACATATAAAAACATTACTATGTTTGTTTGAACAAAGCTATAAGGTAACACATTATGTATTCCAATGTGTTTTTATGGTGGAGTATGTGTGAGCTACAATAAAACTAAAGTGTTTGCTTTCACAATTAAGTAACCAGACACATTTGCCTCAAACAGGCATATGTATGTATTTAAGCTATGAGTGATGATGTTGCTAGCCAGAATAGTTGAAAGCAACAGTGAATGACATGTGTTCCATGTGTAGTGATTTTTTATCATTTCACAAACATATGGATAGCTAACGGAGATTTGTTTAACATTTCAGCTTCGAGTCCTGGGAACAGCATCCCTCCGCAACAACACCAACACAGTGACATGGAGGAGACAAACATCTTAGAAATGCAGCCATTAATGCAAGGAATGAGCCCCCCAGCACCTGTGAGTACACCACCACAGCAAAGCACACCACCCCCACCACAACACAGCCCAACAACACCAGGAACACAAGGCCCTGATCAGGTGTTTTGGACTATTTGGGCTAGACAGCAGGCCACTAATGAAGATTGCCTGCATAAGCAGAAACAAATGTTTGCAAGCCTACCATCTCACCTCAGAAGAATATCAAGAAATCTGAGTAGACAAAATGAACAAACAACCAGAATAGGGAATACCATGGAACTCATGCGTACAGACATTACACAGGTCATGGGCAATTTACAGCGCATAATGGAAGAACAGGACAGACAACAGCAAAGTTATATGAGCATTTTTCAAAACAATCAAAAGATTAATGAAAGTTTATTCCGAATAGTAGACAATCAAAATGCTGCTACACGTGAACTCAATGCCACCCTCACTAACCTGAATGAAACACTCAGATGCATGCACCAACAGCAAACAAGCAGCAGTTCTGGTACGACTACTCCAAATATCACGCCAGTCTCATCACCACCAAGACGGTCCACCAGAGCACGACAACATGACAGTGCTAAAGGCAAAGGGCAGGACAAGCAGCCACCCAAAAAAACGTGAAAAAAAACAAGTTAGACATTTGTGATAAGTAACTCAAAATAGTTAGCAAGTGTTTTTGTTGCTTAAAAAATATAACACTTAGCTCCTTGCCCCTTTTTTCAACATCATTAATTATAAGTGGGCCAAAAAAAAAAAATTTTAGTACGCACATTTATTCATTAACATTTTTTTTGGTATTGGAGGAGGGAAATGTTGATGGAGCCACACATACATGTTAGCAGGAAGTAAACTGACCACTTGATTTTTTTCTAATCATTACTCTTTCTAGATTCCAATCATTCTCTTTGCCTGCAGATACAATGGTTGCCAGCCAGGCAGAATGTCTTTAGCAGGAAGTAAAATGACCACTTGATTTTTTTCTAATCATTACTCTTTCTAGATTCCAATCATTCTCTTTGCCTGCAGACAATCCAAATTACAATGTTAGTGATACATATCTTAGCTATCTTATCTATACAACATTACAAGAAGAACACAATTGAGTTGCGTAAAAAGCTTGTAATATGTTGCCTTTGTTTTGTTTGAAAAATATTGTCCAAATGAATGTCAGTATTGTTGGGACATGTTTGTGTGTGTAAAAAATTATTAAGCATGTTTTTACACATGATGCTGAAACAAACAAATATGTACTTTTACAACAAAAAACAAAAACAGTGTATATTAATGTATATGTGTGGCAAACTGTGTATTAACTTACACATCATCAAGTTTACAGCATCAAACATTAGGAAATAAATTATTCCTGATTACAGTAAGTTTGTGAGTCTTAAATATGATGGTGCATCACACATAGGGACACATGTATTCCTCAAGGCTAACATATTATATGTTGAGGAGTGTTTTTTGGGAACACAGGTTCTCAAACTCGGCCCTCAGGAACCCACACAGTGCATGTTTTGCAGGTCTCCTCACAGAATCACAAGTGACATAATTAGCTCCACCTGTGAACCTTTTAACATATGTCTGTGAGTAATTCATACACCTGTGCTTCTACTGGGTTACGAGAAAAACATGCACTGTGTGTGGTCCTGAGGGCCGAGTTTGTGAACCTGTGCATTAGGACGTAACACACAATGATAAAGTGAAATATTAAATGGATGATGTGGGCTTGTAAGAAATTAGCACTGCAAGTTTACGATCACTTATCCAGACTTAATGCATGCCACTCATAATCTGTTGTTTTGAGATTAAAAATACACACAATACACATGCGACATTTGTTTTTCATATAGCGAGGGTATGTTTGTATGTGTCAAGGAGACAGACACATTCTGAGTAATGGATTTTGGTAAAAAAGGCAAAACATCTATTTATGAATACACAACAAATGAAATAAGCAAACCAAGCTTACCTTAGAAATAGCGATTGATGATCTGTTGCCTAACCTGCCTCCCTACATCAGTACTCCAAGTATCACCAGATGTCTCTAATTCCTCTGCTTGCTGGCTGCTTTCTTCCTCCTCCTCCTCCTTCTCAACATGTGGCAGATGTTGTTGCAAACACATGTTATGAAGAAAGCAGCAGCAGAACACAATTTGAGTCACCTTGGAGGGACTATACAACAAAAGGCCACCAGACTTATCCAGACACCGAAACCTAGATTTCAGCACACCAAAACATCTTTCTATCACATTCCGCGTGGACTTATGTGCATGATTGTAATTGTGTTCAGCAGGGGTATCAGGTCGGGACAATGGAGTTAGAAGCCAAGAGAAACAGCCAAATCCTCCATCACCTAAAAGACAGATATAGTAACGTGATTCATGTTAAGATACAGCAACACATAAGTAACACACTGTGGGGCAGATGTATTAACCTGTAGAAGGCATAAGGAAGTGAAAAACCAGTGATATGTGCAAGGTAATAAAGGCAGCAGACAATCTGTTCCTAAATGTTAATTTACATATTGGAGCAGATTGGCTAGTGCCTTTATCACCTTGCACAGATCACTGGTTTCTCAATTCCTTATGCCTTTTACAGGTTAATACATCTGCACCTGTATTTGGACAAAGTATACGCAGGCCTACACATATCAAATTACATACCCAGCAGCCATCCATCTGGCATTTGTCCGTCCTCAAACTTATCAAAGAGGGATGACTGACTGAGGATGAAGGAGTCATGGCAGCCCCCAGGGTAACCAGCAACAACACTCATTATTTTGAGATTTGCATCACAAACCACCTGCACATTTGTGGAGTGTTCGAAATGGCGGTTTGTATATATGTGCTGCCTGCCCCTAGGTGGTCTCAGCTGAATGTGTGTGCAATCTATGGCTCCAAGCACATTGGGCATGCCAGCCAGCTCATAGAAATCTACCCTGACGGCATGCCACTGAGACTCCTGGGTAGGGAAGCAGATTGAGGCCTCGATGTGGGGCTGCAAAACAGCCAACACCTGTGTGAACATTTTAAAGAACAATAAACATGAGATTTTAGGACAGAATTGGCCACCGAGAAATTAAAACAAACACAAAACAGAAGAGGTCGTTAGGTATACATCACCTGTGTTAAGATTCTTGAAAATGAGGGCTGTGAGATTCCTATGACATCCCCAAACACAGCCTGAAAGCTGCCAGTAGCCATAAAGTGCAACACATCCAGGAGTTTGTGCAGGCCTGTGACAGGGCGAGAGCGTGCTGTCTCAGGGTCTAGGCCCAGTTTGACAAGGTCATACAGACGGAAAATGTTGTTACGATTTAGACGGAACATCTGTATGACCTTATCATCGGACAATGCGTTCAAGTTTAAACGCCCCCTAAAAAAACGAGGCCTGTGCAGCCTCCGCGGAACCTGTACAACCTGCTGACCATGTTCAGTTTCTTGGCCCTGGGTACTTACAGGCTAATGTCTGAGTCTGAGGAATCCCACAGCACACAAAAGATCACTGGCCCACAGTCCTGCTGCCATTTCTGAGTGTAGGTGTATTGAAATGGGTCTAACATCCTTTTATAGGCATCCTAATTCAGGTGTGAGTGAATTTTTATTTGCAACACATGTAAACACGACTGAAAAAAGCAGGTCTCATTTTTTGCCGCTTTTTTTAACGAATCGCAAAAAAATACGACCGCATTTGAGCACTCAGAGACTAACACCCAAATACGAATGAACAGTGAATTCCCGTATTCTATGAAATAACAGCCGCGTTTGACCGATGGTCTATTCATTCGTATTTCGGAACGTTGTCATTCAAACCATTACAAATAGACCAGACACTGCCGAGATTGGTGCTTAGTGAATTCCTGGATTGGGACTTAGAAAAAAAAACACAAATCGGCCAAACTCGGATTTTTAGTAAATACTGGCCACAGTATCTATATAGCCAACACACTCATACTATATACACACACACACACACACACACACACACACACACACACACACACACACACCTCTTCACATTAAGAAAAACAGCCATTATGCATCAGCCTGGAGCCACCATAACTTTCTAGAAACGCTGACGCACCTCCTCCCCCCTCGGATCACCGGCCAGCATCATTAAAGCCCCCTCTTCCCCCTCTCCGCGGCGCCCCCACCCCCTCCCCGTCACATACCTGTAGAGCGTAGATCAGTCTCTCATTAGACGATCACTCTGCACCCAGGCAGCCCGGCCCGAGAATGCCTGAGAGCCGGGGCTGTGCGCTGCAGCTCCCCTTCAGGCAGGCAGCCAGCCGGGCCCAGCACGCGTACAAGGAGCCAGCTCAGACCCGTTATTCCTGCGCTCCCGGAAACCCCCCCCCCCCTGCATGCGCGAGTGCCTGCAGAGGCAGCGGCGCGGGCGGGAGACAGGCGCCGGCGGAGGCCTGACAGCGCGTCTTGCGGGGGGGGGGGGGGGTGGAGAGGCGCTCAGGGACCAAGAGAGACGGCGCTGGACTCTTATAGCGAATGCTGCTGCCGGGCGGCCGGGCGGGGGGTGGGGGGGTGGAGGTGCTGCCTGCCGATAGTGCGCCTTCAGTGCATGTGCGCTGTGGGCAAGGCACCATTGGCACACACCTAGTTACGGCACTGTGTGGCCAAACAGAAGCAAATCTTGTCCCTCACCACACAACTGACCCTAATGATGACATATAAATGCGATCTACTTAATGTAATATTTCTTTCTAAATTTCTCAATAAGAAATTTTTGGCCTAGGGGTGCTGTGAAATTTTTTTGGATATTCTAGGGCGCTGTGATTCTAAAAAGTTTGAAAACCACTGCCTTAGGGAGTCAAATGGTCAGAAACAGGCATATATTTTATCTTGTCTTTTCCAGTTTTGTCTTTCAAAAAATGTATCAAGGTGAGATTTAAAGATTCCAGTGGGTCTAATGCATCTAAATGTTATTTGATATTAAGATAATAAGTATGTAACAACAACTCCATGGGGGGTAATTCTGAGCTGATCGCAGCAGCAAGTTTGTTAGCAGTTGGGCAAAACCATGTGCACTGCAGGGGGGGACAGATATTACATGTGCAGAGAGAGTTAGATTTGGGTGGGGTGTATTCAAACTGAAATCTAAATTGCAGTGTAAAAATAAAGCAGCCAATATTTACCCTGCACAGAAATAGAATAACTCACCCAAATATAACTCTCTCTGCACATGTTATATCTGCCCCCCCCCCTGCCCTGCAATGCACATGGTTTTCCCCAATTGCTAACAAACTTGCTGCTGCGATCAACTCAGAATTACCCCCCCCCCCCCCCCGTATCTAGAATGGAAGAATGTGCAATTTGGGTAATAGCAATGTCACGTATTGGTTTGGAAGTAATGGTTATAAGGCTTCTATTACTGTGGCAGGAGTAGGTAAAAACAATTATCCTGGTTACTTGTCATTGTCCTCTGGTGGTTGTCTCCCTAAGGGCTACAAGTCCTAGTTTCTCCTTGCGTTATATTCTCTCAGGCCTAAGAACGGAGACCTAGATTAGCACAGAAAACTGGCTGAAGAATAAGGGCCTATTTCAAAGTGCACAATTGGAGTGATTACATCTCTCAAGAATTCTCCGGCTTCATAGCTCCCCAACCTGCCTTATGTGTGAGCAGCTCCAAACAATTGCTGTAGGCCACCTATAGTGTTCATTATTACATTAAAAAACACATCTTAGAAATATATGCACAGCATCACTTTACTGCATTGGGGGTCACAGCGGGGGCACAGCGATCATCTGACCGGCTGCCCTTACCGAATCAGCGATCGCCAATCACCAAAGTACAGGTAAGTATTACAATACTTTGTTTTTTTTACACAGTGATCAGCCTTTGTGTTCATCAAACACATATGGCTGACCACAGGGGCCAGATTCGAGAACAGCCTTCACTGCCAGCAGTTATTATCTCTGGGCTCACTGCGATATTTTTTTATAATTTCATTATAGTAAATTCGGGCAGATCACATTTCCCATGTATGGGAAATGTGATCTGGATGATAAAGTAAAAAACATTGAATTTAAGGGCTTGGAGGAGAATTCTCCTCCAGTTGCCCTTTAGTTAATTCAGTTGATACAAAATTAATGTGAAAAGGGTGTGAAAACCCCATTTTTCACATTACTTTTGTATAAATAATTTTGATAAATATGCCTGTTAACAACTTAACTGATGATTTTTTTCCCCAAAAACCGCTCAGAAATTGTCAGGATTTTGTATGAGTGAATTAGGTGAAGAACATGAATTTAACCCTATCCAAAATGATTTTAGATAAAAAGAAGAAAAATAAAAGTTTATTAGAATTAAAAAAAAAAGTTTCTCAAACATCGGAACATCGGTCACAAAGATCGGTAGCATCGGAACATCGGTAACATTGCGATGTTAAGTGGTTTACACTTTCCCAGCGGCTGCTATTGTCTGCAGCCGCTGGAGGGGGGTCCTGCCGTGCTGACCAATCAGCAGTGATCGGCAGCATGGCAAACACTGGGGGAGACTCTGTGGTATCAAGTAAATGTGATGCATCACAAAGGACAGCTCTTCCAATAAGAGTTGTCCTTTGTGATATAAGGACTTCTGGGTTTATGACCCGGGAGTACTTCTATGCATGCATGGGTCACAGGGGACACTGGGAGGGAACTATTTGGAAAAAGCCCGTAGACTTCTATTAGGCCAGTGGTCAGGGAACAGGGGTAAATGACCCCAAATGGGGTAAAAATGAAATTCCTGGTGGTAATGGATGGTCGTGCTGCCGAGACACAGCCCCGTCCAGCATCGGCTGGCTCGCGATGTGACGTGCTGATGTCACACCGCGCTCCCTCCTGCCCGCCCTGCGCTCCTGGCCACCCTGTGCTGTGTTCCTGGCCGCGGTGTGACATGCTGACATCACACCGTGCTCCCTCCCGCCCGCCCGTCCTGCGCTGTACTGTCCTCCTGCCCGCAGCCCGCCAACCCACACACAGAACGTGAAGTGTTCTGTGGCTGACCGCTGACGGAATTCCGCAGGATCAGACAGTGGCCCACATAACAGTGGGAAATTCCCACTGACATTACTGAGGTGAGGATGTGACCATCTGTCTCCTAAAAGTCGTGTCCCCCTTCCCCCCTCATCCATCTTTCTTACATTCATTCTGGTGTTTTGGGGAGAAAGTGTTCATTAACCCATTCACTGCCTAAAAATAATAGGCAAAATAATAAAAAAAATAATGTCTATCTATCTATCTATCGATCTATATATATATATATATATATATACACACACACACACACACACACACAGTATCACAGAAATGCCATGTAAACAGTGCTAACTAGTATATATGCACAATAATATATGATTTCCTTCCTTTCAAATCCAGGGGATAACGTTGGCGTATCTAAATATATTTTGGGGTAAAAGGTAAAAAAGTTCCCTGAACAAACTCTGTAAAGTTTCACTTTCCAAATCTTTGTGCATATGGGAAATGCGGTCAAACCTCTTTTTCATAGTTTTGACTACATTCTCCCATTAGTACATCCTGCCCAATGAAGCACTATGGGGCATATTTACTAACTATCGGGTTGCATTGGGAGAGGAATCAGCATAAGAAAAAAATAAGTAATAATGTATAGGTCATTGGTACGGCCTCATGTGGAATACTGGGTCCAGCTCTGAAGACCATATCTCCAGAAGGATATTAATATATTAGAGACTGTACAAAGAAGGGCAACTAAAATGATGCATGGCCTACATCACAAAGGGGGTCATTCCGACCCATTCGCACACAGCGGTTTGTCGCTGCGGTGCGAACGGATGTGGAATGCATGGCGGCCGCACTGTGCACGTGCGTCATTGCCCGGCGACAGGGGTCACCAGGTTATGTCGCGAACAACGAAGAAAGCGGTCGCAGAGGCGACTGCAAGAAGATTGACAGAAAAAAGGCGTTACTGGGCGTCACCAGACCGTTGGCTGCCGTTTTCGGGGAGTGGTGAAGAAAACGCAGGCGTGTCCAGGAGAACGGAGGGCGGATTTCTGACGTCAAAGCCGGCTCCAGCATTGCTGAGACCATCGCACAGGGTAAGTATGTCCAGGGCTAGTCTTGTTCTGCATGAATTTTTTTTAGCTTAGCAGGGCTGCACAAGCGATCGCAGCCCTGCTAAGCTAAAATACACTCCCCCATGGGCGTGGACTAGTTGAACGCAGCAGCAGCAGCAAAAAGTTGCTGGCTGCGATCAACTCGAATTGACCACCAAAATATACCAAGGGTTTTAATAAGGCAAGGAGGGAAACATTCTTCAAAGGAACACGAGGACGTGCACTTAAGCTGGAGGGAGGTAGGTTCAGGGGAAACTTGAGGAAAAGTGACTTCACAAAAAGTGTAGTGGACAAGTGGAATATCCTCCCATCATAGGTGGTAGAGGTAGTAGACAATAGACAGTAGAACAATTTAAACATGCATGGGATAATAAGGATATCCTTACAAAGAAAAAAAAAGGATCAAATAGGGTTTGAGGTAACAATATGGTTAAAAATGGGCAGACTAGATGGACCAAGTGGTTCTTATCTGCCCCAAAATCCTATGTTTCTAACAACTGAAAACGGTTGTTTTCAGGAGATATCCCAAAAATAATAACTGATAAAGAGGCTGTGCAAAGCCCACTAAGGCGCGCCTTACAAATGCTCTATGCAGGTGAGGTCTATAAAGGGCATATGTTTCAATTATTAATTGTGGTAACCCCCCCCCAAAAAAAAAATAATAAATAAATAAATTGTGTGGGTTAATAAAAGTATCTCCCAAATGTATGTACCAGGGAGATCATACATTTTTTGAAGTCTCCCATTTCTGAATACAAAAGCTAGGACCCAATAATACAACAATATGCCCCTTATATGTATTCATTATCACTGGGTCAATGGCCCTCATTCCGAGTTGATCGCAGAGATGCATCGCAAACGGCCCGAAAACAAGTAAACGCGCATGCGCAAAAGCGTAAATACGCATGCGCGAGCAGAACGATACGACACTTGTGCAGAAATACAACAAAGAAAACTGCACGTAACACAGAAACGAAAACGGGGAGTGGCGAAGGCGTGACAGAGGCGCGACTTCGCATTCTGACGACATGGGCGTGAAAGTGGGCGTCTAGTGTGGGAGTATGCAACTAGCAGTAGGCGTGTTTTTCGCAAAAATGCTTTTTCGCAATGAAACTTAACATAGCAAAGCCTCGCTATCTTGCTGCAGCAGCCGAGTAGGTCTGCAGTTACTCTGCATTTGCGAACTAGTGTTACAAGTGTGTATGCACTAATTACCAGTTAATTGGAGAGCACATTCATCTGTTGTCCAATTACTTGCTAAACACTGCTCTGCTGAAGTACTTCAAACAGCAATTCTAAGCACCTATAAATCTGTCACGCTGCCAAATATGGCTTTTATTTTTGTTCAAGTTTTGTTTTTTTTAAATTATGTTAAGTGCATTCTTTAATGTTTTAAATACTACAAAATGCAAACAACTGAAATTAACCAAACTTATAAACTACATCAGCAACATCTAAACTACATAAAATGTTACCTTTGTATATCCCAAATATCAGGACCAACATAATGCAGCATACACTTAACATAAAACTTTTATATTTGTTTTGAATATCTGTCAAGGTTTAAATTTCTGTCCTGTTGCCCATAGTAATACCAAACCTGAGTTGTGTCTTTTTTTGTAATATGGCAATTAAAGTGTGTTGCAAGTCAAACCTGTTGCATTTTTCAAGATGCATTTTTGTTTTGTTTTTTAAAATTTTTTTCCTTGTTCCCCAAGTGTCTATCTGCTTTGCTAAACTTTCAAGGACTAAGATTAACATAATGCATTAACTTAAATAAAGGACACTTTTTTTTTTTAACAATAATTTATTACTACTGTAATATATTTTGAGATCAAAACAACATGGCTACAGGTGAGTATCACAGGCAAAGATGGACCAAGCAGCAAGCAGATGGCATTGACACAAATGACATAGCAGAACTCAGTACTAGGGAAACTCCAGCTTCTGACAAAATAATATTTTTTAAATAAAAAAATAATATGGTGTAAACACCCTGCCAGACAAATATATTTTGGGAACTGAGAAAGATTCATGAGCCACCACACACACACACACACACACACACACACACACACACACACACACACACACACACACACACACACAATACACAGCACACTAGGATGAGGAAGATGGCTCTGGTGTACTTGGAAAAAAGCTCACAGGCTACAAATATCTCAAAAAACAAATAATACATTTCACTAAGAGGGAGTTAGCCATTCTGGCCACACAAGCCTACACAAAAAATACATAGAGACAACATGTAAAACATGGGTGCTGCCCATCTGGAGAGACATCACTTTCTTCTTTTTTTCCTCGCCTGATGCTGTTCTTCTTGGCTTGGTCTGCAGAGCGATCTTCGTGGGCCCTGCCCAGTGGGATCTTCTTCCTGGGCAGGGGCAGGGGAGGGAGCCGATGTGGCTGGCTCTCTGCCACTGTGGGCAAGGGAGACAGCGATGGCCTGGAGCCCTTGCAAGATGTTATTTGCAAGGCTTTGGAATGAGGAGGCAAGTTGATCTTGTCCCTGCCTGATCTCTGCCAGACCTTGGCAGAGTTGAGCCACACCTTGCTCCACACTGGTTCTGTGCTCAGTGAGCCGGTCAGCTATCTGGCTTACCTCCCGGATCATCCTGTCCTGAAATGCATTTAGGCTCTCACCATACCTAGCAATTTCAAGCAGGATCTCCGGGATAGCAGAGGGTTGGGTGGGGGGGCCAGTTGGAACCTGGATAGGTGAGATTTGGGGTCCCACACTACCCGAGCCACTAGGTCCCTCCACCTCAGCCTCAGCCACATAACCCTCCTGTGACTCGACCTGATCACCCCCCTGTGCTGTGTTATGTGCAAAGCAAATAGAAGAATGTGTGGGAAAAAGAGTAGAAAAAAATAATATGAGTCTTTTGTATTTTATAAAAATTCCAAAATAAAATATGTGTGTAAACTTACCTGGCAAGTCATGTGCCGTCAGGATTTCAGGCAGGTCCGTGTCCATATGAGACACTCCTTGCCCCTCCTCATAACTCACAGAGTCCATCGCTATCGCCTCCAACTCTGTATACTTCACAGCGACAGCTGGTCCTCCACCTGTAGCCCTTGAGGCATTCCACTCCGCAGCCCTCTTGCCCTTCAGGCGGGATTTGAAGTCGGCCCAACTACATATGTTTTGAAAAATAGGGGCAAGGTAGAGTATAAATATTTTTGGTAATAATATATAGGACACATGTTCTGCTTTTGTTTGCTATACACAACATCACATGTAACTACCTTTTGATGAATACTTAGCACAGATAATGAACTGCCAAGATGCACTTACCGTCGTCTAACTTCCTGTGATGTTCGGACGATAGAGCCGACTTCATTCACAGAATGAGTGATGTCCCTCCAGATGCGTTCTTTCGTAGCAGCACCCATGTTTTTCGGTCCTCTATGTATTTTTGACATGGCCTGCGTGACCAAAACACGCAACTCCCTCTTAGTGAATGCTGGCTGCCTTTTTTTACGTCTTGAAGTAGCCTGTGAGCTTTGGTCCTGTTGCTCCTCACCATCTTCCTCGTCACTAGCAGCTTCTGTATATTGTTGTTGTGTGGCTAATGCTGAATCTCCCTCAGTTTGCCCAGTATGTGTGTCTGGAAGGGTAACCCCACTTAACTGTTGGGTATCAGAAGCTGGAATGTCTCTAGTACTGAGTCCTGCTTCTTCAGAATCCGCAGAGGCGGATTCCAGCATTCGCCGCTGCAATGCGATATGTCTTTGTGCCAATTCTGCCTGCTGCAGCTGCAAGCGGTCCATCTCTGCTGCTAAAAACTCACGAGTAGTCATGTTGGTAATTACATTTTTGTACGCACAGGTGTTTAAGTTTTTATAGCTGCGTGCGGCGTGTAAATTCACACAGGTGTAAATTATGCTAATAGTGTGCCTGATTGTACTGCTTATTTAAGAGGCTGGTTTGCAAGCTGTGTGAGTGGGTGTATGAGGAAAGTAGCTGCTGTGTTTTTTCAGAGAAGGTGCTCGTCTTTTGTTGTACTTTGCAGAGTGAGTATTTTTGCAGTGTCAAGCATACAGATGTCCGTTTATTAGCTTATAACATGTAGAGCGTAGTGCGCTTTTTTGGCGAAGTTTATTTTGTGAGTATTCCTACATTAGTCAATTTTAAAGGCAAGTATGTATGGTGGTGCAATGGAGGTGGGTTTCTGTATTTGGGAGGATATCTGTTTGTTATGTAAATGTTTTAGTATGCCATATGTTTTTTATTTCTTACCTGTCCTTTACAGTGTGTATGTTATATTTTGTAGCAAGTTTTTTTGTGCTCTTAGCCTCCTTGTGTGTCTCTTGTAGGTGACTGTTTGGATTTTGTATCCTTATATTGTTTGGGGCCAATTAGCCTTTTTCCTTGGTTGAATTTTCTGAAGGAAGTTTTTTTGCATTTATTGTGCAGGTAAGTACCCTATCCCTGTGTGTGTTTGTATTTTGTGTAATTGTCTATATGATCTCTTAGCCTCCTTGTGTGTCTCTTGTAGGTGACTGTTTGGATTTTGTATCCTTATTTTGTTTGGGGCTAATTAGCCTTTTTCCTTGGTTGAATTTTCTGAAGGAAGTTTTTTTGCATTTATTGTGCAGGTAAGTACCCTATCCCTGCGTGTCCTGGAGTATGTGTGTGTAAAAAGTGTGTATCTTATGTTTTTTTTCACATTAATGTATGTAGTAGATTTTTAATTTTGTTTTACCAAGTTATTTTTTTGATCAAAGTAGGGCTGTTCTTTGCTTTAATACCTACTAAAGGGCCACCTTTTTCAATTTTTTGGGTCTCTAATTCGAAAACTCATTTACATTATTCTTACTTAGTTGTTACAATATATTTTGTTGCTGTTATTATTATATGGGTATGTTTGTAATCTTTTAATATTTTGGAATTGTGATGTTAACGTATGTTGGAAATACTTAGCTAATTTTATTTTTTTATTTTTTTTCCAAATTTGAAATTATGACCCGTCATTTATTAATGAAGAAATGTCGTATGCTCCTGGAGTAAGTTAACACCCATACACTTTTACTTTGATTATGGCTGACAATGTGTGTTTTGAATTTACTCATTTTTAATAATATTCTTACCTTCATTTTAAGTTGGTGATGTCCAATTATGTGGCTGCTGAAGCCCTCCCACCCCAACCCACGGAACCACTCCCACCCCAACCGCTGCAAGCCCTCCAACCGCAACCGGCTCCTCATCAACCAAGGCAACGGAGGCGTGCTAGGCCACCAATTTTCCGTACCCGTGTCCTCCTTTATGGGATGCCGGATGATGTGGTTTTGCGAAGATACAGGCTGCCACCTCATCTAATCCTAGACACTCTCTCCATAATAGAGAGTGATCTTGAACATTCCATTCGGTATCCTACAGCAATACCAGCATTGACACAATTCCTTGCTGTGTTACATTTTGTTGCCACTGGGTCATACCAGCATGTTGTGGGAGATCTGGTTGGCATGTCGCAGGGCCAATTCAGTAAGGTCCTGCGGCGTGTCTGCCAGGCTTTCATCAAGCGTGTGAAGCAATTTATTGCTATGCCTTTGGATGTTGGGGCCCTAGATGTGGTGAAGCGGCAATTTGAGGAAGGTGGTAGTCGCTTCCCATATGTTATTGGGGTTGTGGATGGCACACATGTAGCAATTGTACCACCAAGACATAATGAAGAAATTTATAGAAACAGGAAACTGTTTCATTCTCTGAATGTAATGGTTGTTTGTGGGCCATCTCTCCAGATCCTGTCCCTGAATGCGAAGTTCCCGGGGAACTCCCATGATGGCTATGTAATTAGACAATCAGGGATATGGCAGAGATTAAGATCGAGGCACGGACAAGACATGTGGTTATTGGGTGAGTTGTTTTTGCATTTTTCTAACAATAATATATGATAAATAGAAGATTATAATTCAAATATTTTCTTATCATCAAACAGGAGACCGTGGATATCCTTGCACCCCCTGGCTCATGACTCCTTACGGTAAGCCCAGGCCAGGACCACAGACGGCATTTAACTCCGCGCTTACTGCCACTAGACAGCTGGTGAAGCGCACGATTGGTGTCCTTAAAGGACGCTTTCGTGTGCTCCACCGCACTGGTGGCGACATCATGTATTCGCCGGAGATGGTAAGTAAAATAGTGGTCCTGTGCGCTATACTACATAACATCGCTGTAAGGAGTCGCGTGGAGCTTCCTCAAACAGAGGAATTGCCTGATGAGGAGCCAGGGGTTGGGCGGAGATACGGTGGGGGGAGTGTTTCCCGGAGGGGCAGTGAAGTAAGGGCACGCATTGTGCAAGAATATTTCAGGTATAGTTTTTTTTTTTTTACATTTTTACGTTTGAAAAAACACTGTCTGTTTGTGTGAAGTTTGGACTGATGTCATTAAGGTAGCTATTGAAAGGTCATTGTGTAATTTTTTTGGTGTGTGTGAATATATTATTATTTGTTTATGTAAATATTATAACATGTTAACCTTACAATGTTTGTTTAAGTTTTTTTTTTTGGTAAGTTGTTAGCAAAATTTAATCTATTTTTTTTAATTAAATCCTGTTTTCATGAAATTACCAAACAACATATGATACTAAATGTTGAACACTTTGTGACTGTGCAGCTGATTGTTCATACAAATTGTGGTGAGTACACAGATTTTTGATTATTTATTATTAAAAGTGTGTGTGTGTGTGTGTGTGTGTGTGTGTGTGTGTGTGTGTGTGTGTGTGTGTGTGTGTGTGTGTGTGGAATTGTGCGAATAGGTGAGTTTATTGTCATACACTTCCGCGAATGCGTATGTCCGCTCTAGCGAACACCCCTCTACTCTTCACAGCACTGCAGCCAGCAATAAAGTTTCTTCAATGCACACATCAATAAAGTTTATTTAGATGACAGCATAGATTTTTGACCAATCACATGCCAACACACACTATAAATATATGCCCAAATATGGAAAACGCCATTGCCATGATGCGTGCAGCACCCTTCACCCGGCGGGAACTCCGCGTGCTAGTGGCGGTGATGGACCGCCGCGTAAGCTACGTAGGGCGTTTTGTCCCAAATAGGGTAAAGCGCGAGGCCTACGCGGAGGTCCACCGCCTGTTAAGGAGCCGCATCCGCAGCCGGAGGTCTATCATACAGCTGGAGAGGCGCTGGAGCGACCTGCGGAGGCGCACGCCAGATTTGTTGGCAGAGCTCCGCCAACAGATCCGGACCCTACGTGGCCGCAGTAAGTTACATTTTGGTACATGACGGATTTTACACATAACCTTTGCATACTTTCACTAAGTGACAATGTGAAAATTAGCACACTCACAATAAGCAGGAGTGTGTGTGTGTGTGTGTGTGTGTGTGTGTGTGTGTGTGTGTGTGTGTGTGTGTGTGTGTGTGTGTGTGTGTAGGGCAAGCAGTGCTGCATACCTCCCAACATGACCCTCTCCAGGAGGGACAGAATACTCTGCTTCTGGACTTGTCACTTTTTTAATAAAAAAAAGGGGTTTCTGCACAGGTGATGGCAAACATACATTAAGAGGGAAGTGACGTAGCACAACATTCTGTCCCTCCTAGAGAGGGTCATGTTGGGAGGTATGGTACTGACTGTATGTTGTTGTGCATAATTACTACACAGGCTCACAACTGAACACAATAACCTGCTCAGTGGTTTATGTAAAAAAATGTTGGTGGTTTTGAGAACTGGTGATGTTGGCTATAACAAACATTCTGAATCTAAATATTATCGGATAGAAGGTGCTGAATAAAGTTACATTATGTTCAGATTGTTTGCTAAGGACAACATCACCATTATAAACATTTTACACACTTAGTAATGTTACCCCTGTCTCTTTAACATGGGACAGAACTGAGTATTCTGAATATGCTGATGCTCTAAATGGATAAGATTACACACTAAAAATTACATATGTCATTCTAGGGCGAGCACAACGGCAAGGTGCTGCTGCTGCTGCAGGGAGGCCACAACAGGCTCAACAGCACAGAACATCCCCTTCTGGCTCACCATCCACCTCTCCTGTCCAATCACCCTCTCCTGCCTAATCCCACTCTCCAGCCACCTCACCCTCTCCTGCCCAATCCCACTCTCCTGCCCAATCCCACTCTCCAGCCACCTCACCCTCTCCTGCCCAATCCCACTCTCCTGCCCAATCACACTCTCCAGCCACCTCACCCTCTCCTGCCCAATCCCACTCTCCAGCCACCTCACCCTCTCCTGCCCAATCCCACTCTCCTGCCCAATCCCACTCTCCAGCCACCTCACCCTCTCCTGCCCAATCCCACTCTCCTGCCCAATCACACTCCCCAGCCACCTCACCCTCTCCACCCAACTCAGCCTCATTTTCACACTCACCCTCTCCAGCTCAAGCCCACTCTCTTTCCCAATCCCCCTCTCCAGCCCACAATCCCTCTCCAGCCCAAGGCAACTCTCTTTGCAAATTCCCCTCTCTGCCACCCTCCCCCTCTGTGTCCCCAAAAATATCATCACCACCCTCACCCTATAATTCAAAAACACCCTCTGAAATTACCTCCTCCTTCCATCCTCTCACCCAATTGGACCCTCCTTCCCCCATCCTGCCTCCTTCCCCCATCCAGCACCCATCCCCCATCCAGCCAACCTCCCCCATCCAGCCTCCATCCCCCAGCCAGCAACCATCCCTTTTTTAAAACATGTTTTACCTGATATTTGATGTAAGGCAGGCTTACAGGGAGTGTGGGCATGCTAGGATATGTTGTCCTTCTGAAGATGTTGATATGCAGTATGATGATGCAGGTGAAAACAGCACAAAAAAAAGTCTGCTTCACTACAGATGTGAAAGAAGACCAGTATGGGGTTACATGTACTAATTTGGGGGTGTGATTCAAGCTTGGATGTTTACCATAGCAAACAAACAATAACAACTTCTCTGTAATTTAACACCTTCTAGAAGATAAGTTTAATGTGATTGGTTGCTATGGGCAACATCACATCTTAAATATAACTCCCATCTTAGGAAATGTACATCATGGTGTGTTAAACTTTTACACATTGACAATTTAACACAAAAAACATTGCTGAGTATGCTTGTGTGTTGGTATGCTACTGTTTTGAAATTTTTACATCCATGATGTATATCATTTTATATTAAAGTGTGCTTTGTGGAATTGTGATGTAATAGGTAATGTGATTTTATTTTAAATATAATTTTTACTCTGCATTTCAGATGTTGCCATTGGAGATCCCTCAAGCCTGGCAGCCATCATTTCAAGAATGCAGGAGAATTTGGAGGCCATGTTGGCCGAAGTTAAAAATTTAAAAGAAATTGTTCAAAAAAAAATAAAAATTATTAGTTAAAAAACTGTTTAAAAAAAATTATTTAAAAAAACAAAAACAAAAAAACCTTTTTTTTTTCAAAATAAAAACAAAATTTGAACCGTTATGCGCTTGTGATGTTTTGATTGTCCAAAAATTATAGCATATTACAAATCAGAAATTGGTTAACTAACAAAAAAAAAAAAGAGAAAAAGTCTTATTTAATACATACAAATTAGGTTAGTTAGTAGCTTATTTATTTAAAAAACATGTAAGCACATACATTCACACACTAAACATCCACACCAAATTTAACTATTTACATTTTGGGCAGGCACGGCTTACACATCTCTTGCACTTCTTTAAAAATAAACATGGTAATGTCCAATTAGGCATACAAAGTGTTCTTGAGGTATTCTTTGCAGACTTAATTGGTCATGCACACAATCAATTACACTAATTTGAATTTTAATTGAGGGACGCTTGCTGAGTTTGAATTGCAAGGTGTCATCTAAATTAGTAGATAAATACCATTGCTGTGCGTTTGTTTGCACAAACCTTAGCATATTTAAGATGAATGCGTAAATCTACGATTACATCGTATTTTTGCAAAGTTGTGTGTGCGTATGCGTTGGTTTGGCAATAATGCGATGTATTTTGGCACACGCCTACCATGTGTAGTACTGCGTGCGAAATTGCAAAATTGCGATGTGGGCGGATGTTCGCAATTTTACAACATTATCGCAATTGTGCGATTAAGTTGTGCGAGCGAAAAATATTGCGAACAACTCGGAATGACCCCCAATGTTACAATGAATAGTTGCAATTGTAAATGTGTGTGTTGCTATATTGTATTCTGTATGTTGCAAAGTCCTATAGCTCTGATAACATTTCGCTGTTACCTATGTCATGATGTGGGCTTGCACTTATTATGGGCATAATTCAGAGATGTACAGAGACTCCATGGCTTATGTACATCTCCACAACCTGATTGACAAGCTGCGACCGTTTGAAGGCAGGGACGAGGAGTGGCGAGTCCAGTGTCTGCGTCTTCTGATGCAGATTTACTGGGCTCGCAAGTGGCAAGAGATGCCCATTCAAGCACGCTTAGACTTACTCAGAAGACCGATGCTGCAAACCGATGGTTGCAATGTTGATCCAATATCATGCATCTTCAGTGGCAGGCATGGGATCTGAGATGCTAGCAGGAGGCATCTTTTTCCTTCAGGCGTCTCCCGCAGTATTAGCATATTTTTGCACAGCAGCTACTGTGCTACTGAGTCCATCTCTGAATCAGGCTCTCACCTCATGATCTGGAGGAGTATGTTTGAGACAGAGTGGATCAGACCATTGTCTAGGTCAGTGATGGGGAACCTTTGGCAGCTTGCGAGCTGTTGTTGAACTACACATCCCAGCATGCACTGCTACAGTCTTAGCATGGCCAAATAGCAAAACTGTAGCAGGGCATGCTGGGATGTGTAGTCCAACAACAGCTGGAGTGTCAAAGGTTCCCCATCACTGGGGTAGATGATGGGTGTACACTAATGTAATTGGGAATATTGGAAGACATGAAGGAAGAAGAAAGCAGGGTAAAGCTATGGCAGCACCTGTAAGTGTTCATAGCACACATCTGTTCCAGCTGGAGTTCCCTGGCTGATTTAGACAGTATGGGCAAATAATAAGCAGCCTGTTCATAAGGCGTAATATATGGAAGCTGAAAGGAGTAAAATGTATGCAAATATATTTCCATGGTGTACCTGCCATTAATAGATATTATGAATGTCACAGTATGCTCAGCGCATTTACAAGTGAGATGGAAAAGGTGAATGTTGCGCATGATCACTCATTCAGATAGCTGTAAAGCAATCACTTCAAGGGATTATATTTACTGACAGTCATGAGCTTGGCTCTTTCTCATAGACTTTGTAATAAGCTAACCGTGTGCACTGCATTGTGCTTTGCAAATGCACAGTAATATTCATAGGTTAAAAGCATGCATTGAATTATAGTAATGCCTTCCTAGCATTCCTAATGTCAAGTATGTGATTTAGGCAGTATACTGTCTAGTGTCTCCTGACTAGTATAAAATGATAATTTGCAAGGAAATAGTGCTGGAAAGTACATTTCTAGTTGCTAATTTAACGTGCTTATTCAGCATCATAAATTATTATGTATAGTGTTATAAAGGACTGGGTTTACCGAGTAGGATAGAATCTGCCGGGACCCCCTGCAGGACAGAGGAGGTATAAGCACCCTCTACAGTGTATCTGTAATGCAGAGAATATATTTAGCACCCACCCTCTGTGGTGTATCTGTAATGCAGAGGATATATTTAGCACCCTCTGCGGTGTATCTGTAAAGCAGAGGATATATTTAGCACCCTCTGCGGTGTATCTGTAATGCAGAATATATATTAGCACCCTCAGGGGCGGATCCAGAAGAAAATGATAGGGGGGGCACCATGGAAGGGGCAAGCACATTTGCGTGCAGCTTCGGTGCATGTGAGGTGGCGCTTCTTATACAATGCCCACAGTTGTAGCGCTCATTATGCAATGTCCACTGTACTGGTAGTGCCCCTTATATAGACCCCATAGTAGTGGTGCCCCTTTTGCAATGCCCGTATTGCCCCCAGTAGTAATGTTGCCTGTAGTAATGCCCCCAGTCATTATGCCCCCAGTGGTAATTCCCCTGCAGTTATGACCCCAGTAGTTTACCCCCCCTTTAGTTTAGCCTCCCAGTGGTAATGCCCCCAGTAGTTTAGCCACCAGTAGTAATTCCCCCCTGTAGTTTGCCCCATTGTAGTTTAGCCCCTGTAGTTATGCCCCCTTGTAGCTTAGCCTTCAGTAGTAATGCCCCCAGTAGTTTGGCCCCTGTAGTTATCCCCCAGTAGTTTGGCCCCTGTAGTTAAGCCCCCAGTAGTTTGGCCCCCCTGTAGTTTAGCCCCCAAGTAGTAATGCCCCTGTAGTTAAGCCGCCAGTAGTAATGCCCCTGTAGTTACGCCGCCAGTAGTTACCACCTTTGTAGTTGGCCCCCAGTAATAGTCCCCCAGTAGTTTGCCCCCAGTAGATGCCACCCAGTAATAATGTCCCCCAGCAGTTTGCCCGCAGTAGATGCCCCCCAGAAATAATGTCCCTCAGCAGTTTGCCCCCAGTAGATGCCCCCCAGTAATAATGTCTTCCAGTAGTTTGCCCCCAGTAGTAATGCCCCCTAGGAGTTTGCCCCCAATAGATGACCCCCCAGTAGTAATGCCCCCAGTAGATGCCCCCCAGTAATAATGCCCCCAGTAGATGGCCCCCAGTAAAAATGTCCCCCAGTAGCTGCCCCCAATAGATGACCCCCCAGTAGTAATGCCCCCAGTAGATGCCCCCAGTAATAATGCCCCCAGTAGCTGCCCCCAATAGATGACCCCCCAGTAATAATACCCCCTACGAGTTTGCCCCAATAGATGACCCCCCAGTAGATGGCCCCCAGTAAAAATGTCCTCCAGTAGCTGCCCCCAATAGATGATTCCTCAGTAGTGATGCCCCCAGTAGATGCCCCCCAGTTATAATGCCCCCAGTAGTTTGCCCCCCCAGTAGTAATGCCCCTTGTTGATGCCCCCCCAGTAGTAATGTCCCCCGTAGTTTGCCCCCAGTAGATGCCCCTGCTGCATTAAGGAAGAAAAAAACATACTTACTGAGCCCCGTTCCCGCTTCCAGGCCGCTGCAATCCTCCTCCCTGGGCGTCCGCTCCTCAGTCAGCACTATGAGAAAGACGTCATGACTGACGTCTCTCCCATAGCGCACGCCGCACAGTGAAAGCGCCGGAAGCCGGAGCTCAGTACTGAGCTCCTGCCTCCGGCTGCCGCTGTGCAGGGAGACGGGCGCGCGCTGGCAACACAATCTCAGCGGGCGCCCGTCATCGCCCTGTGCGGCGCCGGGGTGGGGGGGGACAGAAGGCCACAAATGACAGGGGGGGGCACGGGCCCGAGTGCACCCCCCCCCCTGGATCCGCCACTGGGCACCCTCTGCGGTGTATCTGTAATCAGGGGTGTATCTTCCTATTGGCCAGGATGGCACTTGCCAGGGGCTCAGGGGGGGGGGCGCCGCCTGGCAGTGCCACCCGCGCCAGGGGGTAGAATGACATAGTAGTTCTCACTGAGTACATCCCTTAGCAGTACTCATCCACTGCCGGACTCTCAGAAGCGTATTGCACTCTGACACTCTCTGTGACTACGGTCACAATGATGGTGAATATAGCCGGGGAGCGGGGCACTTCCAGGTATGGGGAGGGGCGAGGCACCTCCTCTTCCTCATCCGCTCCCCTTCTCATTGGTCCAACGCGGTCTGTCACCAAACAGCAGCCACTACAATCAGCACCAGTCAGCAGTGCAGCATGAGCATACCTGTACATTTTCTGCGGTACCGTAGCTGCTCTGCATGGTCTATCCTGGCAGTCTGGATCACAGCTTACAAAGAGCTCTGTATGGAGAGGTATCTAGACCAGTGACTGCCTGTCCAGCTGTGTTGAGACTACAAGTCCCAGCACACCTTGTCTACTGGATTTGCTGGGACATGTAGTGCCATCACACCTAGAGAGGGGTTTTTAACTTTATGTATGTATGTGTGCATATATCCCCTCGGTGTCCCTGTCCGCATCCTCCTTGTAATTCCCCCTCAGTGTCTCTGCCCGCACCATCCCTGTAACTGCTCCCTCAGTGACCCTGGCTATACACTCCTGTAATTCCCTCTCAGTGTCCCTGCCCGCACCCTTCCCATAATTCCCTCTCAGTGTCCCTGCCCGCATCCTCCCGGTATTTCCCTCTCAGTGTCCCTACCCGCACCCTAACCGTAATTCCCCCTCAGTATCCCTGCCTGCACACTCCTCGTAATTCCCTCAGTCTCCCAGCCTGCACCCTCCCCATAATTCCATCTCAGTGGCCCTGCCCGCACCCTCCCCGTAATTCCCTCAGTCTCCCTGCCTGCACCCTCCCCATAATTCCATCTCAGTGTCCCTGCCAGCACCCTCCTCGTAATTCCTCCTCAGTGTCCCTGCCTGCACCCTCCCGGTAATTCCATCTCAGTGTCCCTGCCCGCACCCTCATCGTAATTCCTCTTCAGTGTCCCTGTCTGCACCATCCCTGTAATTATCCGTCAGTGTTCCTGACCTCAGCCTCCCTTTGACTCCCCCCTCAGTGTCCCTGCCCGCACACCCCTTTCATTCCATTTCAGTGTCTCTGTCCGCACCCTCCCCGTAATTCCATCTCAGTGTCCCTGCCCGCACCTTCCTCATAATTCCTCCTCAGTGTCCCTGTTTGCACCCTCCCTGCAACATACCTCCCAACTGTCCCGATTTTCGCGGGACAGTCCTGTTTTTTGGGGACTGTCCCGCTGTTCCACCCGCGGGCCGCAGTGTCCCGCGGTGGGGGGGGGCAGTTGTGAGGCTCTGTTTCTCGCTGCCCTGCTTAGCAGAGCAGTGGGGAATAGACACTGCGCATGCGCACAGCGTCTATTCAGGGGAGACAGGAGGAGAGGGGGCATGCCCAGCGCTCTGTGAGCTGCTGGCATGCCCCCTCTCCTGTCTCCCCTGTAATTCCCCCTTTGTGTCCCTGACCTCAGCCTCCCTGTGACTCCCCCTCTTAGTGTCCCTGCCCACACACTCCTGTAATTCCACCTCTGTGTCCCTGCCCGTACCATCCCCGTAATTCCCCCTCAGTGTCCCTGCTTGCACACTCCTGTAATTTCCCCTCAGTATTCCTGCCCATACCCTCCCTGTAATTGCCCCTAAGTGTTCATAATCTCAGCCTCCCTGTAAGCTCTCCACCTCATTGCCCCTACCCGCACCCTCCCTGTAATTCCCCCTCAGTGTCCCTGCCCACACCCTCCCTGTAATTGCCCCTAAGTGTCCCTGATCTCAGCCTCCCTGTAAGCTCTCCACCTCATTGTCCCTACCTGCACCCTCCCTGTAATTCCCGCTCAGTGTCCCTGACCTCAGCCTATCTGTAACTCCCCCCTCTGTGCCCCTGGGTGGGGGAGGTGGGGGTCGCCAGTTCACTACTTTGCCAGGGGCGCTCAGACCCCTAGATACACCCCTGTCTGTAATGCAGGGGATATGTTAGCACCCTCTGCGGTGTATCTGTAATGTAGGGGATATGTTAGCACCCTCTGCGGTGTATCTGTAATGCAGAAGAAATATTAGCACCCTCTGTGGTGTATCTGTAATGCAGAAGATATATTAGCACCCTCTGTGGTGTATCTGTAATGCAGGGGATATGTTAGCACCCTCTGCGGTGTATCTGTAATGCAGAAGATATATTAGCACCCTCTGCGGTGTATCTGTAATGCAGAAGATATATTAGCACCCTCTGTTGTGTATCTGTAATGCAGGGGATATGTTAGCACCCTCTGTGGTGTATCTGTAATGCAGGGGATATGTTAGCACCCTCTGCGGTGTATCTGTATTGCAGAAGATATATCAGCACCCTCTGTGGTGTATCTGTAATGCAGGGGATATGTTAGCACCCTCTGCGGTGTATCTGTAATGCAGAAGATATATTAGCACCCTCTGCGGTGTATCTGTAATGCAGGGAATATGTTAGCACCCACTGTGGTGTATCTGTAATGCAGAGCAGGGGCGGAACTCTGGGAGGCAGTGGAGTCGGCTACCGCCGGGCTCCTGACCTCAAGGGGGCACATCTCCTCCACTGTCTCCAGCTGCCTGACCTTGAAGATCGTTCGCTGTGAGGAGCTTTCATGTCAGTGACACGGAAGCCGCCTCCTCGTATATACAGAGAGCTGGCTGTGGCTACAGCTAGGGGGAGCTCCAGAAATCAGCTCCTGCCAGGCCCTTCCAGATGAGCTGGCCGAGTGAAGCTCTCTGTTTCTCCGTTGAGCTGATAGCAGCAGGTAGGCACTGACAGCACTTGCCTCAAGCTGCACTGTGAGGGTATGTGTAGTTGGAAGGGGGAGGGGTGCGGGGGTCTTTAATAAATGTTGGCAGCACTGTGTTTTATGTGTGCATGTTTAAGTGAGGTGTGTGGGTGTGTAAGTGAAGGAAACATGTGTTTGTTTTTGTTTGTGTGTGTGTGTTTTGCTAAGTGAAAGAGGCGTGTGTGCGTGTAAGGGAGACTCTGTGTGTGTGTGTGTGTGTGTGTGTGTGTGTGTGTGTGTGTGTGTGTGTAAGAGGCATGTGTGTGTGTGTGTGTGTGTGTGAGTGTGTGTGTGTGTAAGTGAAAGGTATGTTTGTGTGTTTAAGTGAAGGAGGCGTGTGTGAGTTTAAGTGAAGGAAGCATGTGTAAGTGAGAGGCGTGTGTGTGAGAGGCGAGTGTGTAAGTGAGGAGTGTGTGTGTTTAAGCGAAGGAGGCATGTGTGTGTTTAAGCTAAGGAGGCGTGTGTAAGTAAGAGGCATGAGTGTAAGTGAGAGGCGTGAGTGTGTTTAAGTGGAAGTGGCGTTTGTGTGTGTGTTTAAGTGAAAGAGGCGCTTGTGTGTTTTTAAGTAAAAGAGGCATTTGTGTGTGTTTAAGTGAAAGAGGAGTTTGTATGTTTTTAAGTGAAAAAAGCGTTTGTGTGTTTTTTACATATATATATCGGCACTCCACTGCGCCAAAGCATCTACATTGTGACACGCTGGTGGGTGAGGGAGTACTGTAGCATACCTCCCAACTTTTCCTTCACTGACAGAGGGGCACACGCGCTCCCGAAAAGGGGGCATGGCCTAAGAAAAGGGGCCGTGGCTTTGCGGGAGGACCCGCGATCGCGAGCCACGCCCCCGTTTTCGTCACTGAGGGGGCATGCCCAGCGCTCTGTGAGCCGCTGGCATGCCCCCTCTCCCTCTGACTCAAGTGAATAGACGCTGTGCGTCACATCATGACAGCCTGTGCACGCACACTGTGACCGGTGCGTGTGTGCAGATCCTCTGGATGCCGCCAATGCATATAAACGTGCGACTGCGTCCGGGTTTGAATAAGACCCATAGAGGGCATTACTGGCTTGTATAAGGATGGCATGATTAGGCTCTGCCGTACAGAGATGATTTATATAGTCAAAGAAGAACTAACAACTGTGATATTCAGTATGGTACAGAAATCAGGCAACCGATCTCCAGGACCAGTGGTTGTCTGACAGTTATACTCAATAGACCTGTGACTCTTCTATCAGCAAATGTGCCATTTATAACTAATTGATCATACCGTGGCCTACGGGTTCTGCTGCTAATATTTCTTACAGCAGATCTTTCCAATTTACTACTGGCTCAGCTTGCAGGACAGGCATCCAGAGATTTGTATCCTGCATATCTAAACCTGTTGCAAAAAAATTATCTCACCATTTTCTAAACCTGTTTCTAAACCATGTGAAGCCTATTAGATTAAATAAGATTTTAAATACCTACCGGTAAATCCTTCTCTCTTACGTCCTAGAGGATGCTGGGGACTCCGTAAGGACCATGGGGAATAATAGACGGGCTCCGCAGGAGACATGGGCACTAAAAAAGAACTTTAGGTATGGGTGTGCACTGGCTCCTCCCTCTATGCCCCTCCTCCAGACCTCAGTTTAATACTGTGCCCAGAGGAGACTGGGTGCATTACAGGGAGCTCTCCTGAGTTTTCCTGAAAAGAAAGTATTTGTTAGGAAAGGGGAGAGAAGCAGACCTACTTTAATGCTAGGCTCTGTTTCTTAGGCTACTGGACACCATTAGCTCCAGAGGGAACGGAACGCAGGTCTCACCCTCGCCGTTCGTCCCAGAGCCGTGCCGCCGTCCTCCTGACAGAGCCGAAAGATAGAAGCCGGCTGAATATGAGAAGAAAGAAGACTTCAAAGGCGGCAGAAGACTTCGGATCTTCACTGAGGTAACGCTGCGCGCCATTGCTCCCACACAACACACACAGCAGGCACTGTAAGGGTGCAGGGCGCAGGGGGGGGGGGGGGGGGTGCCCTGGGCATCAATTTAGACCTCCGATCTGGCTAAAATGAGTACATACAGGCTCTACACTGTATATAAGAGATCCCCCGCCAGTTTTTGAATGATTTCAGCGGGACCGAAGCCTGCCGCTGAGGGGGCAGAGCTTGTTCCTCAGCACTCACCAGCGCCATTTTCTCCACAGCACACCGCTGAGAGGAAGCTCCCCGGACTCTCCCCTGCTGAACACGGTGAAAGAGGGTTGGAAAGAGGGGGGCACATAATTTGGCGCAGATATATATAATAGCGCTATCTGGGTAAAACAATATTGTTTTTTTACCCTGGGTCAAACTGGCGCTGGGTGTGTGCTGGCATACTCTCTCTCTGTCTCTCCAAAGGGCCTTGTGGGGGAACTGTCTTCAGATAAGAGGATTCCCTGAGTGTGTGGTGTGTCGGTACGCGTGTGTCGGCATGTCTGAGGTAGAAGGCTCTCCTAGGGAGGAGGTGGAGCAAATGACTGTGGTGTCTCCGTCGGCAACACCGACACCTGACTGGTTGGATATGTGGAATGTTTTAAGTGCCAATGTAAATTTATTGCACAAAAGGTTGGACAAAGCTGAGTCCAGGGAGTGTACAGGGAGTCAAGCCCTGCCTGCCCCTATGTCGCAGGGACCTTCGGGGTCTCAAAAGCGCCCACTATCCCAAATAGTAGACACTAATACCGACACGGATTCTGACTCCAGTGTCGACTACGATGATGCAAAGTTACAGCCAAAATTGGCTAAAAGTATTCAATATATAATTATTGCAATAAAGGATGTACTGCATATCACAGATGACCCCTCTGTCCCTGACACGAGGGTACACATGTTTAAGGAAAAGAAACCTGAGAAAGAAACCTTTCCCCCATCTCATGAGCTGAACGAGTTATTTGAAAAGGCTTGGGAATCTCCAGACAAGAAACTGCAGATTCCCAAAAGTATTCTTATGGCGTATCCTTTCCCGACTAAGGACTGGATACGGTGGGAATCCTCCCCAAGGGTGGACAAAGCGTTGACACGCTTATCCAACTTTTTTGCCTTATATTTCCTCACAGCCTAGGAAAGCGCCACATTATCAGATGCAGTCCTTCTGGTCACATAGAAACAAGAGAGTACGGGGATCGTCCTTTCTTGCCAGAGGTAAGGGCAGGGGGACAAAGCTGCCAACAACAGCTAGTTCCCAGGAGCAGAAGTCCTCCCCGGCCTCTACAAAATCCTCCGCATGACGCTGGGGCTCCGCTGAGGGAGTCCACCCCAGTGGGGGCACGTATTCGACTTTTCAGCCACATCTGGGTTCACTCACAGGTGGATCCCTGGGCAATAGAAATTGTTTCCCAGGGTTACAAGCTGGAATTCGAAGAAGTGCCTCCTCGCCGCTTTTTCAAATCGGCCCTACCAGCTTCTCCCCCAGAGAGGGAGATAGTTTTAAATGCAATTCAAAAATTGTGTCTTCAACAAGTGGTGGTCAAAGTTCCCCTGCTTCAACAAGGGAAGGGGTATTACTCAACCCTGTTTGTAGTCCCGAAACCGGACGGTTCGGTCAGACCCATTTTAAATTTAAAATCCTTAAACCTGTACTTGAAAAGGTTCAAGTTCAAGATGGAATCGCTCAGAGCGGTTATCGCCAGCCTAGAAGGGGGGGATTTTATGGTATCCCTGGACATAAAGGATGCATACCTTCATGTTCCCATATATCCACCTCATCAGGCATACCTGAGATTTGCGGTATAGGATTGTCATTACCAATTTCAGACGTTGCCGTTTGGTGAAAATCCTCGGGCCGTGGAAAGCCCAAAGTAATGGCGGAAATGATGGTGCTCCTGCGCAAGCAGGGTGTCACAATTATCCCGTACTTGGACGATCTCCTCATAAAAGCGAGATCACGAGAGCAGTTGTTGAACAGCGTATCACTTTCACTGAAGGTGTTACAACAACACGGCTGGATTCTCAATATCCCGAAGTCATAGTTGGTGCCAAAGACTCGTTTGACCTTCTTAGGCATGATTCTGGATACGGACCAGAAAAGGGTTTATCTTCCGATAGAAAAGGCCCAGGAACTCATGACTCTGGTCAGGGACCTATTGAAGCCAAAAAGGGTGTCAGTGCATCACTGCACTCGAGTCCTGGGGAAGATGGTGGCGTCTTACGAGGCCATTCCCTTCGGCAGGTTCCATGAGAGGACTTTCCAATGGGACCTACTGGACAAGTGGTCCGGGTCACATCTACAGATTCATCAGATGATCACCCTGTCTCCCAGGGCCAGGGTATCTCTCCTGTGGTGGCTGCAGAGTGCTCACCTTCTAGAGGGTCGCAGGTTCGGCATTCAGGACTGGATTCTGGTAACCACGGACGCAAGCCTCCGAGGTTGGGGAGCAGTCACACAGGGAAGAATCTTCCAAGGTCTCTGGTCAAGCCAGGAGGCTTGTCTTCACATCAACGTCCTGGAGCTGAGGGCCATATACAACGCCCTTCGTCAAGCAGAGATTTTCCTTCGCGACCTACCAGTTCTGATTCAGTCAGACAACATCACCGCAGTGGCTCATGTAAACCGCCAAGGCGGCACAAAGAGCAGAGTGGCAATGGCGGAAGCCACCAGGATTCTTCGCTGGGCGGAAAATCATGTAAGCGCACTGACAGCAGTGTTCATTCCAGGTGTGGACAACTGGGAAGCAGACTTCCTCAGCAGACACGATCTACATCCAGGAGAGTGGGGACTTCATCAGGAAGTCTTCGCACAGATTGCAAGTCAGTGGGGACTTCCCCAGACAGACATGATGGCGTCCCGCCTCAACAAGAAACTACAGAGGTATTGCGCCAGGTCAAGAGACCCTCAGGCGATTGCATTGGACACCCTGGTGACACCGTGGGTGTTCCAGAGGGTCTATGTGTTTCCTCCTCCTCCTCTCATCCCCAAGGTGTTGAGAATAATAAGAAAAAGAGGAGTACAGACAATTCTCATTGTTCCAGATTGGCCGCGAAGGGCCTGGTATCCGGATCTGCAGGAAATGCTCACAGAAGATCCGTGGCCTCTTCCTCTAAGACAGGACCTGTTACAACAGGGGCCCTGTCTGTTCCAAGACTTACTGCGGCTGCGTTTGACGGCATGGCTATTGAACGCCGGATCCTAGCGGAAAAAGGCATTCCGGATGAGGTCATTCCTACTCTGATAAAGGCTAGGAAGGACATGACAGCTAAACATTATCACCGTGTATGGAGGAAGTATGTTTATTGGTGTGAGGCCAGGAATGCTCCTACAGAAGAATTCCATCTGGGCCGTTTCCTCCACTTCCTACAAACTGGAGTGAATTTGGGCCTAAAATTAGGCTCCATTAAGGTTCAGATTTCGGCCCTATCCATTTTCTTTCAGAAGGAATTGGCTTCTCTCCCAGAAGTACAGACTTTTGTGAAGAGAGTGCTGCATATTCAGCCTCCTTTTGTACCTCCAGTGGCACCTTGGGACCTTAACGTGGTGTTGCGGTTCCTTAAGTCTCACTGGTTTGAACCACTTAAAACGGTGGAATTAAAATATCTCACTTGGAAAGTGGTCATGTTGTTAGCCTTGGCTTCGGCTAGGCGAGTGTCGGAGTTGGCGGCTTTGTCTCACAAAAGCCCCTATCTGGGTTTCCATGTGGATAGAGCGGAATTGCAGACCCATCCTCAATTCTTGCCCAAGGTGGTTTCATCTTTTCATATAAACCAACCTATTGTGGTGCCTGTGGCTACGCGAGACTTGGAGGATTCCGAGTCCCTTGATGTGGTCAGGGCTTTGAAAATTTACGTGGTCAGGGCTTTGAAAATTTACGTGGCCAGAACGGCTCGGGTCAGAAAAACAGAGGCAGTATTTGTCCTGTATGCAGCCAACAAGGTTGGTGCTCCTGCTTCAAAACAGACTATTGCTCGCTGGATCTGTAACACGATTCAGCAGGCACATTCTACGGCTGGATTGCCATTACCAAAATCGGTAAAGGCCCATTCCACTAGGAAGGTGGGCTCTTCTTGGGCGGCTGCCCGAGGGGTCTCGGCATTACAGCTGTGCCGAGCTGCTACTTGGTCGGGTTCAAACACCTTTGCAAAGTTTTACAAGTTTGATACCCTGGCTGAGGAGGACCTCCTGTTTGCTCAGTCGGTGCTGCAGAGTCATCTGCACTCTCCCACCCGTTTGGGAGCTTTGGTATAATCCCCATGGTCCTTACGGAGTCCCCAGCATCCTCTAGGATGTAAGAGAAAATAAGATTTTAAACCTACCGGTAAATCTTTTTCTCCTAGTCCATAGAGGATGCTGGGCGCCCCTCCCGGTGCGGACTACATCTGCAAGACTTGTATATAGTTTTTGCTTACATAAGGGTTATGTTACAGTTAAGATCAGTCTCGGACTGATGCTGTGTTGTTTCATACTGTTAACTGGTTCGTATTTCCCAAGTTATACGGTGTGGATGGTGTGGGCTGGTGTGAATCTTGCCCTTAGATTAACAAAAATCCTTTCCTCGTACTGTCCGTCTCCTCTGGGCACAGTTTCTCTAACTGAGGTCTGGAGGAGGGGCATAGAGGGAGGAGCCAGTGCACACCCATACCTAAAGTTCTTTTTTAGTGCCCATGTCTCCTGCGGAGCCCGTCTATTCCCCATGGTCCTTACGGAGTCCCAAGCATCCTCTACGGACTAGGAGAAAAAGATTTACCGGTATGTTTAAAATCTTATTTTCTCGTAGTCCATAATGGATATTGGGTACAGAATTAGTCGTGCAAATGCATAGTCGCCGCCTATTTTAGTAGTCGCCGTGTATTTTCGCTTTGCAAGTGTGTGTGTGTACTCCTTTGCAGCCGAGCACAGCAAAAACAGTGTGTGCAGTTTCAGAGTAGCTCTGGACTTACTCAGCCCTTGCGATCACTTCAGTCTTTTTGGTGCTAGAATTGACGTCAGACACCCGCCCTGCAAACACCTGGACATGCCTGCATTTTTCCAAACACTACCAGAAAATGGTCAGTTGACACCCGTAAACGCCCTCTTTCTGTCAATCACCTTGCATTCGGCTGTGCGAATGGAATCTTCACTAAATCCATTACCCAGCATCGATCCTCTTTGTACCCCTATGACGTGCCTGTGTATTGCGGTGCATACGCATGCGCAGTTTTGCAGTTTTTTTTACCTGATCACTGCACTGCGAAAATTGGCAGCGAGTGATCAAGTCAGAATGACCCCCTAAATTTCTTCAACTGGGGGTGCTGGCTCCTCCCCTCTATGCCTTCTCCTACAGGTCAGTTATGGGTAAAATAGTGCCCGAAGGAGAAATTACATACTTGAGAGAAGGAACATAACAACAATAATGGTGGTCAGAATGTGATAGCCGAGCAGCGGCCGGTCCATCAGTCATATTAAAAAGCATTGCACACCAGGCCGTTTCATCACATAAGCAAGCAGTTTATTCACAGTTCAGACAGGGTTATCACGACAGTAACATTTAACTTCTTTTTCTTCTCTCCAGCACAATATTCATATGGGTTACATCAGGTTACATCTCCTTTCATTTGCTTCACTGGCAATAACAGCATTTACAGTGATGTGGCAGCTTTACAGTACAGTACATTCCAGCGCAGTCTCTGGGAATCAGTAGTGCAGCTTCCGCAAACTGAAATTCATTTCAGTGTGCTCTCCCCCATTCGCTAGGGGCTCTATCTAAACGGGATCTCTCATGGACACGTTACTGGGGGCCTTCCGCCAAACGTGATTTCCTATCACTCACCCAGCTCGTCCTCTCCCACAGACTCACACCTCCCGTCCTGCTTCTTGGGTACCCCTGAAGGTGAGGATCCCCTTTATTTCTTCCACTGATTGTTCATGCTGTAACTTCTCTCACACTGCAAATCTGGATATCTCTTGCTCTTCCTAGCAGTACCTACATGCTGTTCCATAATGCCAGGGACTGTGGAGTTAAAGATGCTTGTTCCACAGTCCCCAGACTGCGTTTCTCCTGGACACTAGCCTGTGCCCTCCATCTCAGTCCTCAGCTCACACTGAACTGTCCTGTGCTTTGTTCCTTTTGCTAAAATCCCCCTACACTTCCTGTCCTAACCCCCTAGATGTGGCAGGGTCTGCCAGAACTGGTTTTGGGGCCATAAAACTCCCCCACTCACTGATAAGAATTAAATGGCTTTTGGAACTTTCCAATATCTCTTGTCTACTAACATTCCAGTATGCCACAAGAATTATACACCAGCACACCAAAACATAACCAAGCCAGCAACATCTGGCAATAGTAGCAGCAACAACTGAACAGGTAACACAGAACAGAGAATCTGCAGAAAGTAACCGCACAGAGGCGGGCGCCCAATATCCCTTATGGACTATGAGAAAAGGATTTACCGGTAGGTACCGTATATACTCGAGTATATGTCGACCCGAATATAAGCCGAGGCTCCTAATTTTACCACAAAAACCTGGGAAAACTTATTGACTCGAGTATAAGCCTAGGGTGGGAAATGCAGCTCTAGCCGTACACAGCCCTCAGTGCCAGATATGCCCCCACAGTGCCAGATATGCCCTCATACTGCCAGATATGCCCCCACAGTGCCAGATATGCCCCCACAGTGCCTGATGTACCAGATATGCCCTCATGCTGCCAAATATGCCCCACAGTGCCAGATGTGCAAGATATGCCCTCATGCTGCTGCCAGATATGCCTCTCATGCTGCTGCCAGATATGCCCCTCATGCTGCTGCCAGATATGCCCCTCATGCTGCTGCCAGATATGCCCCCTCCACAAGTGCCAAATATGCTCCCCCAGGGCTGTTACTTACTCCTCCGTCGATCCCGCACTGTCTTCTGAAGGAGGGACACGGAGCGCACAGCGCGCGGCTCTCCTGTGTCCCTCCTGCATCTCCGGCGGCCGCGACGGATCTATTAAAGGAAGTGCCGGTTCGTGATCAGAGGTCACGAACGGGTACTTCCTTTAATAGACCCGCCGCTGCCGCCGGAGATGCAGGAGGGACACAGGAGAGCCGCTCGCTGTGCCCTCCGTGTCCCTCCTTCACACTGCTCTCCCTGTCACTGCACTGACTCGAGTATAAGCCGAGGTGGCTTTTTCAGCACAAAAAAAGGTGCTGAAAAAGTCGGCTTATACTCGAGTATATACGGTATTTAAAATAATATTTTCTATAGCATCCATAAGGGATATTGGGGAGAGAATTAGTATGATGGGGATGTCCCAAAGCTTACAGAACAGGCGGGAACGTGCAGAGACTGCTGCAGCACCGCCTGCCCAAACTGGGTATCCTCTTTGGCCAGGGTATCAAATTTGTAGAATTTCACAAAAGTGTTCTACCCTGACCAGGTAGCAGCTCAGCATAGTTGCAAGGCTGAGACTCCACGGGCAGCCGCCCAGGAAGACCCTACTGATCTAGTAGAGCAGGCCTTCAGAGACTTAGGAACAGGTAAGGCTGCCGACACATAGGCCTGTTGAATGGTAAGCCTAATCCAACGAGTAATGGACAGCCCTTCTTCTGCGCATCATAGAGCACGAACAAGGAATCCGTCTTCCTGACTCGAGCTGTGCGTTTGACATAGATCTTCAAAGCACGCACCAAATCCAAAGACTCTGGAGGAGCCGAAGTGTCAGAACAAGACGGAACCACAATACTGTAGGTTGATTCAGATGGAAAGCGCAGACAACCTTCGGCAGGAACTGCTGTCTAGTCCGGAGCTCCACTCTGTCCTCGTAAAAGACCAAGTAGGGACTTTTACACGATAAGACCGCCAATTCTGAGACACGTCTAGCAGAAGCCAGTGCCAACAACATCACTGTCTTCCATGTGAGGTACTTGTCTTCTACTGTCATCAGAGGCTCGAACCATGAGGACTGTAGAAACTGCAACACTACATCCAAAGCCCAGGGTGCTGTAGGCGGCACAAAGGGAGGTCGTATGTGGAGCACCCCTTGTAAGAAGGTCTGAACTTCTGTCAACACAGGCAATTTCTTCTGAAAGAAAATTGAAAGAGACGAAATCTGGACCTTAACGGAACCCAGCCTTTATCCACTCCAGCCCGCGTGAAACATAGGAAACATCCCAAGTGAAACTCCGCAGGCGGATACGTGCGTTTCTCGCACCAAGAGACGTATCTCCTCCAGATATGATGATAATGTTTTGACATCACGGGTTTTCTGGCTTGCACCATAGTGGCAATGACCTTTTTGGAAATGCCGTCAAACGAAGTCGCCATAAGTCCGGGTAGACGAACGGTCCTTGCTGAAGAAGATCCTTTCGTAGCGGCAGATGCCAAGGGTCTTCTATGGACATGTCCAGAAGAGTTGTGTACCACATCCTTCGGGGGCCAATCCGGCGCAATCAGGATTGCTTGGACTCTGTGATGTTTGATTCAGTTGGAGCACCCTTGGGATCAATGGCATCGGAGAACATAGGTAGACCAGCCGGTAAGGCCAAAAGTGACATCAGTGCATCCACTGCACTCGCCTGAGGATCCCTGGTTCGCGAGCAGTAGCAGCGAAGCTTCTTGTTGAGGTGAGACGCCATCATGTAGATCTGTGTGTATGCCCACCAGTCGACAATCTGTTGAAACACCTGAGGATGTAATCCTCACTCCCCCGGGTGGAGGTCGTGGCGACTCAGGAAGTCTGCTTCCCAGTTGTCCACTCCCGGAATGAAAATTGCTTTCCTCCCAGAGAAATATTTTTGACACTTCTTGCATGCAGGCCTTGGTTTTTCAACAAAAAAAGGGAGGGACAGAAAAAGGGAAACATATTCAAGGGGTGCACACTGGAACCTATGTGTATATGTATTTATTAAAATTTAACTTTTATTGATATATATTAATACATTTTCATATCATGGGTGAAATAATTAAAATATAGTGTGATAGAAAAGACAGAATGTGTGAATAAAAACTTTAAGATCTCCGGCTCTGATCCTAATTTTTGTGACCCTTTTTTTTTGTTTTTTTGCTACCTACTTCTGCTATATTACATATGTACTCTAGCTCGTGCTCTATCTGTTACAATTGTATCACTTTGATGGTCTGTCTCCTAATTTTGCAATATGTTACAAATGTATCACCACATAATATTTGCTTTACAGGATAGCTTATGAAATGTGTTTAGTAAATGAATATATAATCTAATAATATTTAAAAGCCACTCCTATTTTGCAGTGTATGCGGATCCTGTGTTTGTTAACGTGTCAGCGGCTATTAGATGTTCATACTATTCTCATGAACATCTAGTACATAAGGTGCCTGGAGAGACTGTCTCCGTATTCTGCCAGCTATTAGGGTGTCTCCCCACCACTGGCAGCGGAGACTCGGAGACTGCTTTCTTCTCTATCACCGCGGCCAGTGAGAATGTTGCGGCTGACACGTGTCGGAGGTGCCGGTCAGCGTCTCCGTGTAGCAGCTTGTATGCGCTCTCCGCCTCTATGAGCCGGAGACGCTGGCCCTGTAACTTCACACCTCCTTTTGTTTTATATCAATAAAAGTTACATTTTAATAAATACATATACACATAGGTTCCAGTGTGCACCCCTTGAATATGTTTCCCTTTTTCTGTCCCTCCCTTTTTTTGTTGACTATGGTAGGTCTTTGACCTGAAACATTGGGGTTGCACCTAATAAGAATGGAATACACTGTGACAATACATTTAATGTAAAAAGTAAATACAAAAAATATTCCATTCGACAAGAACCTAGAAATACAAAATAATAACTATACTATTAGCTCTTTGGATACTGGTGTGGGATTAAAATTGTGTTTTTTCGTGTAGGCCTTAGTTTTTGTCCCTCCTTGTCAATTGATGTACGCCACTGCCGTGGCGTTGTCCGACTGAACCTGGATCACCTGAGTAAAGCGGGGGCCTGAAGCAGAGCATTCTATATCGCTCGAAGTTCTAGAATGTTGATCGGGAGTAGGGCCTCTTGGGCAGACCACCTGTCCTGGAACTGTGCCCCCTGGGTGACAGCTCCCCATCCTCGTAGACTCGCGTCCGTCGTGAGGAGGGTCCAATCCTGATTGGACATCCACCTTCCATCAGATTGGAAGACTGCAACCACCACAGGAGCAAAATCCTGGCCTGGGGTGACAGCTGAATCAGTCGGTGCATCTGTAGATGTGAACTGGACCACTTGTTCAGGATGTCCAATTGGAAAGGTCTGGCATGGAACCTGTCGAATTGTATCGTCTCATACGAGGCCACCATTTTTCCCAACAACTTTATGCAAAGGTGTATGGAAACTCGAGCAGGACGGAGAACCATGCAAACCATCTCTTGGGAGTGATCTCACCTTGTCCTCTAGGAGAAACACTCTTTGAGTTATGGTATACAGTATCATACCCAGAAACAGGAGCCGTTGAGACGATTACAGATGAGACTTCTGAAGATTGAGGATCCACCAGTGGTGAGACAGAAGTTGGATAGTGCGATCTATATGAAGCAATAGAAGCTCCCTGGAACTTGATTTTATCAGGAGATCATCCAGGTAAGGTACAATGTTGACACCCTGGACTCTGAGCTGGACCATCATTTCCACCATCACCTTTGTGAACACCCTCGGAGCTGTAGACAGGCCAAAGGGCAACACCTGAAACTGGTAGTGATTGTTCAGTAGGGCGAACCGTAGATAGGCCTGATGAGGAGGTCAAATAGGGATATGCAGGTAGGCGTCCTTGATATCCAGGGACACAAGGAATTCTTTTTGTTCTAGGCCTGCGATCACCGTTCTCAAAGATTCCATCTTGAATTTGAAAACCTTCAGGTAAGGATTCAAGGACTTCAGATTCAAAATGGGTCTCACAGACCAATCTGGTTTTGGCACTACAAACAGACTGGAGTAGTATTTGTCCTTGTTGTATCAGGGGTACTGGAACAATGACCTGGGACTGGACCAACTTGTTGGTCCTGGGACTGGACCAACCAAGTAGTAGCGTAACACGCATATTTTCCAAAGCTGGCAAACCTGATTTGAAAAATTGTTGGGGAGGAACACCGTCGAACTCCAGCTTGTAACCCTGAGAGATAAGGTCCCTTACCCAGGCATCTTGGCAGGAACCGTCCCAGATGTGGCTGAAGTGACATAATCGAGCTCCCACCACGAGGTCCCCTAGGGGTGGGTGGGCACCATCATGCTGAAGTCTTAGCGGAAGCTGAACTGGTGCTCTGATCCTGAGAGCCGGCAATGGCTGGTTTCTTAGGCTTACCTCTGGAGCCTCTAGCTGCATTAGAGGCACCCCAGGCCCTAGATCGAAATCTGTAGGAACAAAAGGACTGAGTAGACAGTCCTGGGTAGGTACGTCTAGCAGGTGGAGCCCCTGAAGGGAGAAACAAGGATTTTCCTGCAGTAGCTTTGGAGATCCATGCGTCCAATATCCCTCTGAAGAGCCATTCGCCTGTGAAGGGAAGAGATTCCACATTACGTTTGGTGTCAGCGTCTGCAATCCACTGACGCAACCATATGGCTCTGCAAGCAGACACAGCCATAGCAGTTGTTCTAGCCTGTATATTGCCAATCTCTTTAAGGGAGTCACATAGGACTCTTGCCATGTCCTGAATGTGTTTTAGGAAAGTTACAGTAGTAACCTAGGTCATATCCCCTGAAAGGCCCTCATGAATTTGAGTAGAACATGTATGAATGGCATGTGTCATCCAGCAACCAGCAATGACCGGCCTTTAAGCTACACCTGCAGCAGTGTAGATAGATTGTAGAGTGGACTCTATTTTCCTATCCCCCGGATCTTTCACCGTAAAAAAGCCCTGTTAAGTCCGTATAACTTACAGGGAAATGCTATACCATACAATACGCTGGTTCGGGCCGCTGCGGCCGCTGAATGCAGATAATACCCCTACGACATGAATGCACGTTGCGTATACATGCCGACACGCTATGCGCACTATACAGGGTCACGTGTGGCGTGCTACATGACTATACCCAAACAAGAATGGTATGTGACACCAGTTGTATATATTATGTTGTGGTCAAACGCAGCAACAAATATTTACTAAAAGGGGATATAAACAGAAATACAACAATATCACAGAGAAGAAGCTACAACCAATAGTACATACGTTTGTTCGCCTGCACCTCCCCGATCCGGTCCTCAGTCAATCTAGCAAGATGACCTTCAGAGAATAGACTGAGACTGGCCAGGAGGCCTTGCTTTTACACAATGGTCCAAAACACAATACAAAGTAAACTGTAAGCTATTCTTCCACAGGTCAAGGGGCAGGTCATTTACAGTACATGAGGGGTCATAGGTTGGTTTGAATAGGTGGGCGATGCCTGGTCCAGGTGTACTTGCAGATGTCCTTCACTGGGTTCCCGCCGAATATCACGAGTACAGTAATTACAGTAAGTTATGAATATTATATTCCTGCGCATATCTATGTGCAGGAGCATGCTATAATCTGCAAACTGTGATCGGAATGTAGCCCTTGAAATACTGTACATCTGGATACCAAACACCATGTCCTAACCTAGTTCTGTCCCCTCACATCCTGTAAAGCTGGATATCTCTGTTGTTCAATTTCCTAAGTAAATGTAACTTGCTGGTGTGGTATGTGTAGACTATGTGTAAATTATGCACTATGTGGATAAAATATAGAATATGTCTTTGTGCCTTTTCCGTGTGAATGCTTATGCTACCGTATTTACTCATACCACGCGCTATGATGCAGGGCTTCACGAGCCAATGTACGCAGCGTGCGGGCATGCGCAAGCACAGCAGAACACGTGCATGCACGGAGGCCACTCTGTGTGGTGTTTGTACGTGTTGGATGTGGGTATAATATGTTCGACTTCGACAGTCCACCCTTTGGCAGTAAACAATAACTGCCACAAATTTCTAATAACACTGAAAATATTTCATATACAATATGTACAACATTCAAGCAGGCACCTTTGAACAGGAGGAAGAGTTGTAGGTGGGAAATACATGGCCTAGTGGAATAGGAAAAAGCGTGTATGTATGAGTAAATGTATCATCGTGCCGTATAAGTTCTAAGAAAGCTTCAAGGTTCTGCGAAGTATACATTTAATCCTTCTCATCCCGTATTAAGGGTCTGTACATGGGCAAACAAACATTACCGAGCTCTTTCTAGGCTAGGGCGATTAGCCCTCACCTTGTTCGACTTCTTATAATAATAAATGGGGAGCACATTTATCTGATGATACATGTGGGGAGATGTATGTGTATGCATTATGTGTGGATAACGTTTATCGACTATGTGTGTTATTAACTGAAGTTTGCAGAGATGAGGATAAGACATATAAAGGTACATTCACATAAATTAGGGTACACTGATGTCATTCCAGTTGTAGATCTCTGGGTAGATGGGAAAACAAAGAGATGGTGAAAGAAACAGACCATGAAATTAATTTACATTCCTTATCACAACACTGTTTCTATGGTTGGGTCGTATATCAAATCTGCCGCATTTACAACGCACCCGCTCCTTAGACTCATCAAATTTGTGTTATGTTTTCTTCACCGCGTCAAAATCCGAACACATCTAAATATCAGACCGATAATTATGGCAACACCCAGGATACAGAGGAGAAACTTTCCTACACTTGCAATCACATTTTGTGCCCACTCTCCTAACCCAGAGAACCATTTGAGTGGGTTCAACCATGAGGCCCACCCGGTCAGTTCATTACCCACAGCCGCTAAAGTGATTGTGTTTCCTTCTGAACTCCCACTTCAACTGCAAGATCTTGTCCATCTTTTTATCGATGATCTCCGTTGGGTCTTCGGTACTGTTCGTAATATACGTGCAGCACTTCACACCATATTGAGTCGCCAAAAAACACAATACCCACCTGTCACGTCCGTGACATAATTTAAGACAATCCTGTGCTGGACCAGTTCCTTCTTGTAGGCCTGTAGTTCCTTACCCGTATACCTGAAGGTGTCATCATATATCTCAGTGATATTATCTATCAAGTTCGCTAGCGCGTGGCTGTACCTATAATTTATGATTCCTCTGGCAGTATGGGTGATATCTAATGCAAGAAGAATCTGAATCCCGGTAGATTCATGGATCAAATTAGAGGCTGCAGGCTCTCCCCTATCTATGAGGTGTCTCTTGAAAATGTGTTCATAGTGGGTATGAGTATAAGGAGGCAAAGCGCTGCGGTGAATATCTTTCATTTTGTCATGTGCGATGGTCATGACCTCTAGTAGTACTCTGCCTATGTAACACAACCCTTCAGAGCTCGGAGTAAGCCACTTGTACGCCTTCCTTCCACATATGAAATAGACGTCATCTGGAAGAACATAGGGGACAAAATGCATCAAGATCATGTCACAAATTACTTTCATGAAGAAACCGGTCCCCAGCTCTTCCATCTGTTTGATACAAGTATCTGGCTGGATGATGTGCGCACAATATCCCTGTGACACCTTTCCAGCCCACATGGTTTTGATCCCACGTGTATACCTGTATCGGAAGTACCTCCCACTTGTGGTTATCCTAAGTACAAGCTCAGAGTTGATGGGTTTTTTATCAGCTCTGTGTGAAAAGGTCATTGTCTGATTGTTCCATGTCACTTCCCAATTTCCTGGTTTCCGGAAATTGGACACGTTAAAACTAGTGATGAGCGGGTTCAGATCCTCGGGATCCGAACCCACCCGAACTTCACCCATTTTACACGGGTCCGAGGCAGACTCGGATCCTCCCACCTTGCTCGGTTAACCCGAGCGCGCCCGACCGTCATCATCCTGCGGTCGGATTCTCGCGAGATCCGTTTTCTATATAAGGAGCCGCGCGTCGCCGCCATTTTTCACTCGTGCATTGGAGATGATCGTGAGAGGACGTGGCTGGCATCCTCTCAGTTTCTTTGTTCAGTGGGCTGCAAATATCTGTGCTCAGTGTGCTGCAAATATCTGTGCTCAGTGTGCTGCAAATATCTGTGCTAAGTGTGCTGCAAGTGCAAATATCTACGTTCTCTGCCTGAAAAACGCTCCATATCTGTGCTCAGTGTGCTGCAAATATCTGTGCTCAGTGTGCTAATTGCTTTATTGTGGGGACTGGGGACCAGCAGTATTATATAGTAGGAGGACAGTGCAGAGTTTTGCTAACCAGTGACCACCAGTATATATAATATATAGCAGTACTGTACAGTAGGCCACTGCTCTACCTACCTCTGTGTCGTCAAGTATACTATCCATCCATACCTGTGGTGCATTTCAGTTTTGCACAGTTTGCTGACCACCAGTATATATAATATAAAGCAGTACGGTACAGTAGGCCACTGCTCTACCTACCTCTGTGTCGTCAAGTATACTATCCATCCATACCTGTGGTGCATTTCAGTTTTGCACAGTTTGCTGACCACCAGTATATATAATATATAGCAGTACGGTACAGTAGGCCACTGCTCTACCTACCTCTGTGTCGTCAAGTATACTATCCATCCATACCTGTGGTGCATTTCAGTTTTGCACAGTTTGCTGACCACCAGTATATATAATATATAGCAGTACGGTACAGTAGGCCACTGCTCTACCTACCTCTGTGTCGTCAAGTATACTATCCATCCATACCTACATAAGGGTGGGTGGGAGGGCCCAAGGACAATTCCATCTTGCACCTCTTTTTTCTTTCATGTTTCTTTGCAGCATGTGCTGTTTGGGGACTATTTTTTTGAAGTGCCATCCTGTCTGACACTGCAGTGCCACTCCTAGATGGGCCAGGTGTTTGTGTCGGCCACTTGGGTCGCTTAGCTTAGTCACACAGCTACCTCATTACGCTTCTTTTTTTCTTTGCATCATGTGCTGTTTGGGGACTATTTTTTTAATCTGCCATCCTGTCTGACACTGCAGTGCCACTCCTAGATGGGCCAGGTGTTTGTGTCGGCCACTTGGGTCGCTTAGCTTAGTCACACAGCTACCTCATTGCGCCTCTTTTTTTCTTTGCATCATGTGCTGTTTGGGGACTATTTTTTTAATCTGCCATCCTGTCTGACACTGCAGTGCCACTCCTAGATGGGCCAGGTGTTTGTGTCGGCCACTTGGGTCGCTTAGCTAAGTCACACAGCTACCTCATTGCGCCTCTTTTTTTCTTTGCATCATGTGCTGTTTGGGGACTATGTTTTTTAATCTGCCATCCTGTCTGACACTGCAGTGCCACTCCTAGATGGGCCAGGTGTTTGTGTCGGCCACTTGGGTCGCTTAGCTTAGTCACACAGCTACCTCATTGCGCCTCTTTTTTTCTTTGCATCATGTGCTGTTTGGGGACTATTTTTTTAATCTGCCATCCTGTCTGACACTGCAGTGCCACTCCTAGATGGGCCAGGTGTTTGTGTCGGCCACTTGGGTCGCTTAGCTAAGTCACACAGCTACCTCATTGCGCCTCTTTTTTTTCTTTGCGTCATGTGCTGTTTGGGGACTATGTTTTTTAATCTGCCATCCTGTCTGACACTGCAGTGCCACTCCTAGATGGGCCAGGTGTTTGTGTCGGCCTCTTGGGTCGCTTAGCTTAGTCACACAGCTACCTCATGGCGCCTCTTTTTTTCTTTGCATCCTGTGCTGTTTGGGGACTATTTTTTTGAAGTACCATCCTGTCTGACACTGCAGTGCCACTCCTAGATGGGCCAGGTGTTTGTGTCGGCCACTTGGGTCGCTTAGCTTAGTCATCCAGCGACCTCGGTGCAAATTTTAGGACTAAAAATAATATTGTGAGGTGTGAGGTGTACAGAATAGACTGGAAATGAGTGTAAATTATGGTTATTGAGGTTAATAATACTATAGTATAAAAATGACCCCCAAATTCTATGATTTAAGCTGTTTTTGAGGGTTTTTTGTAAAAAAAACACCCGAATCCAAAACACACCCGAATCCGACAAAAAATTTTCAGGGAGGTTTTGCCAAAACGCGTCTGAATCCAAAACATGGCCGCGGAACCGAATCCAAAACCAAAGCACAAAACCCAAAAAATTTCCGGTGCACATCACTAGTTAAAACACAGTAGTGACCTATCTACGTGGTACTGGTGGAGCTTCAAGCTAGGGGGCCTAAATATATTGAATTTTCTGTCCACCGGTCTACCCCCATGTAATTCGAGTACCTCATTCACTGTTAAGGGGTATGGCAATAATCCCGATTTACTCTGTCCTTGAGGTACTTTTGAGCACACCCAGCATTCCTTTTGGTTTAAGACCGTACCCACTAATGAGTGGTAATCATTCAAAGGATGTCCGTCAATATTGATATTATTGTTTGACTGACATCTCTGGATGCACCCATCTTCGACTATTTAATCGCAGTACTTACATATGCAGTATTAATCAGACAATAACCCTTCACATTGCCTCCGAGCTCCGTGACTACCAGATCTCTTACTGATACCAGCTTTGACCAAATTGATGGACTGATCCTGGGGTCCTACGAATTCATCCTCTCCATCAGAACCCTTTCCAGATCCTTGCTCGACTTCTCGGGAGCAAGGATCTGGAATGGGTTCTGATGGAAAATAGAATCACGAGAAAAAGACGGAACACAGTCTCTTGATGTGGATCCATTTCGGTAAGGAAAAAAAAGAAGGGAGGAGAAAAAAATGAAGAGGGGGGGGTGTTTGGATAGAAAAAAAATAAATAAGACAACCAACCGTACTTGATTTTGCTGTCCACCACGCTCAGGTGCCGTTCAACAGTCCTGCCTCTCAGCTTTCCCGGAACAGATTATCGAGTGATATGAGGTTCTCTTCACCTTTTTCTTTCTCACGAGTTTTCTCCGGGTCAGCTACCTTCTTGCAGTGGGACGAGTGGACCCAAGTTTCTCTCTCGGCAACCTTCAGTGCTGTCGTGCTGGTCAACAAAACTTGATACGGTCCTTCCCACCTGTCTATGAGGCAACCTGAGCGTAGAAAATTTAGAATCATCACATAGTCCCCAGGTTCAATGTCAAGACAATTACTGTTTGGTAGGTGAGGAATGGGCAGTTTCAGATTCCTTTGCTGGTTTCTCAGTTGATGGCTTATCCTAACCAAATATTGCAGTCATTTCATTACTGCACTTCAGATCATCCTGGGGGTCTATCATTACATGGGGCTGTCATCCAAAAAGAATTTCAAAGGGTGATAGGTTAAGTGGTGACCTGGGAGTGGTTCTGATGCTGTACAACACTAGTGGCAGTGCTTCTGGCCACAAAAGTCCAGTTTCAGCCATAACTTTGCTCAGCTTGTCCTTAATAGTGCTATTCATTCTCTCCACCTTCGCACTGGCCTGTGGCAGGCAGGGAGTATGTAGCTTACTATTAATACCCATAAGGTTGCACATGACCTGAAAGACTTCACCTGTAAAATGGGTACCCCTATCACTTTCAATTTAGGGATACCATATCTACACACAAATTCTTGTACAATTTTCTTAGCAGTGAATACAGCAGTATATGTGGTGGCGGGGAATGCCTCTACCCAGTTCGAAAAGACATTAGTACATACCAAAACATACTTTAAATTCTTACAGGGTGGTAGCTGTATGAAGTCAATTTGTATTACCTGGAAAGGTCCATCTGTAGGAGGGATATGGAATGGCTCTGTCGGTATTGTCTTACCAATATTCTTCCTCAAGCAAGCAAGACATGTCATTGCTTTCTTGCTCGCCTGAGAAGAGAACCCCGGTGCACTCCAGTAGGCTCTTACCAATTTGCACATACCTTCCTTGCCCAGATGAGTCAGACCATGTGCCACTTCAGCTAGGCTTTGGAGATATGCCCTGGGGCCACTGGCTTACCTTGTCCATCTCTCCAGAGTCCTAAGGACTCCTGACCATATCCCTTCACCTTCCAGACTGCCTTCTCCTGTAGGGAACACAAATTTTGCATTTCAATTAATTGTTGCATGTTTACCATGTTGAATGTCATCAGTTGTGTGGTGTTAATTTGTGTGGCAGTGCTTGCTGCTGATTTTGCAGCTTCGTCCGCTCGGCTGTTACCAAGTGAGATTGGGTCTTTGTTGTAAGTGTGTGCTTTACACTTGATAACAGCCACTCTGTCAGGTTTCTGTAGGGCTGTCAGAAGCCTCTTAATGTGTGACGCATGTGCTACAGGTGTGCCAGCTGCCGTCATGATATTTCTGAGGTGCCACAGGGCCCCGAAATCATGCACCACTCCAAAGGCGTATCTAGAGTCCATGTATATATTAGCTGACTTACCCTTTGCCAACACACATGCTCTGGTCAGTGCTACCAGCTCAGCAACTTGCGCTGAGTGAGGTGGACCAAGGGGTTCAGCTTCTATGATACCTTCATCATCTACAACCGCGTATCCGGTGCACAGGTCTCCTGAGTCCGTTTGTCTGTGGCAACTACCGTCAGTGTAGAAGGTAGTCTATGCCTTCCAGTGGATTGTCACTGATGTGTGGTCTCACAGTGAAAGTCTGGTTCAAGTATTCCATACAATCATGCGTATTAGTGTCTGCACTAAATCCTCCTTCACCATCATTCTCATCCTCCACCCTTTGTGCATGACAAGGCACACTCGGCAAGTAAATTGCAGGATTTAGTGTGCTGCACCACTTTATGGTGATGTTTACAGGGGCCATAAGTGATAGTTCCCACTTTGTAAACCGAGCAGATGAGACATGTCTGGTTTGGGTTGAGTTTAGCAAGGCTGATACTGCATGAGGTGTATGGATTGTCAGGTCGTGTCCTAACACTACGTCTTCATTTTTACTTACCAACAAAGCTATGGCTGCAACACTTTGTAGGCAAGTGGGGAGAGACCGTGCTACAGTGTCCAATTGTGCACTGTAGTAGGCTACTGGTCTACTGGCATCACCATGTTTCTGGGTTAGGACTCCTGCCGTGCATCCAGCACTTTCGGTACCATACAACTCAAAAGGTTTCTCGTAATCTGGCATCCCCAATGCTGGTACTTGTGACAAACGCTCTTTTAGTCTCTCAAACGCCAGTTTGGACTCTTCTGTATGAGAGACCTATTTTGGTTTGTTTGAAGAGACCATTTCTCTCAGTGGTATTGCCAGAATAGAGAACCCCGGAATCCAGTTTCGACAATACCCGGACATTCCTAGAAAAGTGCGAATTTGTTGCTGGGTTTGCGGCAGAGTCATGTCACGGATGGCCTGTATTCTGTCTGTAATCAGGTGTCTGAGTACTTGCGTCAAGCAGTGTCCCAAGTATTTAACCTTAGTCCGGCACAACTGCAACTTATCCTTAGAAACCTTGTGTCCTGTCTGGGAGAGATGAAACAGAAGCTGTTTAGTGTCTGCCAGGGACAACTCGAATGAGTCAGAGCATAACAACAAGTCATCAACATATTGTATCAGCACAGACCCATTCTCAGGTTAAAAGGATTGCAAACAGTCATATAGGGCCTGGGAGAAAATACTTGGGCTGTCAATGAAACCTTAGGGGAGACAGGTCCAGGTGTACTGTATTCCCCTGTAGGTGAAAGCGAAAAGGTACTGACTGTCGGGGTGAAGAGGGACAGAAAAGAAAGCAGAACAGAGGTCAATCACAGTGAAGTACTTAGAGGTAGAGGGAATTTGCATGAGGATGACAGCTGAATTGGGCACTACGGGGAATTGGCTCTCGACTATTTTGTTTATCCCCCTTAGATCCTGCACTAGCCTGTAACCCCTCCCCCCACTCTTTTTCACAGGGAAGATGGGACTGTTGGCTGTGCTTGACGTCCTGACAAGGATGTCATGCTGTAGCAACCGTTCTATGATAGGGTATACTTCTAATTCCACCTCTGGTTTCAGAGGGTACTGGGGGATTTTTGGAGCTATCCTGCCATATTTTATTTGCACTACTACTGGGGCTACATTCGCCATCAATCCAGTGTCCTGTCCATCTTTGGTCCATAGGGAACCTGGTATTTGTGAGATCATTTCCTCTACCTGTGATGGACATGTGTCTAGAACGGTAGAGTGTAACATTAGATATCTAAAAACACACCCTCAGGGGTACAATATATGACACACCGCATCTTACACAACAAATCTCTGCCAAGTAGATTAGTCGGAGCCTATGCAGCTACCAGGAAAGAATGTTTGGTATGCAGGGCCCTATCGTAATCTTTGCAGGTCTACTCAAAGGGTATTGCTGCACTTTTCCCGTTACTCCCATTAGCGAAATCGTTTTGCCCATGGTCATTATACCTGCTGTGGAGTTTAGTACCAATCTGGCTACCCCTGTATCTACAAGAATAGGTTGTATGATACCAGCTACCTTGACCATGACCTCAGGTTCATCTTTGAGGCTACTGGTCAACCTCACTGGCTGTAGGATACAGGTGTGACCCCTTTCCTATTGTCTGTATGTTTGGTTTTCCTGGAGGGTGTTGGCAGCTACCATATGTAAGCGACTTAGCTGGGATGAATTGGAGGCCTGCCCATCCTTCCTTGAGGGAAATCTATGTGTTTCCCCTCTATGAGGCTCAAAATCCCTTCTATATGTCCCTTGGTCCCGTCTGTGTTGGGTAGTTCTGGGTACATGGCTCGTATCTAGAGGCTTGTGGTCTGTTCTGTCTACATTCCCTGGAGAAATGTTCCTTTCTCCCACAAGTGTAACATCTACTTACGTTCCTTCTTGGTTCTTAAAACACCTGTGGGGTGGGTTGTGTAGGTTGGACTTCCAGAGCCTGTATTCTTACCATCATCAACCTATCCCCCAGCTGTTCCCGGTGTTTCATGATATTTTTGCCGTGTTCGATGGCAGATTCTCTTAGTGCGCCTATGGTAACCCCTCTCCAGTTAGGCAAATAAGTCTGTACTCTGACCTTCAATGCCTCTTTGAGTCCATCCACTAACACAGAGACAGCAACCTCCCTGTGGTGGGCATCATTCCTTATGTCTTCTATCCCAGTATATTTAGCCCTATCTTGTAAGGCTCTATGGAAATATTCGGATGCCAGTTCACTTTCCTTTTGTTTGATAGTGAAAATTTTACTCCATTTTTCAATTGTGGGGAAATACAATCCTAGTTGTATGGTAATCTGCCTTACGTTCTCCTGATTGTATTCATCAGTTAGAAGACCGTCTGCCTCTATCTTACAATCTGTGATGAATTTCTGGGGGTCAATATTTGAGGGTAGGCACCAGGGCCGGTGCTAGGGTGTTCAGCGCCCTCCCACACTTTATAAAGGGCCAGCGTGTGCTGGAAAAAGGGGTGTGTTCTCACAAGGAATGGGCATGGCCACACAAAGTACCCCCATTTCAATTAACGCCACACAGTAGCACAATCGTATTCACATTACACAGCAAGTAGTAGTGCCGCTTATACACATAATGCCCATAGATAGTAGTAGCGCCCTGTATACATAATGGCCATAGTAGCAGCCAGGAGCAGATTGGGAACAAAAAGCGGCCCTGGAAAAATTTGTACTAGTGGCCCCACATGGGCAGCACCAGAGGTGTAAGGTCTAGCCATGGGCCATGGCAGCAGCACCCTCCCCCCAAGACTTTCCAGATAGTGGGCATGTCCAGCATCAAGGAGGAAGTTAAAAAGAAATTGAATTAAATTTTATGAGCACATTATATGATACACCTTCAGAATTTAGGAAACTATATCATTCTGTAGAAAGATATATTTTCTTGCTTATTACACCAACCGTATCCCAATCACTATTCACTCAATCTTATATGTCAGCCAAGCAGGCAGAGAGAGCATGCACTAGATCATCTGCAATCACAGGCTAAGTGGCAAAGTAATTTTCATATATGCAAATTATTTTGCATCTTATTCCTTATGTCTATAAAAAGGACCACATGTCCTCAAACAAAGCAGGCCCCGCGGGTGCGTCGGCCCACCGGAAATCTTCCCTGTAAACCCTATGGCCAATCCGCCTCTGGTAGCAGCGCCCTTCATACATAATGCCCATAGTAGTAGCGCCACTTATACGTAACACCGATAGTATTAGCGCCCCTTATTTGTAATGCCTATTGTATTAGTGCTTCTTATGCATAATGTCCATAGTAGTAGCGCCGTTTAAACATAATGCCCACAATAGTAGCACCGCTTATATGTAATGCACATCTTTTACATAATGTTCATATTAGTGCCGCTTTTACATAATGCCCATAGTAGCAGTGCTGCTTTTACGTAATGTCCATAGCAGTAGCGCCACTTATACGTAATGCACATAGTAGCAGTGGCGCTTTTATGTAATGCACATAGTAGTAGTACCGCTTATATGTAATGCCCATAGTGGTAGTGATGCTTATATGTAATGCCCATAGTGGTAGTGCTGCTTATACGTAATGCCCATAGCAGTAGTGCCGCTTATACGTAATGCGCATAGTAGTAGTGACGCTTATATGTAATGCTCATAGTAGTGACGCTTATATGTAATGCCCATAGTGATAGTGACGCTTATATGTAATGCCCATAGTAGTAGTGACGCTTATATGTAATGCCCATAGTGGTAGTGATGCTTATATGTAATGCCCATAGTGGTAGTGACGCATATATGTAATGCCCATAGTGGTAGTGACACTTATATGTAATGCCCATAGAAATGGCACTTATACAAACAACCCCCCCACACACACACACACGTATATACACACACACACATATATACACACACACCCATATATATACACACACACACACTCTCTCTCTCTCTCTTTCCCTTCGCTTACCTAACAGTCTGGCTGGCCACAGCAGCAGCAGCCTGGTCCCGCGTAGCTACACCCCCCATTCCCGTGTAGCCACGCCCCCTTTTTGGTCCGGACCAACCCCGCTGTCACAGGTGAGGGGGAGAGGAGGCTCCAAGCTGCCAGTGCTGCTGCCTGTCATATAGTGTGACAGGCAAAGCAGCTGGCAGCAGCAGCAGGGGGGGACAGGCAAAGCAGGAGCTGGGATGCAGAGCAGAGACAGCGCCTCTCCTGGACTGGCGCCTACCTGCTCTGCATCCCTTTGCTGAGCGGGTAGCGTGGGGCCGGGTAGGCACGCTCTTAACACTGTCCACCAATCTTTGTTTGTAGGTTCATGGGCATTACCCAGATCCTTGATAAATTTCTGGCATCCAGCTAAATCTTACCTGGGATCAGGGAATTCTGAAATGATTGACCGCAGTTCTGACCTGGACCACGGGCAATACATTGCAATATTCCTGATGGGGGTTACTCCCTGGTTATCAGTTCTTCCATTGGGAACTGCTATTACCCGGACTGGATTTAACCCAACCACATCACTTTTGTTTGCCTCCGTGCGTGAAGCGACTGTCTCTGCATAATGAACAGTCCCATACTTACCAGTGGATATGATCTCACCTGTCCCTCCAGTGGAAGACACCGCAACTGCCTTTACTGGTTGGGCCGTGCCCACCTGAGTCTCCTGCATGGTGGCTGATTGGGAGAGAGCTGAGATCAGGCTGGGCTCGTCATACTCCTCCGAACTACAACCTTTGAGGAACTTAAAACAGGATACAATCGGCATGGGTTAGGGTTAATACAATTTGCAAGTGTTTCCCTGCCATTCCCTGGTATGCTATTGGTTGTAGCAGCCTTCTCTCCATCAACATATGTTTCTTGGATTTTATCAGACATATCCTATTTCTAATGTTTTGCAATACCTCTGGTTCAAAACTACCAACCCTAGGAAATGATGCCCTGTCCTCAACAGTCATACGTATCCATGCGTCACAAAAAGCCTCCTTGTAGGGACCATACTTCCTACTCATAATATACCGAGCGCACCCTCTTGGTCTTTGCTCCTCAGCCTGAACCCTAGCTCCAGAATACCCCTCGCGTGCCCATTTGGCTCCCATTGTGGGCTTTTTCACCACACACCAAAATGGCCCATACGAGGCGAGGGTGAAAAGTCCTTAACGAGCGCTTTTCACCCGCTCCTGCCTCCGCTGGCCAGTACCACGGCTCTCTTCTGTAGTGACCCCCATGTACCCAGACTAGGCCCCTAGCAGACCCCTCAGCACTGGAATTATTGAAGCATTAACAGAATCAATACAACACCTGTTCAGTGGAGGTTAAAAGTCAGTTGGAATATTTTCCTGAGAGTCAGCGAAAAATTCCTTTACTTTACACAAATCACATCTGCGTATGCTTACACAGCGCGTATGATAACGCAATTGCGCAAAATCACGCAAATAGTTTCATGTTGCACCGCATATCACACTCACAGTTGCGCGGTCCAATCGCACGGCTTATTGGTACTTGTTATCTATACACCCTGCAATCACGGGAGTCGAATTCACCACCTGCGCTCCACAGCCGCAGCGTGACTACAACCCTTTGGTCAGCCTTTAATCAATACAATACACAATCTATCACGTTCCTCTGCACATTTTTCCTGTAATAATAAACACACACTACGTGCCTCAATACCAATAAAAACGTAAGGTAGCCAACCTTCACGCCACCGAGCCTCTGCTAACTCAGTGCCTTCACCGACGAGATCCCACTTTGTCCTGGTTCAATCCATTCACACTTGCTTTCAACACCCCCACACTTTTAGGTTTTCTGTACAGAAAAAAAATTGTTCCAGAGGTACTACACTTATAATAAGAATTTTCAGTAATCTGTCTAAAATCGGATAATTACTTGTTAATGTGCGACTATAATCCTTTATCCCACCTTTAAAATGAAAACCTAACTTCTATTATGCAGCTTACCTCCGCTGCGTATGTGCGCACTCATGTTTCTCTAGTGCCAAGTGCGTACCCGTGCGTCGCTATATACACACATCCAAGTACTCTTGTCTATGGCACGTGTATATATGTTCCCTTTGGGCACCGGAAGTCCCCTGCTGGAGAGTTTCCGCTTGCGTGCTACCCAAACTTTTAGGCAGAAACGGAGCTTCACTAACAAAATGCAAATATTTTGCGATTAGTACACAACACACTTGTTCCTTACACTCGCTGGAAGTCGCCCACAAAGGTAATCCTCCTATGAGTGCTTACCTAAACCTTTAGGCCAGAACTGCATTTTGTGTTTTTACAAATCCCCACTAAACAAATACCATAAATATATAACAAATTACTTATCCGATTTTATGCAGATCTAAAAATGACTATTACAACCTATGGCAACAATTTGAGAGTATATGCAAAGTATCTGTATGCTTGTGTGTGTTTTCTTGCCAAAATTACACGCACAGAAAATAAAGGCTTTTTCCCTTTTGTCCCTCGGTTCGCACCAGCACCTCTAAGACTACACAGGACAGATGTGGTCTAGCAACATCAGATAGTTTTAAACACAATAAAAAATGACTTAAGACGCGTCTCCACCCTTTGTTGGTAGACCAAAGTCTGTTAGGCCCTGCAAGCCGTGAGTATGTGGTGAAGCGGACGAGCCTGCAACTGTTAAGTCCGTATAACTTACAGGGAAATGCTATACCATACAATATACTGGTTCAGGACGCTGCGGCCGCTGAATGCAGATAATACCCCTACGACGTGAATGCACATTGCGTATACACGCCGACACACTATGCGCACTATACAGCGACACGTGTGGCATGATACACGACTATACCCAAACAAGAATGGAATGCGACACCAGTTGTATATGTTATGTTGTGGTCCAACACAGCAACAAATATCTACTAAAAGGGGATATATGTCTCACTGAAGAAGCACATGCGAAACAGCTGTCTGGGGCATCAGGCGGACGTCTAGCTGTTTTGACAGACGGACGCCGCACTTTCAGTGCAGTACCAGGATCACATACTTCCACACCAGTTATTGACAGGTATCTCGGTTCCATCTCGAGTAACTTATTGCGGGACCACATGACGAGTGATCTAGTCCTGCAATGCCATTTGGTATCAGGATTATTACCATCATTAGGGTCCTAATTTTGTCACTTGGCTATCTTTTTTCAAGCACTACGGGGCGCATGGGAGTGTAACGCTCACACTGCATCAATGTTTTTACAATGCAGTGCAGCAGCATACTCAGTAATTACATAGTGCTACTATTTACCCTCCTTTAACTAAAATCCCCCTTCCCCCCCCTCCCCACCCCCTCTTTTCTCTTATAATTTCTTGCTCTCTCATTATTAAATACGACACGTAGGATTCAGTGGCGCACACAGGGGGGGTTTCCGAGTACCTGGAAACCCCCCCTGATGACACCAAAAAATGTTTTGAGACGGAGACACAGCTGTCTCCGTCTCAACAAAAGCAAAAGCAGCGATCGCGATCGCGGACAGAGCTGCAGCAAGAGCAGAGAGCTATGCAGCTCTCTGCTTAGAGAATGTCCCGGGTGCCGGGCGAGCTGCTGGCTGCGCATGCTCAGCCACAGCAGCTCCCTCCGTCCTCACTCTGCCTCACGCTGCCATGGCCGCCCCTCTGTATGTAAGTTTGAAATCATTGTTTAAGTGTGTTTTTGTATGATATGAATGCATGCATGTATGTATGTATGTATGTGTGTATGTGGGTTTGTGTGTGTGCTTGTATGTACAGTATGTATGTATGTATGTATGTGTGTGTGTTTACATGTGTGAGTGTATGTATGTGTGTTTACATGTGTGAGTTTGTGAATATATATATATATATATATATATATATATATATAAAAATGTGAGATATATAAAAAAACGGTAATCCTCCTTGGGTCCTGTGATAGGACCTCTATTGAAGAAAAATAGGCGGCACTCCAGGGACTTAAATAAAGTCAAACTGTATTCAAAAAATAAATTTCATGGTGCAAAAAACAACGTTTCAAGGCTCTACGGCCTTTTCATCTGGTTATGCATTATAGGTGAAATCAATAAACAAAATACCTCTGTTTTTTTTCACCTCACCTATAATGCATAACCTGATGGAAAGGCTGTAGAGCCTTGAAACGTTGTTTTTTGATCCATGAAATTATTATTTTTTAATACAGTTTGACTTTATTTAAGTCCTCGGAGTGCCACCTATTTTTCTTCAATAGAGGTCCTATCACAGGACTCAAGGAGGATTACCAGATATATTAATTTCAGGAGGCCACCCTGGCATCTTTGCTTTTTATCATCCAGAGTGCCAGACGACCACACAAATATATATATATATATGGTACACAATTGGGGGGAGGGGGTTTAGCGACCAATGGTGTCTAGGGCTATCTGGCAGTGACTGCATACCAAGTTAAGGAATCTTTTATTATTTATTCATTTTAACTGGTATTATATTGTATGTGTGTATCCGTTTTATCCCATTTTTTAGAAAAAGATTTGTTGTTTTAAATTTATACGTGAATAAATTGTATTTTATATTTTTAATTATTCACCTAAAGTGTGAGTTCTTTTAGACACCATTGGTCGCTAAACCCCCTCCCCCCAATTGTGTACCAAATTTACGATACAGGGAACCGCCATCCCTGTTTGGGGGTAAGCAGACGCCCTTTTAAATTCTTAGGGAGTGTCAGATCTATTTGTTTGGTATAAATCACATTCAGGATAAGTAAACGTTGGTGAACACACGTGGCGCAATAATTTCTTTCTATATATATATATATATATATATATATATATCTGCAAATGATGAATGGCACGTCAGAATCAGATAAAATGTACGGAAGCAGGATGGCACTCATAGAGACTAGTAAACCATAGAAAATCAGCACAGAACACTGTAGCTGTATGTCAACGTTTCAGAGTTAGACTCTTTTAAAGGAGTCTAACTCTGAAACGTTGACAAACAGCTTCAGCGTCCTGTGCTGATTTTCTATGGTTTACCAGTCTCAACGAGTGCCGTCCTGCCTCCGTACGTACATATATATGTATGTATGTATGTTTGTGTGTGTGTATATATCTATATATTTGTTGCATGCTCATTTGCTGTATAATGCATGCCACACAGTGAACAGCAGCTGCTTCACTGCACTGTTAACAGGAGTGCCTTTTTCTCTTCCCTGCAATCCTCTGCTATTTCTCTTACCAGTTTCGATATGTAACAAATTTATTGATACAATTTGGTTTTGAGATCTCTCCCTGTCAAACTATACTATGTTACAAATGAATGGAGACAATTTGGCTTGTGATTATAAGAAAAATACTAAGCATCCTATTTTGTATACACACTTTAAGAATTACAACTGATGTGCAATAGTGAGCTTCTTGTAATTGATAGACTCACTAGAAAGCTATTATGCTATTAATGAATGTTTTTCTATATTGCACTGGATATACAGTATTTGCACTGAGATAACATTGACATAAATTCCGTTTGTACTAAATACTCATGATATATAAATGAGATGATAAGATTACGTGTGGTATAGGGAGTTTTTCAAGTGGTGTGGTTGTTACAACTACATGAGCAATTGAGACCTTACCAACCCCTATATATATTTTTTGTCACTTATCCAACTACCCAATAGCCCATACAGATCTGTGTATGCGGACTGGGGGATGGCGGCTGCTATCTAGGGTGTTTATCATATTCATATTCTCTGTGGTGCGGACTGCTAGCCAGCCCGTTCAAAACTTGTTTACACCTAGTCAGCTTTATTATATGTTATATCATCCTCAAATCCGTGTACAACACAGGTTGTGGTTTTGGACACATTTTGGTTGCAACATACATAATTATTGACATCTCTGAATCTGGACCAACTTGTTGCTGCTATTCAATTTTCCACATTTATGTGGTGCCATTTAAACACGCTATATGGAATTGCGGGTATGGTTTAGGAACTAATTCTATCTATTATATAATCTATCTCGTATGCCGATATTATTAGGCATAGGAGATATTCAACCTACTGCACTCGCCTTTCACACGTTATCATAATACTTTTCACACGGAAATACGGATGTGAATTGGTTTTGAAAATATATGTTCATGTTTGTGTTTTGTTTGTTTTGTGGCATCATATTTTAAAGATGAATTAAAGGTTATATTTTAAATTATACTGTTCAATGAGTGCCCCCCCAAAAACGAGAGTTCTTTTTTTCTTTTGCTCTTAAAAGGGGATATACACAGAAATACAACAATATCACAGAGAAGAAGCTACAACCAATAGTACATAAGTTTGTTCGCCTGCGCCTCCCGGATCCGGTCCTTAGTCAATCTTAGCAAGATGACCTTCAGAGAATAGACTGAGACCGGCCAGGAGGCTTGGCTTTTATACAATGGTCCAAAACACAATACAAAGGAAACTGTAAGCTCTTCTTCCATAGGTCAAGGGGCAGGTCATTTACTGTACATGAGGGGTCATAGGTTGGTTTGACTAGGTGGGCGATGCCTGGTCCAGGTGTACTTGCAGATGTTCTTCACTGGGTTCCTGCCGAATATCACGAGTACAGTAATTACAGTAAGTTATGAATATTGTATTCCTATGCATATCTATGCGCAGGAGCATGCTATAATCTGCAAACTGCGATCGGAATGTAGCCCTTGAAATACTGTACATCTGGATACCAAACACCATGTCCTAACCTAGTTCTGTCCCCTCACATCCTGTAAAGCTGGTTATCTCTGTTGTTCTATTACCTAAGTAAATGTAATTTGCTGGTGTGGTGTGTGTAGACTATGTGTAAATTATGCACTATGTGGATAAAATATAGAATGTCTTTGTGGCTACCGTATTTACTCATACCACGCGCTAATATGCAGGGCTTCACGAGCCAATGCACGCAGCGTGCGGGCATGCGCACGCACGGCAGAACACGTGCACGCACGGAGGCCACTCTGTGTGGTGTTTGCACGTGTTGGATGTGGGTATAATATTTTCGATGTCGACAGCCCGGAGCAGGGAGCACCACCTTTTTAGAAAGGCGAGAGATGGAGACATCCACTGCTGGAGATTCTTCCCAGAATGTCCTGCCTTCAGGGGCAAAAGGGAAGGTATTTATAAACCTCTTGGACACCTGATATTTTTTATCTGGATTTTTCCAGGCTAATTTAAATAAATCATCTAATTCTTTAGAATCAGGAAATGTGACATTCAGTTTGTCTTGTGGGAGGAAAAATGACTATGAGTAGTAGCATCCTCCAGGGGGAGCTTTAACACATCCCGTATAGCTAATATAAGGGGTTCAATACCCTGTATAGTCGTGGAGTCCCCGCATATGGGGTCCACATCATCCTGTATATCATTAGTATCTGATAGGAGTGCAGGTAAATAATGCTTTTTGTGCACCTGCAGTGGACAGGGGGGATGTTTTGCAGCTAGATTTGCCACTGCTTGTTGCAGTTTCTGAGTTTTATTGGCATTTGCAGTGAGTTGAGATGACATACCAGACATCATAGTTTTGATAGCCCCCAGCCAGGAGGGCTCTGGACTGTCCCCCACATTGTTATCAGCATTTTGTGATGACTGACTACACTGATCACATGATATTGAGCCAGATGAGCTAGGGGAAAATCTAGAATTACACATACTGCATAACTTCTGTTTTACCATTGTGAAGAAAAACAGGTACAATACACATAAAACAAAGCCTGAAATACAATACAAGCCTGCCCTATTGCATGTGAGAGGAGACACAGGAGAGAGGACACCAGTGCACCCAGCGCTGCACAGCCCCAGTGAGGCTGTCAGCGTTTCAGATAAACATATAAACAGTGAGTCTGTCTAATGAAAAATCCCTGAGGGATGATATTTGTGCACAATATAGTGGCTCTCCCCCTCTACACTCTGTACCAGTGATCCAGCGTGGGACTGTTATGGAGGAGCTGTGTGAGGCTGCTGCTGCTTATGCAGAGGAAGGTGCCAAATGGTGCTGAACCCGCTCTGATGTAGCTCCGCCCCCCGCTATGGCGCCGGAGCTACTGTGTAATCTTTATATTGGTCAGGCCCCTAAGTGTTTGTAGCCTCACATAAATGTTTGGTACAATTGTATTAAGCCAGTCTCACACAGGAGTCAAAGCAAGTCCCCCCCAGGAGGGACCCGTATGCCTCACCCGCGCTTCTGCTGCAGAGTGAACCAGGGGACCCCCCTAGCGGGGTCCCCGGTGTGTACTCACCACCAATGGTCATCTTCAGGCAGCGTTAGGGGTGTGCAGCATGCTGCAACATCCAAGGCGCCATGCCCCGCTGAACAAAGAGCCCCTAAGGACGGTGGTCCTGCAGCGGGGAAGCGGCTCTGCACCTCAAGAGGACGGTGACCAACCCCCCCCCCCCCCCCCCTAACTCACACGGTGCAGGTATGCTGTTGCCCAATCAGCATACTGAAAGAAATAAAAGTTTAAAAGAAATTGAAGAAAAACTCTGGAGCTTGCAGAGTGTGCATCCTCTCCTGAGGGCACTTTTTCTAAACGGACCTGTAGGAGGAGGCATAGAGGTGAGGAGCCAGCACACCCAGTTGAAGACATTTAAAGTGCACTCGCTCCTTTGTACCCATCTATACCCCATCGTACTAATTCTGTCCCAAATATCCCTTACGGATGCTAGAGAAATATAGATAATAGCTGGAGTGTACCTGTTACCAGTGTCATATCGATCTCATCCCGACGGTAAAGACATTTACTTGCCTTTTATTGTTAGAGGTGTAAATGCTGTAAAACGTCATGTGGAATCATGTACTAACATATCACAGGTATTTATTGGGACTATTGTCTTGCAAGAACCTCCTGGTTGTTGTTGCTTTTTAAAAAATAGGTGTAAGTAAGTACATAGGGCCAGATTCTGATTTGGAAGTAAAGCAAAATAAAAGCAAGTGACTATGCACCTAGGAATAAACCATGCTGCAATGTGGGAGGCAGTTGTAACGTATGCAGAGAGATTTATATTTGGATGGGGTGTGTCCTAGATGAAAACTAAATTGCAGTGTAAAAATAAAAATGTCTATCTGTGGGCTACATGCAAAAGCAGCCAGTATTTTCCCTGCACAGAAAAATATTATAATGATACAATTTATCATCAACACCAAAAACACAAAGAGGGGTATCCAATTACCCGCGATAGTGCTGCAGGCACGAAAAATGGGTGTTCTTCACTTTTTTTCTCACCCTATCCAATTAGGGCCCTCATTCCGAGTTGATCGGTCGCAAGGCGAATTTAGCAGAGTTACACACGCTTAGTCTACGCCTACTGGGAGTGTATCTTAGCATCTTAAAAGTGCGAACGAAGTTTACGCAATATTGCGAACAAAAAAAACGTAGCAGTTTTAGAGTAGCTCCAGACTTACTCTGCCTGTGCGATCAGTTCAGTGCTTGTCGTTCCTGGTTTGACGTCACAAACACTCCCAGCGTTCGCCCAGACACTCCCCCGTTTCTCCGGCCACTCCTGCGTTTTTTCCGGAAACGGTAGCGTTTTCAGCCACACGCCCTTAAAACGCCGTGTTTCCGCCCAGTAACACCCATTTCCTGTCAATCACACTACGTTCGCCGGTGCGAACAAAAACCCGTGAGTAAAAATCCTTTCTTCATAGCAGAATTACTTAGCGCAGTCGCAGTGCGAACATTGCACATGCGCTCTAAGCTGATTTTCACTGCGATGCGAAAAAAAAGAACGAGCGAACGACTCGGAATGAGGGCCTAGGTCCTGCATAAAACACCCATTTTTCCTGCGAAAATACATAGGTCCCGCAAAAAGCTGCAGACCTATGTATTTTCGTGGCAATTCTCACGGGTCTAAGGGGCACTTATCGCACATTATGCATAATCCCCTATAAGTGTCGGCGTTGGGGATAAGCTTCAGTTTATCGGGGCTAATTGGATAGCCTCTGGCGAACCAATTAGTCACGGTAAATTACCGCAGCTGATTGGATACCACCCAAAAAATTTGACAATTACATTTCTTTGTACAAGGCACATTAGTACAGTAAACAGAAATCGAATCACAGTGGTACAAACATGTTTAGGAAAAAAATTAAAACATTATTTAAAAAAACACAAACTAAGTTAGTACATTCTCACCATTTACTGAATGCACAGCAGATGGAAAGAAACTATCATACAATCGCCCGGTACATGCCGTCATTGCCCTAAACCTCCTTTGAGACAGTAATTAAAAAAAAAAAAACCTATATGAAAGATGACTGGAGTCGGATAAAATGTTCCTCCTTTTTTTTTAAGCTCATACAGGCCCTACACACTGGCCGATATTACTGAAAGATATGAACATCATAATGAACATGATACCATTCATATCTTTCAGTGTGGAGGAACCAACGATGAACGATATGCGGCCCCGCGCTCGTTCATCGTTGGTGCCTCATCGCTTGTGCATGCAGGCCAATATGGACTGCTATGGAGCCAGGTGACAGGGGGAGTGAAGAAACTTTACTCCCCCCGTCACCTCCACCCTGCTCGGCGACGGGTCATGCAGTTTGTAGGGCCCTTTAGTTTATAGATCTCATGAATTGTTGACAGCTGCACACCAATGATTATACTGGCCGTCTGGACCGGGTGGTCTTCAGTATGCCGGCTGTTGGGATCCCGGCGCACAGTATACCGGCGCCGGGATCCCGACAGCCGGCATGCCGACACTTATTCTCCCTCCTGGGGGTCCACGACCCCCTGGAGGGAGAATAAAATAGCGTGGTGAGCGCAGCGCAGCGTGGCGAGCGCAGCGAGCCCGCAAGGGGCTCATTTGCGCTCGCCACACTGTCGGTATGCCGGTGGTCGGGCTCCCGGCGCCGGTATGCTGGTCGCCGGGAGCCCGACTGCCGGCATACCATACTACACCCGTCTGGACCAGGTGCTCTAACACACCCTACTGACTAGCAGTGCAGTTTCTATACCAGACAATGATGTCATAGGATAAGACACTCTCAACTGAGCTTCTGTAAAAATGAACAAGAGTGGCTCTGCTCACACCTGCAGCCCTCAGATGCCGCATAAAGAAGAAGAGGTATTGATGGACTTTTCTGGTTATTGCTATTGTCTTTACAGGCCATGTCAGATTTGAAGAGACCAGAATACCTAAAAATTTAAAAACAATGTACAATCTCAACATCTAGGCTGTTTATAGGCACTGACAGTTTTGGATACTTACATCCAGTGCCGGCGCTAGCCGCTCAGCAAAGGGATGCAGTGCAGGGAGGCGCCAAACTGAAGAGGCGCTCAGCCTCTCCCTGCTCTGCATCCCTGCTGCTGCCAGCTGCCGCTGCACCTGTCACACTAGATGACAGGTAGCGGCGCTGGCAGCGTGCAGAGCGGCTCCCTCCCCCTCCTCCCCAGTGAGTGTATACAGTGTGCTGCCTCAGCCCTCACACAGCGCCGCTAACATTCCCGATCTGCTTAGAAAGTTGGGGGCGTGGCCTAATCGCGGGAGCCGTGACCACGCACCTTTAGGGTTTTTATTTTTATGTCTTTGCAGCACAGAGCAGGGTGGGTGCAGTGCCTGATCCCTGAGCCCCTCAGCCAGGGTCAATTCGAGGGGGGAGTGTGATCACACCATACTTGCCTACCCTCCCGGAATGGCCGGGAGGCTCCCGAAAATCGGGTGACCCTCCCGGCCCCCCGGAAAGGTGGGCAAGCCTCCCGCTTTCCCCCTCGGCTGCCCGCAGCAGAGAACAAGTGGGCGGCCCGAGGGGGTCCGATGACGCGATTCACGCTGAATCGCGTCATTGTAGCTCCGCCCCCGCTATGCAGCACCTTGTTTCTCGGCACAGCACAGCGGGGGGTGGAGTCACGATGACGCAACCCTGATGAAACGCCCCCCGGACCGCCCATCCTGCTGCCGGCCACGCCTCCGTACCGCACATCCTGCTGCCGGCCACGCCCCCATACACCTACAACGCTGCCTCCTCTCGGAGGAGGAGGCAGCAAAGTAGGTAAGTATGGATCACACTCCCCCCACCCACCCATACAGGAACAAACAGTGGATCAGCAATAGCAGTAGCAGCAGCCTCTGCCCCACTGCAGCACAGCACACTGCAGCATGTGCTGTGCTGCCAAGATGAGAGCTGTTGCTGCTGCTGCCCAGTAAGGTGGGAGTGTAGCGGAGCAGGGCCCCCTCCGGGCCCCTCCATCAGTCACAGGCCCAATTAATTAGTACCCGCTCCCTCCCCCTCGTCACTGACATCATAAAGAGCCACTGGAGTAACAGAGCCTGCGAGAAACCGGAGGAGAAGGGAGAGGAAGAGCAGCGCCCGAGCCGGGACCTCCTGCAGGTAACGGGGCCGCACTGTGGAGGGAATGAAGGCTGTACCTGGCATAGGGGGTCATACAGAGATGAACGCAGATCGCTGTATACGCAGCCAGATCTGCGTTCATCTCTGCACATGCTCAGGGCTGCCCAGCACAAAGCAAGGCTGCCCAGGATGTGTAGCGCCGCCTCCCGATGCATCCGCAATTACATTGCGGACGCATCTGATGTAAGCTTGACCCCTGGATGCGCTGTCAGCAGCCTTTTTTTTCCCAGACACTACTGTGCGGTGTAATGTGACTGACGGACACTACTGTGCGGTGTAATGTGACTGACGGACACTACTGTGCGGTGTAATGTGACTGACGGACACTACTGTGCAGTGTAATGTGACTGACGGACACTACTGTGCGGTGTAATGTGACTGACGGACACTACTGTGCGGTGTAATGTGACTGACGGACACTACTGTGCAGTGTAATGTGACTGACGGACACCACAGTGCAGTGTAATGTGACTGACTGACACTACTGTGTGGTGTAATGTGACTGACGGACACTACTGTGCGGTGTAATGTGACTGACTGACACTACTGTGCGGTGTAATGTGACTGACGGACACTACTGTGCGGTGTAATGTGACTAACGGACAAATGTGACTGACGGACACTACTGTGCAGTGTAATGTGACTGACGGACACTACTGTGCAGTGTAATGTGACTGACGGACCCTACTGTGCAGTGTAATGTGACTAACGGACAAATGTGACTGACGGACACTACTGTGATGTGTAATGTGACTAACGGACAAATGTTACTGACGGACACTACTGTGCAGTGTAATGTGACTAACGGACAAATGTGACTGACGGACACTACTGTGCAGTGCAATGTGACTAGTGAACACTACTGTGCAGTGTAATGTGTCTAAAGGACATACTATGTGATGTAATGTGACTAGCGAACACTACTGTGCGGTGTAATGTGACTAGCGAACACTACCGTGCAGTGTAATGTGACTAATGGACACTACTATGAGGTGTAATGTGACTAGCGAACACTACTGTGCAGTGTAATGTGTCTAAAGGACATACTATGTGATGTAATGTGACTAGCGAACACTACTGTGCGGTGTAATGTGACTAGCGAACACTACTGTGCAGTGTAATGTGACTAATGGACACTACTATGAGGTGTAATGTGACTAACGGACACTACTGTGTGGTATAATGTGACTGACGGAAACTACTGTGCAGTGTAATGTGAATTGGTACTATTCTGTGGCCCCTATATTTTTGGCCCTTTCCCCTGCTGGGGGAAGTGGCATGTGTAAAAGGGTGCTCTGCCTGGCGCAAAATGTAAAAGGGTGCTCTACCTGGAATAATGTGTGACTGGCTCTACCTGGTGCAATATGTAAAAGAGGGCTGTATCTGGCATAATGTATATAAGGGGCACTACCTGGCGTAATGTATATAAGTGGTACTACTGTGCAGTGTAATGTGAATTGGTACTTTTCTGTGGCCCCTATATTTTTGGTGCTTCCCCCTGCTGGGGGAAGTGGCATGTGTAAAAGGGTGCTCTACCTGGTGCAAAGTGTAAAAGGGTGCTCTACCTGGAATAATGTGTGACTGGCTCTACCTGGTGCAATATGTAAAAGAGGGCTGTATCTGGCATAATGTATATAAGGGGCACTACCTGGCGTAATGTATATAAGTGGTACTACTGTGCAGTGTAATGTGAATTGGTACTTTTCTGTGGCCCCTATATTTTTGGTGCTTCCCCCTGCTGGGGGAAGTGGCATGTGTAAAAGGGTGCTCTACCTGGCGCAAAGTGTAAAAGGGTGCTCTACCTGGAATAATGTGTGACTGGCTCTACCTGGTGCAATATGTAAAAGAGGGCTGTATCTGGCATAATGTATATAAGGGGCACTACCTGGCATAATGTATATAAGTGGTACTACTGTGTGGTGTAATTTTGAATAATGTTGACTACTGTGCGTAATAATTATTTTACGCCCCTATATTTTATGTAATTTTTTTATGACCCTATATTTATGGATCTTGAGGGGGGGGCACCAAAATGTCTAGTTACAGCTCTGAGGATGAGATCGGTCACATTTGTATTTGTAGAAAGGCGCAAAATTGATAGTTTGCAGGAGGGCGCCGAACACCCTAGCACCGGCCCTGCTTACATCCCTCTAAAATCAACCACCAGTTCTTTAGTGTTTCCTACATTCAGTAATATGTGATTTGCTTCACTGCAAGCCATCAATTTCGTCATTTCAGTTCTGTAGTTTGTTTCATTGTCATCACTGATTAGCACAACGACTGCAATTTCAGCAAATTTTATGTTTTTAACCGAGCCAGAAGTTGACACGCAGTCGTGGGTAAAGGGCGAATACAACAAGGAGCTAAGAACACAGCCCTGCCACAGCCGCAGCCACAGGCAAGTGTGCCTTCAGTGTGGCCGCAGCCACAGGCAAGTGTGCCTTCAGCCTCCACCACCTGTGTTACAGAACCAACAGTACTTAAGAAGGGCGCAACCAGTAGCGCCATATTGTGCCAGTAAGACCCATAGAAAGACAGCTAAAACCAGGACTGAATTTTATTGCAAGTTCAGGAAAAAGTGTTCAAGGGCTGAGTTTAAATACAAGGATAAGAGACATTTTGCTGTTAAAGGACAGAATTTGTGCAACGCAGACAGATAGTTATTGCTGGAAGGACTGAGATAATTATGCAAGAGTTAATCAAGCACTGCAACTGAAAGAGACTGAGTTTGTTCCACACAAAAGCCCCCTCATTGTGACATACTTGTTGTTGTCTGGAGACATTGCGGTTCCTTCACTATATACATCCTCTTTGCAATAAAGAACTGAGTAGTACTGACATTTTCCCATCCCAGGATCCCCTCAATAACTGTGTACCCATTCCACCTTGACATGCTGTGGCGCAGCAGACTTAAATAAGAGCTCCAATGATAATTGCCAGTGAAAATATCCGTTACCTTGGCAAGGGAAAGGTAGAAAGTCAGCATTTAGGATTACTGAATGCATTGTCATTATTATTCTTATCATCACATTGTAGAGTGGAATGCTATATAATTTCATGATTCCAATAATTTTATGTTAATTTTGTGATTGTGAAAATTGTTTCTCATCCTGATTCCAATTATTCCTCATCTGTAATTCTAATTGACTGTCTTTTGCATAGTAGATGATCTTTGTGGTATGAACTGTACAGAATTGTATATTCCAGTTATTACTGTATGCCAAAGTCTTATTTTTTGTGATTTACAACCAAAGTAATGTCCTTTACCTAATCAATTATCCCAAATCCAGAGTTCATTGCAGAACAATAAAAAAATTTCCTGTTGGAATTGAAGACTATCTCCTGATTCGTATCAATCTCTCTTACCTCTCTGAGCATGTTACTATGAGACAAGGTACAGGAAACAACACTTCAGGGGAAAGGTCTGTCACATAGCCACCCAACACCTGTTATATCTCTCTCAACCACTTACACAGACCCTGCTAACCCCGGGGGTGTTACATCTGCACATATTTATTATTATTTACTTATTTTTTAACTCTTATTTATATAGTGCCCGTGTATTCCATTGCGCTTTACAATTGGGAACAAATAGTAATAAAACAAGACTGGGTAATAACAGCAGACAGATTAAGAGGACCCTGCTCGAAAGCTTACAGTCTATAGGGAAAAAAGAATAGATATACAAAGATAAGTGCCACATATTACATATTGTTCCATCCAGAATGCACAGGTTCTAGTTGAGCTGTATGATCCACTCACACAGCAATCTTGGGTTCAAGGGAATGTGTGAGTGTTGAAAGAGAGCACATGTAAGTTTTGTGTGAACTATGTAGAGGGGAGGTTATTAGGTAGAATTGCTTATGGAGGTTATATGGATGGTTCAGGAATCTGACAAGCTGCATAAAGAGGTGAGTTTTCAAGGAACACAAGCAGGTTTGGAGGCTAAGGGAAATTCCTGTAGTGTGGGGGATGAGCATGAGTAGGAGAACAGAAATAAGTTTTATTAAAGACCCAACCATCTAGAAGTGTAATTTTGTTAATATTTATATAAAAGGGTGCTGCCACATACACAATAAATATGTGTTTCTTGAAACAAATAAAATAAAGGAAACATATTTCACTATCGTGGTGCACTTTCACAAGTCTAGAATAAGATTACCATAGTTCTAGTTGAAGGACAAGGGCATAATAGTGTAATAGATCCTCCATAATGCCTGTTTCAGAGGCGCACACAATTTTGAGGTTGGATGCAGTGAAGCAATTTTTTACCACTGTGGATGTGCCAAAGCTGCACTATGCACACACAGAGGATTTAGGGACTAATTTAGATTGGACCGCTGCAGTGATCGCAGTCTGAATCCCTATGTGGAGTGTGCTCACGCAGTGGGCACCCCGGGAGCCCAGTGAGATGCTAACAGCATCCTTGGGCTGCGATCGCCACTGCCTGATTGACAGACAGAGGCGGTCGTGGAGCATGTCAATTAGAATGCCATTGGCGGGGCACAGTCCAGACAACACAGGCATGTCTGGACCGTTGGGGGGTGGGGGCAGGACGCGGTGGCTACATGATGTCACACGCAGCCACTGTGACCTGGGACACGGTGAGTAGCGGCCTGCCAGCGCGCAGGAGCTGAGCTGGCAGGGATCTGCCCGCCAGGTGCAAAAGCTTCGCCACTGTGCAATGCTTCTGTACATGTGCTGGGCGTCCCCCCGCATGTCAGAGTAAGTGATCGTAGATGTTCTAAATTTTATCTTCGATCAGATCTGAATTCCCCCCCTAGTAACAAAGTGAGTGACAGGTAGTCAGCATTTTGGGGGAGGTGACGGTGGTGATTATAAAAACACAGGTGTATCTGGACTGTTTTCTGGAATGCCCTAATCAGCCACTGTGCATTAGTTTGCAGCAATGGAGGCCCCAGCTCCTTAGGTGAGACGCTCATTCTGAGACAGTATAACATTGCTCAAAGGTCTGATGGTGCGTCCCACTTATGCGAGTAGCGGCAGAGGGTGTCTCTATGCAGAGGACAACGGCTGATTCATTAGCATATTTCTGCAAGTCCCCTGTGAACAAATTGCAGCTGTGCATGCAACTGCGTGCACTTCTGGGTCAAGCCCATAGTGCCAAGAAATAGGTCTGATGTACATATAAGATCAGAAATATGCTATGAGATTGTTATATAGTCCAAGAATCAAATGTCCTAGGTATAGGTCTGATAGTAACAGGGCAGCCATCGGGGGGTGGGGAAGGGGGGGGGGAAGGCAACCAGGACTGCAGCGCCAGGCCCAGGCAGAGATGGGTCCCGCCCCATCTCCAACACAGTATAGATGGATAAATCCTTCTATTACTGTGGTATGGGGTCCAGGGCCAGGCAGAACATTAATGATTAAAGTTTTATTTTGAACTTTTTTTTAGATCTGGTGAACGTGACATCATGACGTCACGCGCCACACAGCGGAGCCAGCCGCACCACAAACAGGTCAGCCACCGGCAGAAGACACCGGAGAAGGCAAGTGTGGGGACCGGATGGAGACACATGGGTAAATTTACCGGTATCCAGTCTCTAGGTCGACCAGACTTTGGTCGACAGTCATTAGGTCGACTACTATTGGTCGACATGCTTTAGGTCGACAGGGTTTCTAGGCCGACATGTTCTAGGTTGACATGACAAAAGTCGACATGAGTTTTTCACAACTTGTTTCATTTTTTTAACTTTTCATGCTTTACGATCCACGTGGACTACAATTGGGAACAGTAACCTGTGCAGAGCGCAGCAGTACTGGAGCGAGGCACCTTGCCCGAAGCATGGCAAACGAAGCGAGCCATGCGAGAGGACGCGGTGCACTAACTGGGGTTTCCGGTCACTGAACTCCCTGCACCTACAATACCCCGCCCAGTCACAATGCTGATCACCCCATCACAAAATACAAGGTAAGCTTCAAATAATAACTCTCCAGCTTGGAATTCTCTAACTTTCTATGCAAGGGCAGATTGCTCAATAAATAGAGTGTCCGACTGCAATGCCATTGGTCAGCGGGTTTGAATCCCAGGCACATCAGCATTCTGCAATGTAATAAAAAACCGTGCCACTGAACCACAAAGAGCTATCAAGTCAAGTCAATCATGAATGCTGTATAGGTATTGTCACAACTGAGGGCCTGAGCTGACGGGAGGCAGCATCAGTTGTAGGGGCTGAGATGTACCGGAACCTGGGAGGTTGTATCAGACCCCTGGACATGTAAGTAACATGAATAATAACTGCCCGAAGGCGTGACCACGACAACTTGGATAAAAGTCAATGATGTTTATTATGACAACTCCGCAACACAGCAGCAGTAAAAGAAAACGTAAAAGTCAGCAAAGAATAAATACAGTTCCTGGGTACTACAGGATGGCAGGAGCCACAGGGCACTGGTAGTGTGAGATAGTTCTTATGATCTTCTAGATGGAAAGTCCTTACCAGGCCCGACTGTAGCAATGGAGATAACCCAGGATTGTGCCAGCTGGTGTTCCAGGAAAAGCTGGGTTGCTGAAGATAAAACAGCTGCTGTGGATACTGGCTGGAACCAGACTGTTGTTAGCACGGAGTGGATACTGGCTGGAACCAGTTAAATAATAAATGAACTTGGGAGCGATGAAATATGAACTGAAATGTAGAACTTGAGAGCGGAGAAATAATAATACCGGTGGAGAGTGGTAAAGTGTAGAAAGGACACCGGCCCTTTAAGGGAAGCTGTACTCTGCTGGAAGCTGAGCTGGGAGCAGGTAATGTTGTAGCTGGAAACAGATGAATCCACAATGGATTGGAGAGTCAGGCTACACCGCAGGTGGAATGCTGGTGCGGGTCTCTATGGTGGAAGTCTTGAGACAGGAGCTGGAACCTGGAAGACAATCACAGGAGAGAGACAAACAGGAACTAGGTTTGACAACCAAAGCACTGACGCCTTCCTTGCTCAGGCACAGTGTATTTATACCTGCAGCAAGGAAGGGATTGGCTAGGCAATTATGCAGATTAACAATACTGACAACAGATTGGAGGAAATGATCAGCTGACAGAATCCAAGATGGCTGCGCCCATGCAGACACTTGGAGGGAAGTTTGGTTTGTAATCCATGTGGTAATGAAAACAGTAATGGCGGCGCCGGCCACTGGAGACAGGAGACGCCAGGCTGACAAGTGCACATCCAACCACGCGGACACAGCGGAGGCCGCGGCTGACGTAATCGCCACTCTGACACTCTGCATGCAGAAGCTCAGGGACGGCGGCGGAGGCCGCGGGAGACGCCATGCCAGATGTAATATGGCGCTTACTGTGACAGCGTCCCAGAGTGACAGGAGAGGATACAGGAATGTACACATCAGGATAACAGATGGAATCCGGTCCTGGAGCGCTGAGCCAGCCTTAGGAGGCATCTGATGGGTAAGAAATGGCGTCCAGATACCCGGATCGTGACAGCACCCCCCCCCTTTAGGAGTGGCCCCAGGACACTTCTTTGGCTTTTGAGGAAACTTGGAATGGAATCTCCGGACCAAGGCAGGAGCATGGACATCAGAAGCATTGGTCCATGAACGTTCCTCAGGACCATAACCTTTCCAGTCAATAAGATATTGTAGTTGACCGTAACGGTGACGTGAGTCCAGGATCTTGGCCACTTCATACTCAACGCCTCGTTGAGTTTGGACTTTCGGAGTTGGAGGAAGTGAGGAATGAAACCGATTCAAGATCAGCGGTTTCAACAGGGAAACATGGAATGTCCTGGGTATTTTTAAGAAGGGAGGCAACTGGAGTCTGTAAGCAACAGGATTGATGACTTGTTCAATCTTGAAAGGACCGATATAGCGAGGTGCAAACTTCATACTGGGAACTCTTAACCTCAAATTCTTTGTGGATAACCATACCCGATCACCCACCTTGAGAGCAGGAACTGCTCGACGCTTCTTATCCGCAAACTTCTTGTACCTGAACGATGCCTTGAGCAGAGCTGATCGTACGCTCTTCCAGATATTGGAAAACTGATGCAAGGTGATATCCACTGCGGGAACAGAAGTTGCTGGAAGCGGTTGGAACTCAGGGACTTTAGGGTGGAATCCAAAGTTAGTGAAGAATGGTGTTGAAGCAGATGAAGAATGATACTGGTTGTTATGACAGAACTCGGCCCAGGGAAGTAATTGAACCCAGTCATCTTGAGAGGAGGACACATAGATGCGGAGGAAGGCCTCCAAGTCCTGATTCACCCTCTCGGTTTGACCATTGGTCTGAGGATGGTAAGCCGTGGAAAACTTTAGCTTGACTTGGAGGACTTGACATAAACTTCGCCAGAATTTGGCTGTGAATTGAACTCCTCGATCTGAGATAATTTCTTCAGGAAGACCGTGGAGTCGGAAGATCTCTTGTATGAATACTTGAGCCAACTTGGAAGCTGACGGAAGACCGGTGAGAGGAATGAAGTGTGCCATCTTGGTGAACCGGTCAACTACCACCCAGATGGTATTGAACTTGTTGCACATGGGTAAGTCTGTAATGAAATCCATCGACAAGTGGGTCCATGGTCGACGGGGAACGGATAGTGGAACCAGTTGCCCCGCAGGCGACTGGCGGGATACTTTATGTTGGGCACACTTTGGGCAAGATGCAATAAACTCCAAGACGTCCTTTTTCAGAGTTGGCCACCAATAGGACCTAGAGATAAACTCCAGGGTTTTTTGGATACCTGTATGTCCGGCAAAACGGGAAGCATGGGCCCAATGCATGAGCTTCTTCCTTAGCATCGGCTTCACAAAACTTTTCCCTGATGGGGGCGTAGAGTCCATCCCTACCGTGGAGAATGCCAACGGATTTATAATAGGATGCTTGTCTGAAGACTCTGACTCATTTTCTTGCTCCCATGAGCGGGAAAGGGCATCGGCCTTGCGATTCTGAGAGCCCGGACAGAACTGGAGTTTAAAGTCGAACCTGGAAAAGAAAAGTGCCCATCTGGCCTGACGAGGGTTGAGACATTGTGCGCCCTTCAGGTATAAAAGGTTCTTGTGGTCTGTAAGTATGGTGATTGAATGAGAAGCTCCCTCCAACAGATACCTCCACTCTTCTAGAGCGAGCTTGATGGCTAGCAACTCCTGGTCGCCAATGGCATAGTTGCGCTCAGCTGGGGAGAACTTCCGGGAGAAGAAACTGCAAGGGTGTAAATGGCCATCTTTAGCCCTCTGAGATAACACCGCTCCTACTCCAACGGAGGAGGCATCCACCTCTAAGATGAAAGGAGAGTCAATGTCAGGCTGTTTCAGAACAGGCGCAGAGATGAACCTTTGTTTTAAAAGATGAAATGCTTGCATGGCTTCTTCAGACCACTTGGACGGGTTAGCACCCTTCTTAGTGAAAGCAATAATAGGCGCCACAATGGTGGAAAAGTCTCGTATAAACTTTCGGTAATAGTTGGCGAACCCTAAGAACCTCTGGACCCCTTTGAGGGTTAAGGGTATCGGCCAATTTTGGATTGCTTGTAGTTTCTCAGGATCCATCTCTAGTCCGGAACCGGACACAATGTACCCTAGAAACGGAATGGACTTGACTTCAAAGACGCATTTTTCTAATTTGCAATAGAGATGATTGACACGGAGACGGGACAGAACCTCTTTAACCCAAAAACGATGTTCCTCTAAATCGTTGGCAAAAATGAGGATATCGTCTAGATAGACCACGACATGACGGTATAGAATGTCTCTGAAGATCTCATTGACAAAATGCTGGAAGACAGCTGGAGCATTGCTCAATCCGAAGGGCATGACGAGGTACTCATAATGTCCGTCACGGGTGTTAAAGGCGGTCTTCCACTCGTCACCCTCACGGATCCGGATGAGATTGTATGCACCTCGCAAGTCCAGCTTTGTAAAGATGGTAGCTCCGCTAACTCTGTCAAAGAGCTCAGTAATCAGGGGTAAAGGATAACGGTTCTTGATGGTAATGTCGTTCAAACCTCTGTAGTCGATGCACGGCCGCAGACCACCATCTTTCTTTTTTACAAAAAAGAAGCCTGCGCCGGCTGGAGAAGAAGAAGGTCGAATGAACCCCTTTGCTAGGTTCTCTTTAATATATTCCTCCATAGAATGCGTCTCAGGCAGAGACAACGGATAAGTTCGGCCTCGAGGTGGAACCTTCCCTGGAACGAGATCAATCGGACAGTCCCATTCTCTATGAGGAGGAAGGATATCAGCAGAAGCTTTACTGAACACATCCGTGAAATCTTGATATGGAGGAGGTGGAACATCAGACGACCTGGGGGAGGAAGAACAGACAGGCAATACTTTAAACAAACATGTCTCAGCACAGGAGGAACCCCATGCCAGGATTTGCGTAGTCGTCCAATCAATTGTAGGATTGTGAAGACGGAGCCATGGAAGGCCCAGGACCACAGGATGTGTGGCTCTTGGAATCACTAAAAAAGAAATAAGTTCGGAATGAAGAACTCCCACTCTCAGACGAACTGGTAGAGTCCTTAAAGAAATAACTGCATCAAAAATTTTGCTGCCATCCACGGCAGTTAAAGAAATGGACGAAGGAAGTCTCTCGGTGGGTAGGGACCACCGTTTAACATAGGCTTCGGTAATAAAGTTCCCAGCTGCTCCGGAATCAAGGAGGGCAATGACGTTCCGGTAACGTTGAGCAACTTGAAGCGAGACTGGGAGATTACAATCTTGAGGAGATGGAGAGGAGATCATTACTCCTAGCCGGCCCTCTTCTTGGCGAGCTAGGATTTGGAGTTTCCCGGACGTTTGGGACAGGCATTAATGGTGTGAGACGGAGCTGCACAATAGAGACAGAGAAACTCGGAGAGACGTCTTCGGCGCTCAGCAGGAGTTAAACGGGAACGGCCAAGTTGCATGGGCTCATCTTTAGATGGTGACAGTTGACGAGGAGGAGGAGCAGAAGATTTTGGAGCAGATGATCTTCCACGCTCAGTTGCTCTCTCTCTGAAACGTAAATCAACTTTCGTGCAGAGTGAGATTAGCTCATCTAACTTAGAGGGTAAGTCTCTGGTAGCTAACTCATCTTTAATACGCTCAGATAAGCCATGCCAGAATGCAGCATACAGGGCCTCGTCGTTCCATGCCAGTTCGGATGCCAGGATCTGGAACTGTATCAGATATTGTCCTACAGTACGTGACCCCTGGCGTAAACGGAGAATCTCGGATGAAGCTGAGGTTACCCGGCCTGGCTCGTCGAAGATGCGCCTGAATGTTGACACGAAGGCAGTGTAGGAAGATAGCAGGGTGTCGGACCTCTCCCATAACGGTGATGCCCAATCAAGGGCTGAGCCACTGAGAAGAGAAATAATGTAGGCAATTTTTGTACGGTCACTGGGAAAATTGCCAGGTTGTAGCTCAAACTGAATCTCACACTGGTTGAGAAATCCCCTGCAGAATCTTGGAGATCCGTCAAATTTTGCTGGCGTTGGAAGATGAAGACGTGGAGCAGAAATGGGTAAGGTGGGTGGGGTTATAGCTGGAGTCACTGTGGTTGACGCACCAGACGCGCCTGATCCACGGAGAGTTGTCTGAATCCCATCCAGCCGAGTAGAGAGATCCTGGAGACAGCGGATGATGTGGCCCTGTGCAGCCTCCTGATGTTCTAGTCGGGCTGCCAGTTCTTGCATCGGCCTGGCCGCTTGATCCTGGTCTCCGGCTGGATTCATTAGGTCAGTGCTTACTGTCACAACTGAGGGCCTGAGCTGACGGGAGGCAGCCTCAGTTGTAGGGGCTGAGATGTACCGGAACCTGGGAGGTTGTATCAGACCCCTGGACATGTAAGTAACATGAATAATAACTGCCCGAAGGCGTGACCACGACAACTTGGATAAAAGTCAGTGATGTTTATTATGACAACTCCGCAACACAGCAGCAGTAAAAGAAAACGTAAAAGTCAGCAAAGAATAAATACAGTTCCTGGGTACTACAGGATGGCAGGAGCCACAGGGCACTGGTAGTGTGAGATAGTTCTTATGATCTTCTAGATGGAAAGTCCTTACCAGGCCCGACTGTAGCAATGGAGATAACCCAGGATTGTGCCAGCTGGTGTTCCAGGAAAAGCTGGGTTGCTGAAGATAAAACAGCTGCTGTGGATACTGGCTGGAACCAGACTGTTGTTAGCACGGAGTGGATACTGGCTGGAACCAGTTAAATAATAAATGAACTTGGGAGCGATGAAATATGAACTGAAATGTAGAACTTGAGAGCGGAGAAATAATAATACCGGTGGAGAGTGGTAAAGTGTAGAAAGGACACCGGCCCTTTAAGGGAAGCTGTACTCTGCTGGAAGCTGAGCTGGGAGCAGGTAATGTTGTAGCTGGAAACAGATGAATCCACAATGGATTGGAGAGTCAGGCTACACCGCAGGTGGAATGCTGGTGCGGGTCTCTATGGTGGAAGTCTTGAGACAGGAGCTGGAACCTGGAAGACAATCACAGGAGAGAGACAAACAGGAACTAGGTTTGACAACCAAAGCACTGACGCCTTCCTTGCTCAGGCACAGTGTATTTATACCTGCAGCAAGGAAGGGATTGGCTAGGCAATTATGCAGATTAACAATACTGACAACAGATTGGAGGAAATGATCAGCTGACAGAATCCAAGATGGCTGCGCCCATGCAGACACTTGGAGGGAAGTTTGGTTTGTAATCCATGTGGTAATGAAAACAGTAATGGCGGCGCCGGCCACTGGAGACAGGAGACGCCAGGCTGACAAGTGCACATCCAACCACGCGGACACAGCGGAGGCCGCGGCTGACGTAATCGCCACTCTGACACTCTGCATGCAGAAGCTCAGGGACGGCGGCGGAGGCCGCGGGAGACGCCATGCCAGATGTAATATGGCGCTTACTGTGACAGCGTCCCAGAGTGACAGGAGAGGATACAGGAATGTACACATCAGGATAACAGATGGAATCCGGTCCTGGAGCGCTGAGCCAGCCTTAGGAGGCATCTGATGGGTAAGAAATGGCGTCCAGATACCCGGATCGTGACAGGTATTAGCGACAGAAGGGGTGGTCAGGAGATTCAAAAAGGGGGGAAGCTGCAAGTGAAAGTAATTAAATTGACAAATGCCACCAACAGTGCCCCCTACCTTGCAGCGCTATGTGCTGTGCACACTCCGCAGACACCTAGTTACGGCCCTGTGTTGCTCATAGCAACCAATCAGATTCTACTTAGCATTTATCTAGCTGCTTCTAGTAGATAATAGATAGAATCTGATTGGCTGCTATAGGCAACATCACCAGTCTTAAAAACTCCCACCTTAGTATATTTACCCTATAGAAGGATACTCTGGCTTGAGCCACAGAACAGGGCTTGGCTGGAGACACAGAAGGTGAGCTGACTGGTGAGACAGAAAGGGAGCTGGCTGGAGAACCAAGTATAGATGTAATCCTGGGATATGGGGATGTTCATGATCTCAAACTGCTTTGTAATATCAAAAAAAGAAAACAAAATACACATATAGTAGTAAAATAGTATTCAGATGAGCACAATACTTAGCTAATACATGGATTCATACAGTAGGTCCAGTTTTCCACCCTTACACCTCCTGGTGTCCTTGTCTTTACCTGGTGGTATCCATGGTAATCTCACAAATGACTATCTCTAGCATTCAATCCATTTTTCATTGGCCAACAGTGTCCGGTAGTTGAGTGTTTATTAATCATTTTGCAAAACATTAACACAAATGTCCAATGTTTTATGAGACTTGTTAATGTCTATACAACATCCAGGGGTTAAACATACAATGTTATTAGTGTAAAGTGTGATATGAGCGCGTGTAACATGTCTCTTTATTTTACTATACTAAATCAAGAGTGGAGGCTTGATGGATGGGTCATTTAGGAGAAAAATGGAAGGTCAGCAAATCTTAGCCTTCTAAGTAACTGGGTATTGATCTTCCCCACGGCAGAAGATTATATTAAACAATAGCTTAGTAGTTAAATGCCTTATTCGCTGGAATAATTTATGAGAGAAAACAACAATAGAAGGAGCCATTTAATAATTGTCTTTGTCATGTAACAGATTACACATAAATGCCTCCTCACTAGAGCTGCTTTCGTCATTCAATATTCCATTACATTCTCCCTTTACTATATACTATATACTGAACATTAAATTATAATACTGTCTCTTACAGGGGCATAAGTTCATCCCAGTCGTTCGGAGGCAAGTTGGAGTACGGTGACCCACCTTAAGAAAAAGTGTAAACAAATATGCTGTATATATATATACATATATATATATATATATATATATATCATCTATCTATATATATATATACATATATATTTATATATATATACTAGGGGATTCATCGCGCCCTACAGGCGCTCTTCACACCGTTGTAAGGGGCTACACCCCCTTAACCCTTGCACGCCCTTGTGGCGTGCAATATTTGTATTATATGGAGTATTACCTCCAATCATAATTGTGTTAGTGGTTAAATATTGCACGGACAAAGGGCCTGCGGTGGTTAAGGGGTCGTAGCCCCTTGAACAGCGCATGCAGGGCCTGATGAATCACCTAGTAGGTGCTGTGGTTGGGGGAGTGGCGGGAGCGGGGGAGACACGGATGGGGCAAGGGGTGCGGGGCTGCAGCGGGTGGGGGAGGGGTGGTTGCGGGGATGGCGTGGGTGGGGGAGGGGTGGGTGCCGCAGGTGGGGATCCGGAGCCACCGCGGGTGCGGGGTTCCACGGATGGGGGAGGAGCGGGTGTGGTGGTACGGCGGGTGGGGGAGGGGCGGGTGCAGGGGTGCTGCAGATGGGGTCTGGAGCCACCACGGGTGGTGGAGGGGGGGGTGTGGGGGTGCCGCGGATGGGACCCGGAGGTACTGCAAGTGGGGGAGGGTAATGCTTCTCCTCATGGTAGCAGCTAAGCTGCTGTCCTCCCCTTGGCAGTGGCTCTCCCGGAGACTCGCACAGTAGCCAAGCAGCCAGTCACTATTGTTAGTATCGCTGTCCCAACGCGTTGCATTATGTCAAAGTCGAAAAATATTGCAGTACACACATCACGTACAAACTACACACAGATGGCCTCCCTGCGTGCACTTGTTCTGTCGTGCGTGCGCATATCCGCAATTTGCGTATGGACGCTCCCGCGGTCCTGCGCATTAGCGCGTGGTATGAGTATTTACGGTAGAGTTTGTGAACGCACGGAAGGCTATCAAAACACATTACATATTTAATCCAAATAGTGCACAATGGGGGTAATTCCAAGTTGATCGCAGCAGGAATTTTTTTAGCAGTTGGGCAAAACCATGTGCACTGCAGGGGGGCAGATATAACATTTGCAGAGAGAGTTAGATTTGGGTGGGTTATTTTGTTTCTGTGCAGGATAAGTACTGGCTGCTTTACTTTTACACTGCAATTTAGATTGCAGATTTAACTCACCACACCCAAATCTATCTCTCTCTGCACATGTTATATCTGCCTCCCCTGCAGTGCACATTGTTTTGCCCAACTGCTAAAAAAATTCCTGCTGCGATCAACTCACAATTACCCCCAATGTACACATAGTCCCCCTGCACCACATCAGAAAGTAACAACAGTTTAAATGGTAACAGAACAAAGGGATTCACCTTTACAGAATAGGAGGGGACAGAACAAGGTCATAAGGTGGTGTTTGGTATCCAGCTGAAGGGTATTTTAAGGGTAACATTCTGGTGTTGGTTTGAGAAAGATCGCATGTTCCTGCGGATAGTTAAGTGCAAGAGCAGAATATAAATATAAACTGTATTTACTGTACATTATGTATGCGGCGGGAATCCAGAGGAGACCACCCACAAGAGCAGTTGGGAAAGACATCGCCTACCTATTCAAACCGACCTATGACCTCTCCTGTACTGTAAATGTGCATTCCTGTGTCCAATGGACAAAGAGATTACAGTATCTATTGTATTGCTTTTTGGAAGAATTGTATAAAGAGAGCTGCTGCAGGCCTGGTCTGACACAAGACTCACAAAGTTATCTATCAGATGACCGAGGACCGGGCCGGGAAGCGCAAGCGAATCTACTCACGTAGGTACCATTGAATGTAGCCATTTACTCTGTTATATTATATTGTATTGTATTGTTTGTATTGTAACCCCCCTTTTAGCAATAATCCACTGTGGTGTCGGAACCCAGCGGTAAAATCACAATTGGTGTCGTGTCTTCATTGCCCTGCTAAGGTTTAAAGCGTATTTTCATTGCATTGCATAACTGTTCAGGGTTTGTGGTGTATCTCTGGGTGTGTACGCACTGTGAGTACTTTGTACCGTCAGCGCGGTGTTTGTACGCGAAGTCCATACGCAGTACGGGACTTTGTACGCTAATAGCGTACAAAGTGCGCAGAGTGTGTGTTAAGTACAGCGGCCGCAGCGGCTCCATGGAAAAGTGTATTTAAGGTGTGTTTAAGGTATAGCTTTCTTTCCTAAGGATATTTCAGCATTTTCAATTGGGGGCTCTCCGGTTTTCCACATACTTACTACCTAACAGGTCACAGCAGACTCAATCTATCAGCAAAAGGGTGGACAGAAAGTATCCTACGTATCCTTTTCTTGGTCGATGGATGCTGAAAACCCTGCTTGATTGCTGATTAGATGGCGTCTGCTCTGTATGGTTTGTAGAGATGCTGGTAGAACCCGTAAGGTAAACAGGAAAAAATAAGAATTTACTTACCGATAATTCTATTTCTCATAGTCCGTAGTGGATGCTGGGACTTCCGTAAGGACCATGGGGAATAGCGGCTCCGCAGGAGACTGGGCACAAAAAGTAAAAGCTTTAGACTAGCTGGTGTGCACTGGCTCCTCCCCCTATGACCCTCCTCCAAGCCTCAGTTAAGATACTGTGCCCGGACGAGCGTACATAATAAGGAAGGATCTTGAATCCCGGGTAAGACTCATACCAGCCACACCAATCACACCGTACAACTCGTGATCTGAACCCAGTTAACAGTATGATAACCGTAGGAGCCTCTGAAAAGATGGCTCACAACAATAAACAACCCGATTTTTTTGTAACAATAACTATATACAAGTATTGCAGACAATCCGCACTTGGGATGGGCGCCCAGCATCCACTACGGACTATGAGAAATAGAATTATCGGTAAGTAAATTCTTATTTTCTCTGACGTCCTAGTGGATGCTGGGACTTCCGAAAGGACCATGGGGATTATACCAAAGCTCCCAAACGGGCGGGAGAGTGCGGATGACTCTGCAGCACCGAATGAGAGAACTCCAGGTCCTCCTCAGCCAGGGTATCAAATTTGTAGAATTTAGCAAACGTGTTTGCCCCTGACCAAGTAGCTGCTCGGCAAAGTTGTAAAGCCGAGACCCCTCGGGCAGCCGCCCAAGATGAGCCCACCTTCCTTGTGGAATGGGCTTTTACAGATTTTGGCTGTGGCAGGCCTGCCACAGAATGTGCAAGTTGAATTGTACTACAAATCCAACGAGCAATCGTCTGCTTAGAAGCAGGAGCACCCAGCTTGTTGGGTGCATACAGTATAAACAGCGAGTCAGATTTTCTGACTCCAGCCGTCCTGGAAACATATATTTTCAGGGCCCTGACTACGTCCAGCAACTTGGAGTCCTCCAAGTCCCTAGTAGCCACAGGTACCACAATAGGTTGATTCATGTGAAACGCTGAAACCACCTTAGGGAGAAATTGAGGACGAGTCCTCAATTCCGCCCTATCCGAATGAAATATCAGGTAAGGGCTTTTATAGGATAAAGCCGCCAATTCTGATACGCGCCTGGCTGAAGCCAGGGCCAACAGCATTACCACTTTCCATGTGAGATATTTCAAATCCACTGTGGCAAGTGGTTCAAACCAATGTGATTTTAGGAACCCTAAAACTACATTGAGATCCCAAGGTGCCACTGGAGGCACAAAAGGAGGCTGTATATGCAGTACCCCTTTGACAACCGTCTGAACTTCAGGCACTGAAGCCAGTTCTTTCTGGAAGAAGATCGACAGGGCCGAAATTCGAACCTTAATGGATCCTAATTTTAGGCCCATAGACAATCCTGCTTGCAGGAAATGTAGGAAACGACCCAGTTGAAATTCCTCCGTAGGGGCCTTCTTGGCCTCACACCACGCAACATATTTTCGCCAAATGCGATGATAATGTTTTGCAGTTACATCCTTCCTAGCCTTGATCAGGGTAGGGATGACTTCATCTGGAATGCCTTTTTCCTTCAGGATCCGGCATTCAACCGCCATGCCGTCAAACGCAGCCGCGGTAAGTCTTGGAACAGACAAGGTCCCTGCTGGAGCAGGTCCTTCCTTAGAGGTAGAGGCCACGGGTCCTCCGTGAGCATCTCTTGCAGCTCCGGGTACCAAGTTCTTCTTGGCCAATCCGGAGCCACGAGTATCGTTCTTACTCCTCTCCTTCTTATGATTCTCAGTACTTTTGGTATGAGAGGAAGAGGAGGGAACACATATACCGACTGGAACACCCACGGAGTTACCAGAGCGTCCACCGCTATTGCCTGAGGGTCCCTTGACCTGGCGCAATATCTGTCCAGTTTCTTGTTGAGACGGGACGCCATCATGTCCACCTTTGGTTTTTCCCAACGGTTTACAATCACTTGGAAGACTTCTGGATGAAGTCCCCACTCCCCCGGGTGGAGGTCGTGTCTGCTGAGGAAGTCTGCTTCCCAGTTGTCCACTCCCGGAATGAACACTGCTGACAGTGCTATCACATGATTTTCCGCCCAGCGGAGAATCATTGCAGCTTCTGCCATTGCCCTCCTGCTTCTTGTGCCGCCCTGTCTGTTTACGTGGGCGACAGCCGTGATGTTGTCCGACTGGATCAATACCGGTTGACCCTGAAGCAGAGGCCTTGCTTGACTTAGGGCATTGTAAATGGCCCTTAGCTCTAGGATATTTATGTTAAGAGACGTTTCCATGCTTGACCACAAGCCCTGGAAATTTCTTCCCTGTGTGACTGCTCCCCAGCCTCTCAGGCTGGCATCCGTGGTTACCAGCATCCAATCCTGAATGCCGAATCTGCGGCCCTCTAGAAGATGAGCCTTCTGTAACCACCACAGGAGAGATACCCTTGTCCTTGGAGATAGGGTTATCCGCTGATGCATCTGAAGATGCGATCCGGACCATTTGTCCAGCAGATCCCACTGAAAAGTTCTTGCATGGAATCTTCCGAATGGAATCGCTTCGTAAGAAGCCACCATTTTTCCCAGGACTCTCGTGCATTGATGCACTGACACTTGTCCTGGTTTTAGGAGGTTCCTGACTAGCTTGGATAACTCCCTGGCCTTCTCCTCCGGGAGAAACACCTTTTTCTGGACTGTGTCCAGAATCATCCCTAGGAACAGTAGACGTGTTGTTGGAATCAGCTGTGATTTTGGGATATTTAGAATCCACCCGTGCTGACGTAGCACTACCTGAGATAGTGCTACTCCGACCTCTAACTGTTCCCTGGACCTTGCCCTTATCAGGAGATCGTCCAAGTAAGGGATAATTAATATGCCTTTTCTTCGAAGAAGAATCATCATTTCGGCCATTACCTTGGTAAAGACCCGTGGTGCCGTGGACAATCCAAACGGCAGCGTCTGAAACTGATAATGACAGTTTTGTATCACAAACCTGAGGTACCCTTGGTGAGAAGGGTAGATTGGGACATGGAGATAAGCATCCTTGATGTCTAGAGATACCATATAGTCCCCTTCTTCCAGGTTCGCTATCACTGCTCTGAGTGACTCCATCTTGAATTTGAACCTTTTTATGTAAGTGTTCAAAGATTTTAGATTTAAAATTGGTCTCACCGAGCCGTCCGGCTTCGGTACCACAAACAGCGTGGAATAATACCCCTTTCCCTGTTGTAGGAGGGGTACCTTGATTATCACCTGCTGGGAATACAGCTTGTGAATAGCTTCCAATACTGCCTCCCTGTCGGAGGGAGACGTTGGTAGAGCAGACTTCAGGAACCGGCGAGGGGGAGACGTCTCGAATTCCAATTTGTACCCCTGTGATACTACCTGCAGGATCCAGGGGTCCACTTGCGAGTGAGCCCACTGCGCGCTGAAATTCTTGAGACGGCCCCCCACCGTGCCCGAGTCTGCTTGCAGAGCCCCAGCGTCATGCTGAGGACTTGGCAGAAGCGGGGGAGGGCTTCTGCTCCTGGGAAGAGGCTGCATGGTGCAGTCTTTTTCCCCTTCCTCTGCCCCGGGGCAGGAACGAGCGGCCTTTTTCCCTCTTTCCCTTATAGGGACGAAAGGACTGGGTTTGAAAAGACGGTGTCTTTTTCTGCTGAGAGGTGACCTGGGGTAAAAAGGTGGATTTTCCAGCCGTTGCTGTGGCCACCAGGTCCGATAGACCGACCCCAAATAACTCCTCCCCTTTATACGGCAATACTTCCATATGTCGTTTGGAATCCGCATCACCTGACCACTGTCGCGTCCATAACGTTCTTCTGGCAGAAATGGACATCGCACTTACTCTAGATGCCAGGGTGCAAATATCCCTCTGTGCATCTCGCATATATAGTAATGTATCCTTTAAATGCTCTATAGTTAATAATATACTGTCCCTATCCAGGGTATCAATATTTTCAGTCAGGGAATCCGACCAAGCCACTCCAGCGCTGCACATCCAGGCTGAGGCGATCGCTGGTCGCAGTATAACACCGGTATGTGTGTATATACCTTTTAAGATATTTTCCAGCCTTCTATCAGCTGGTTCCTTGAGAGCGGCCGTATCAGGAGACGGTAACGTCACTTGTTTTGATAAGCGTGTGAGCGCCTTATCTACCCTAGGGGGTGTTTCCCAACGTGCCCTAACCTCTGGCGGGAAAGGGTATAGTGCCAATAATTTATTAGAAATCAGCAGTTTTTATCGGGGGAAACCCACGCTTTATCACACACCTCATTTAATTCATCTGACTCAGGAAAAACCACTGGTAGTTTTTTCACACCCCACATAATACCCTTTTTTGTGGTACTTGTAGTGTCAGAAATGTTCAATGGCTCCTTCATTGCCGTGATCATGTAACGTGTGGCCCTACTGGACATTACGTTTGTCTCGTCACCGTCGACACTGGATTCAGTATCCGTGTCAGGGTCTGTGTCGACCATCTGAGGTAACGGGCGTTTTAGCGCCCCTGACGGTGTCTGAGACGCCTGAACAGGCACTAATTGATTTGTCGGCTGTCTCATGTCGTCAACAGTTTTTTGCAAAGTGCTGACATTGTCACGTAATTCTTTCATTACTACCATCCAGTCAGGTGTCGACTCCCTAGGGGGTGACATCACTAACACAGGCAATTGCTCTGCTTCCACATCATTTTCCTCCTCATACATGTCGACACAATCGTACCGACACCCAGCACACACACAGGGAATGCTCTGATAGAGGACAGGACCCCACTAGCCCTTTGGGGAGACAGAGGGAGAGTTTGCCAGCACACACCAGAGCGCTATATATATACAGGGATAACCTTATATAAGTGTTACTCCCTGTTATAGCTGCTGTATTTATATATTAGCTGCCAATAGTGCCCCCTTCTCTGTTTTACCCTGTTTCTGTAGTGCAGGACTGCAGGGGAGAGTCAGGGAGCCGTCCTTCCAGCGGAGCTGTGAAAGAAAATGGCGCTTGTGTGCTGAGGAGAAAGGCTCCGCCCCCTTCACGGCGGCCTTTTCTCCCGCTTTTTTCAGGAAACTGGCAGGGGATAAATGCATCCATATAGCCCAGGAGCTATATGTGATGCATTTTTTTTAGCCATATAAGGTTTTTATATCGTTTTTATTGCGTCTCAGGGCGCTCCCCCCCAGCGCCCTGCACCCTCAGTGACCGGAGTGTGAAGTGTGCTGAGAGCAATGGCGCACAGCTGCAGTGCTGTGCGCTACCTTATTTGAAGACAGGAACGTCTTCTGCCGCCGCTTTCTCCGGACCTCTTCGCTCTTCTGGCTCTGTAAGGGGGCCGGCGGCGCGGCTCCGGGACCCATCCAGGCTGAACCTGTGATCGTCCCTCTGGAGCTAATGTCCAGTAGCCAAGAAGCCCAATCCACTCTGCAGTCAGGTGAGTTCGCTTCTTCTCCCCTTAGTCCCACGATGCAGTGAGCCTGTTGCCAGCAGGACTCACTGAAAATAAAAAACCTATTTAAACTTTTACTTCTAAGCAGCTCAGGAGAGCCACCTAGCTTGCACCCTTCTCGTTCGGGCACAAAAATCTAACTGAGGCTTGGAGGAGGGTCATAGGGGGAGGAGCCAGTGCACACCAGCTAGTCTAAAGCTTTTACTTTTTGTGCCCAGTCTCCTGCGGAGCCGCTATTCCCCATGGTCCTTACGGAAGTCCCAGCATCCACTAGGACGTCAGAGAAAAGCTATTTAAAATCTGTGAATTTCTTTTTGGCGCCAAAACCGTACACAGCACCCATACTCTTTGCATACTCTCTCACATTGTTGCCATAACATTCAGATTGCTAGATTCATTTAGACTTGTGTGAAACCAGAGATATTTGTTACTATATAGTAAAAAAAAAAAAAATATTTAAGGAAGTAAGCGTAAAGCACAAACACAGTCTGGCCTAGTTGTAAAGGTTTATACAGAAAGAAACTGTGTTGTGTTTAGTAAGCAATAGTAGTTTTATTGCTCACATTTATAGAAGTTGTGTGATCTGTTTTATTGCATACGCACATTGGTATACGTGGTACGGAACGTGAGGACAGCGTACAAAAACGTGCACGTAGCGCAAGGCCGCACACATGGCATAGAGGTACGCACGGTTGCGTAATTACGCAAGCTTGCGTAGGGTTGTGTGCGCATAATAAAACCACACGATAGGTACGTTTAGTTTAAAGGTGGGACAGTAGCCACACTACAATAGCACCAAACCACCCGGTTTCTAAAGAAATTTAGTATAAAAACAAAATTTTGTATAAATAATTTTTTTAAATTGCCTCTGGGGGTAAAGCTGCCAACTTGAATGAATCCTAATTTTTTGTACAGAAAAATAAAGTGTATTTGAGTGAGCGAATGCAGGAGTGAGTGGATACTGAACCCAGGAACTGAAGTGGTCTAGGTGGTCTAAGCTAGGTGGTCTAGGTGGACACACTGGGTTAGTAGAGGCCCGGTGGCGTAGGTTTCGCAACCCTGCGTTATTAACTAGGTGGTCTTAGTGGACTGAGTGGTATCCCAACAACTCTTAGTGGTCTGAAGTGGTCTAGGCTAGGTGGTCTACAGCAATCGTAGGGCATATAGATAACTAGTATCTATAGGCTGTGCTATTGCATCACATGTCCGTTTGTTCTGCACAGCGCAACGTGATATTATTGTGTCATATGCGCTGTGGAAGAGCATACGCAGACGTGATTGTATAGACAAAGGGGTTTTTCTTTGATAACTTCGGGAAATCTCCCTGGTGGGCTTCACTGGAAAGGGTGAAAGATAGTTATCTAATTTCTCTGTTTTTCACCCTACAAACAATTCCAGTTGAAAGATACCGAAAAGGAAATTTTCACTGCCTCTCTCAGGAAAATAGTCCAAACAGAACTTCCACCGAAAGAAATTACGGTGTAAGGTCTGATAGGAGCCCTAAGTTGGGTACATTGCGATCCGCTACCAACAGTGTATCGTTGTACTGGCCAGCATGGGCGAGAGCGAGTGGAAGGCGCTCGGGTATTTATATTGAGTATTTTGGTGTTTGTGGGAATTTTTTTAAAATTATTAGAAGAGACCCACAAATATGGGAGCCAGTTGCTCAAATAAGAGACGTTTAGACAGGGTTCAGGCAGAATTGTGGCCAAAAGGCTCAGCAAGGTTTATCATGTGTGAAAAATATGGTTCACACACAGAAGTTTTATGCAATGAGTGGGTATGTATGACTAACAATGATAGGGTACCATTCCCTAGAGTGGGCAGCTTTGAACCAGAGGTATTACAGAACTTAAGGTTAAGGATATGTCTGATAAAATCCAAGAAACAAAGGATTAAACATACAGACTGTTTAAATTTATGGCAACAGGAGGGGGATATGCAAAGGGAATTAGCTTGCGCAGAAGGTTCCAAACCTAGCAGGAAAACAATGGCGACCGCACCACCACCACCATATATTGTTGGGGAGAAAATGGCTACAGGCAATGATACATTGGTACAGAATAGGAGTGTAATTGCAAAATGTACTAACGCTAACCCTTGCCAGTTGTACCCTGTTTTAAATTTTCCCCAGGACTGCGAGCAAGAAGATGAGCCCAGCACGATATCGGCACTCTCTCTAGCAGCCACCATACAAGACACTGAGGAGGGCACGGCCCAACCAACAAGAGCAGTAGTCAGGCCCCCTAGTGGAGGGATAAGTGAGGTCGTGTCCACAGGTAAGTACGGTACCATACATTATGCAGAGACAATAGCACCTCACATTGCAGAGTCAAATCAAAATGATGTAATTGAATTAAATCCTGTCAGGGTGATCGCAGTCCCCAATGGGAAGACTGACGCTCAGGGAGTAACTCCCGTCAGGAACATTGCCATGCATTGTCCCTGGTCCCACCAGAATTAAGGTCAATTATGTCAGAATTTCCCGATCCCAGAAAAGATCTAGTCGCATGCCAGAGGTTCATTAAAGAGTTAGGTAACGCCACCGAACCCACAAACAAAGTTTGGCGAACAGTGCTACGGGTATGTTTACCCTCCAATATTGACCCCGCGAAATTTATAACTGATTGCAACTTAGACGCAGAAGTACCTCTCACTGATGAGTACACTCAGGAGAATGTACGACAAATCAATCTGCAATTAGGAATATATTTCCCTACTGTTGTCAAATGGAATAAAATCTTTTCCATAAGACAAAAGGAAGGTGAAACGGCATCCGAATATTTCCATCGAGCACTGCAGGAAATGGCTAGATACACTGGGACGAGGACATTAGAGACAATGTACATCATGGGGAGGTAGCTGTTTCAGTATTAATGGACGGGTTGAAGGAGGCACTCAGAACAAGGGTACAGACCTCTCTACCAAACTGGAGCGGTATCTCGGTGGCTGCATTGAGAGAGTCCGCTATCGAGCATGATAGGAACATCATTAAACACAGGGAGTCACAGGGGGAAAAACTGATGACGGTAAGTATACAGGCCCTTACGGCAAAACCCCATCAGCCGAAAACCCGGACCCCTGCTGTTTGGGACAGACCTAGAACATGTTACATTTGTAGGAAGGAAGGGCATTTTGCCAAAGACTGTAAGAGTAGTAGAGCGCATAGCCAAGATAGACCCCTAGACAGAGAATACGAACCACACTACTACTCACATAATTGGGATCAGAGACCACATAGGAGAAGTTACGAGCCACATGCAGGGGAAACAAGGAGGTACCCACCAAGGAGAGATGGGCAGACCTCCGGAAATTCTCAGCTACCTCCCCCACATATCGTAGCTGCCAATGTGCTGCGGGAGGGTCTCACCACACAATAGGGGTTGGGCCACACCTGTAGTCTGCAGCCAGTGAAGTTGATTGCTAGCCTTGGTAGTGAACCTGATGTCACGGTTGATGTAGCTGGTGTACCATTACCTTTTCTTGTAGATACAGGGGCGGCCAGGTCAGTGCTAAATTCGACTGTAGGTATAAAAACCACAGGTAAAACAATTTCGGCAATGGGAGTAACAGGAACGGTGCAACACTACCCTTTGAGTAGACCGGCAGAGATTACGATAGGGCCCCTGCAGACCAAACACTCTTTTTTGCTGGCTGCATCGGCTCCGACTAATCTGCTCGGCAGAGATTTATTGTGTAAAATGCGGTGTGTCATAAACTGTACTCCTGAGGGTGTCTTCTTGGATATACCCGAGAATCACGTTCAAGAAGTGCAATATGTATTAGACACCCCTCAAAGGCTAATGTCGCACTCTGCTGTTATAGACAAGTGTCCATCAAAGGTAGAGGAAATGATCTCGCAAATACCGGGTTCCCTTTGGACCAAAGATGGACAAGACACTGGATTGATGGCGAATGTAGCTCCAGTAGTAGTGCAAGTAAAAGATGGTAGGATAGCTCCAAAAATCCCTCAGTATCCTCTGAAGCCAGAGGTAGAATTAGGAGTGTACCCCGTCATAGAGCGGTTGCTACAACAGGGCATCCTAGTCAGGACGTCCAGCACTGCCAATAGTCCCATCATCCTTGTGAAAAAGAGTGGGGGGAGGGGTTACCGGCTAGTGCAGGATCTAAGGGGGATAAACAAGATAGTTGAGAGCCAATTCCCTGTAGTGCCCAATCCAGCTGTCATCCTCATGCAAATTCCCCCTACTGCGAAATTTTTCACTGTAATTGACCTCTGTTTTGCTTTCTTTTCTGTTCCTCTGCACCCTGACAGCCAATACCTCTTTGCCTTTGCATACAGAGGAGTACAGTACACCTGGACTCGTCTCCCCAAAGGCTTCATTGACAGCCTGAGTATTTTCTCCCAGGCCTTGCATGACTGTTTACAATCCTTTCAACCTGAGAGTGGATCAGTGCTAATACAGTATGTTGATGACTTATTGTTGTGTTCTGATTCACTCGAATCGTCCTTGAAAGACACGAAACAGCTTCTGTTTCATCTTTCCCAAACGGGACACAAGGTTTCAAAGGATAAGTTGCAGTTGTGTCAGACCAGGGTAAAATATTTGGGACATTGTGTTAGGATTCTGTTCAGTATGTATCTGGTGTCAGCTGATCCATATGTGTTCTGTTCCTTTGGCTCTGTGTAAATGCAGCTCAGCAGGTGCACAGGGTTTGTAATTAGAGTTAACACTCCCAGCCTGGCCTTGTTCATTGGTTAGTGTGGCTGTTAAAGGCTAGCTAGCTGAATTCTCAGACGCCGGTGATATTATACTACTTTCCTGCCTGAACTACCTGCATTGCCTGGTGTCTTCGTCCTAGCTCCTGTTCATGCCGAGAAGCCTGATTTTCCAGTTCATGTTATCCTGCCACAACCATTCTTGCCAGCTCATGTTCATGCCAGAACTATTTAGTTAAGTATCATGGACTTTCACTGTGCTCTGTGGATTCTCTAGTATTCACTACTTGTGTTACATGTTACTATGGACTTCCTCTATGCCTGCATGCTGTTATGCTTTATTATACAAATCCTGCAATCAGTTCCGTGGATTATATTACTCTGATTCCTTATTCAACTGTCTCATTACTCTGCTGCAATTCTCAGTCTGCAAACCCATTTACTCTTAGCTCATATTGTACCCTGGATTGTTACTGTGATTCCTCTGCCATACCTCATTATACCACTGCTATAATAAATACTTAGTATTCCTGCACTTCTGTGGACATTCATTTCCTGCAACAGTGATTGTTATACATTCTAGTCCTGTAATCAAGTCCTGGCTCTTAGCTGTTATATTACTCACCTGCTGTCCATAATCAGTGTAAAGTGTGCTGCTGCACATTTTAGTATTAAAGGGAGAGTCCATAGTCTGCTAATCTTTAATTCTGCTACAACGTGCTCAAGTTATTACTGTATTCCCCAGTCAAGTCTGGTTAACCATTTCTATGTCACACTGCATCTGCCTGCACCTCCAGTAGTAATTCTCTCCTTGTAACTCACCTGCCAAACATTAGAGGCAGGTGAATCGTAACATTATCACCGGCCATAAAACACACTACTGGAGTAGTATGCTCAGAATGGACCCAGTCGTTTCAAGTCCAGTCCAGATCTCAGCCGGTCAGACTCATGTTGCAGATCCAGTTCCGGGTCTTCTTAGCAAGCTGCAGAACTTTGAGAGTACACAGACACTGCTGTTACAAGCCTTTTTAGGAATATCTTCTCGTATGGATCTGCTGCAGCAGCAGAGTATTCCAACCTCTCAAAGTGTCCTGGAGGCAGTTAATCCTTGCCATAATCAGCCTGGTGAGGACAATATTGTTGGTACATTTTCTTGCAACTGTTCCAGGTCCTCTCTGTCCCATGGTGGAGTGAATCCTGAGCGACTGAGTAATTTGTTCGTGAAAATTGAGCAGTTACAAACGTTTTTTACTGGTATAACTCAATTGATACCAGAAATTTTTGGGAGTTTTCTGGACCTTTTCAAAGCTTACTCTCAGGTTTCTGAGACCAATGTGACTACAGACTCTTGCTTCCCCACTACTGAAATTCCCTCGTCAGGTTGGGGTGAAGGGAGATTTCGGAGTTACCTGCGACCCAGGCTTTCTGAAGCTGAACGCCAGCGGCGTATGGAGAATGGTCTCTGTCTCTATTGTGGGAGTGCTGAACACCTGATTAAAGACTGTTCATTATGCAGGTTCAGAAATAGTGATAAACTTCAGCCTTCCAGGGTTCAAGCTGATAAATCACTCAATGTTCTTGCAGACCCTATTTCTCCCAAAAGGGTTGCCCAAAAGAAAAATCTTATTTACAATTGGAGTCCTGTGACGAGGGGCTCAGAACTTAAATTTGGGAACCAGCAGGAGACTATTAAGTCTCTTATCAGCAGTGAGGTGTTCACCGCCTGTGCCCCAGGAGGGGTCTCGAGTGGCTGTGCCCCAGGAGGGGTCTCGAGTGGCTGTGCCCCAGGAGGGGTCTCGAGTGGCTGTGCCCCAGGAGGGGTCTCGAGTGGCTGTGCCCCAGGAGGGGACTCGTGTGCCAAAGCCCCAGGAGGGGACTCGTGTGCCAAAGCCCCAGGAGGGGACTCGTGTGCCAAAGCCCCAGGAGGGGACTCGTGTGCCAAAGCCCCAGGAGGGGTTCTTACTGCCCTTGCCTCACGGCATGAGGACCCGTCTGCCCTTGCCTCACGGCATGAGGACCCGTCTGCCCTTGCCTCACGGCATGAGGACCCGTCTGCCCTTGCCTCACGGCATGAGGACCCGTCTGCCCTTGCCTCACGGCATGAGGACCCGTCTGCCCTTGCCTCACGGCATGAGGAGCCGTCTGCCCTTGCCTCACGGCATGAGGACCCGTCTGCCCTTGCCTCACGGCATGAGGACGCTGTTTTCCCTTCCATCGGGCAAGCGAGGACTGCCGTGTCAACGGTCAGTCCAAATGTTGTCTTGTCTTTCAGGGTCACTCAGTCATCCAAGTCCGCCTTGCCAGAGGTCCGAGAGGTGTCCGCCTTGCCAGAGGTCCGAGAGGTGTCCGCCTTGCCAGAGGTCCGAGAGGTGTCCGCCTTGCCAGAGGTCCGAGAGGTGCCCGCCTTGCCAGAGGTCATGCCAAGGCCTGTCCAGCCCCAGGAGGGGGTTCTGCCTGTCCAGCCCCAGGAGGGGGTTCTGCCTGTCCAGATTCCAGAAAGGGTAGTTGATGGCCTCTCACCAAAAGGGTCATCAAACCCTGAAGTCCCAGGATGGGTTCCAGTTTTTGTGTCCAGCTCTGAAGCCCTAGAAAGGGCATCTGATTCTAGTTCTAGTGTTAAACATTGTGCCTCAGAGTTGATTTCCAGTGTGAACACAGCTTTCTCAGACTGTATCCAAAATGCCTCCAAACACTATCATGTCGCATCTGTTAGCTTTTGTTCCAAGAAAGATCTCCATTGTAATACTCCAGGGAATATTGTCTTTGCAGGAGATCTTGCCCAATTCCGTGCCCTGGCTCATCAGTATCTCGTATACATCGAATCAGACTCGTCAATCAGCATCACTCCTGCCAATGCAGTTAATTATTTCCTCAGATCCTTCAGAGGGGAAGCTTTGGACTGGGCCAAATCCTTCATCAAGTCCAAAAATCCATTGCTCACTGATCTTCCTGCCTTCATTAAAGCGGTACAACAAAGATTCACCCCAAAATCAGACTGTTCAAAGTTGTCCATAGATTCAAATTCTGTCGTATCTATTTCCAGTCAAAGTCTACCTGTTCCGGTCAGTAAAGTTAAGTTAACTGCTTCTGCTAATGAATCTCCATGTCTTGCTGATCCTAAAGAGAAATTTCCTGCCCTACCGGTTCCCGGGAAGAACCTTAAGTTTCGTAAGTCTCAAGTAGAGGCTTCATCTCCTGTTGGTCCTGAGAAAGTTCTTCCTTCTGTCAAGCCTAAAATGAAAGTCCAGTCTGTTGGTCCTGCTAAAGACTCTCATTCTGTTGATCCTGACCAAGACCCAGACCCTATTATCTTTAATGGGAAGTTGGAGCAATTTCGAGATCTGTTACTTCACGTTCGGGAATTGGGTCCATGCCTTTCCTCTGATGCTGAGGTAATTCTATTCTTGGGCATGGCCTTCAAGGGGGAGGCTCTGAAATGGCTTAAACCACTCATCTCTTCCAATGATCCTGTTCTTCAAGACTTGAAAGCCTTCAGTAATGCTGTTACTAAAAGATTTAGTGGTCCTGAAATAGATTTTTCTGAATGTTCTGGGAGTCCTGCCTTGTCCACGAAAGAACCTTCTATTACTGAAGTCGGATCACCTTTGAGGAACCAGCGCACAAATGACTTTTCATCTCACAAAAACTGCAGGCTTCCTAAATCTTCTCCAAAACAACAAACCAAGTACATAACTTCTGGCTATATGTCATTCTCCTCCCCGTACAATTGGTCTTCTGAAAATTCCTGTCATTTGAACTCATCATCTGCTCAGTCTGTCAAGTTTTTATCTCCTGCTAAGAAAGCTGTGGTTTTGCCTTGTGACGTTGACTCCAATTCGGATTATGACTCAGTAGCTGAAGAAGCTTTGTTACTGGAGTCACCTGTAAGCTATGACAATGTCTTCATGCTTCCAGTGGTAAAACCAAAACGGTCCCGTAAGAAGAAGCATCGTCGGAGATCTTGAATTTATGATTTATCTCTAAGACTTTTTGTTTCCCTTAGTCCTGTTCGGGTGTCCGGAGTCCACCCTGAAGGATTCTGTTCAGTATGTATCTGGTGTCAGCTGATCCATATGTGTTCTGTTCCTTTGGCTCTGTGTACATGCAGCTCAGCAGGTGCACAGGGTTTGTAATTAGAGTTAACACTCCCAGCCTGGCCTTGTTCATTGGTTAGTGTGGCTGTTAAAGGCCAGCTAGCTGAGTTCTCAGACGCCGGTGATATTATACTACTTTCCTGCCTGAACTACCTGCATTGCCTGGTGTCTTCGTCCTAGCTCCTGTTCATGCCGAGAAGCCTGATTTTTCCAGTTCATGTTATCCTGCCACAACCATTCTTGCCAGCTCATGTTCATGCCAGAACTATTTAGTTAAGTATCATGGACTTTCACTGTGCTCTGTGGATTCTCTAGTATTCACTACTTGTGTTACATGTTACTATGGACTTCCTCTATGCCTGCATGCTGTTATGCTTTATTATACAAATCCTGCAATCAGTTCCGTGGATTATATTACTCTGATTCCTTATTCAACTGTCTCATTACTCTGCTGCAATTCTCAGTCTGCAAACCCATTTACTCTTAGCTCATATTGTATCCTGGATTATTACTGTGATTCCTCTGCCATACCTCATTATACCACTGCTATAATAAATACTTAGTATTCCTGCACTTCTGTGGACATTCATTTCCTGCAACAGTGATTGTTATACATTCTAGTCCTGTAATCAAGTCCTGGCTCTTAGCTGTTCTATTACTCACCTGCTGTCCATAATCAGTGTAAAGTGTGCTGCTGCACATTTCAGTATTAAAGGGAGAGTCCATAGTCTGCTAATCTTTAATTCTGCTACAACGTGCTCAAGTTATTACTGTATTCCCCAGTCAAGTCTGGTTAACCATTTCTATGTCACACTGCATCTGCCTGCACCTCCAGTAGTAATTCTCTCCTTGTAACTCACCTGCCAAACATTAGAGGCAGGTGAATCGTAACACATTGCTTGACGCAAGGACTTAGACACCTCACCGCTGATAGAATACAGGCGATTCGCGATATGACTCTACCACAAACGCAGCAACAGATCCGCACTTTCCTTGGAATGTGTGGGTACTGTCGAAACTGGATTCCAGGGTTCTCTATACAGGCTTTACCTTTGCAAGAAATGGTCTCTTCAAACAAACCAGAACGGGTCTCGCACACAGATGAGTCCGAACTGGCATTTGAGAGACTCAAACAGTGCCTATCACAGGCACCTGCATTAGGTATGCCAGATTATGGGAAGCCCTTTGAATTATACGGTACAGAAAGTGCAGGGTGCGCGGCAGGAGTTTTAACCCAGAGACATGGTGATGCCAGCAGGCCGGTAGCTTACTACAGTGCACAGTTGGACACTGTAGCGTGGTCTCTCCCCACATGCTTGCGAAGTGTTGCAGCGATAGCTTTGCTAGTAAGTAAAAGCGAGGACGTAGTGTTAGGACACAACCTGACCATCCATACACCTCATGCAGTATCAGCCTTACTGAACTCCGCCCAAACCAGACATGTCTCATCTGCTCGGTTTACAAAGTGGGAATTATCACTGATGGCCCCTGTAAACATCACCATTTACCATTAAGAGATGCAGCTCACTAAATCCTGCAACTTACTTGCCAAGTGTGCCTGGACAGGCACAAAGGTTGGAGGATGAGAATGATGGTGAAGGAGGATTTGGTGCAGACACTGATACGCATGATTGTATGGAATACCTGAATCAGACTTTCACAGCGAGACCTGACATCAGTGACAACCCACTGGAAGGGGTAGACTTTACCTTTTACACTGACGGTAGTTGCCACAGACAGACGGACTCGGGAGACCTGTGCACTGGATACGCAGTTGTAGATGACGGAGGTATCATAGAAGCTGAACCCCTGGGCCCACTGCACTCAGCACAAGTTGCTGAGTTGGTCACCCTAACCAGAGCATGTGAATTGGCCAAGGATAAGTCAGCTAATATATACACAGATTCTAGGTATGCCTTTGGAGTGGTGCATGATTTCGGGGCCCTATGGCGCCTCAGAAATTTCATGACAGCAGCTGGCACACCTATAGCGCATGCGTCCCACATAAAAAGACTTCTAACAGCGATACAGGAACCAGACAGAGTGGCTGTTATCAAGTGCAAAGCACATACTTACAACCAAGACCCAATTTCACTTGGTAACAGCCGGGCAGACGAAGCTGCTAAATCAGCAGCCAGCACCCCCATACAAACGAACATCACATCACTGATGGCATTTAACACGATCAATACACAACAATTAATTGAAATTAATTGAAATGCAAGATTTGTGTTCTCTACAGGAAAAGGCAATCTGGAGGTCGAAGGGATATGGCCAGGAATCCTCTGGACTGTGGACAGGTGGACAAGGTAAGCCAGTAGCCCCCAGAGCATATCTTCCAAGCTTAGCTGAGGCGGCACACGGTCTGACTCATCTGGGTAAAGAGGGTATGTGTAAACTGGCGGGAGCCTACTGGTGTGCGCCAGGATTCTCTTCTCATGCAGGTAAGAGAGCAATGACATGTTTTACTTGCTTGAGGAAGAATATTGGAAAGTCAATACCAACAGAGCCATCCCATATCCCTCCGACAGACGGCCCTTTTCAGGTAATACAAATCGATTTCATACAGTTACCACCCTGCAGGAATTTAAAATATGTGTTAGTTTGTATTGACATATTTCCAAATTGGGTAGAAGCGTTCCCTGCTGCCACAAATACTGCTACGTTCACTGCAAAGAAAATTGTGAAGGAATTTGTGTGTAGATATGGTATCCCTAGAATAATTGAAAGTGATAGGGGTACCCATTTTACAGGTGAAGTCTTTCAGGTCATGTGCAAACTGATGGGAATTAATAGCAAGCTGCATACTCCGTACCGTCCACAGGGAAAGTTGAGAGGCAGGACTGTTGAAGGGCATCTGAGCACAGAGAGTAACAAGAGATAGAACGGTTGTCGTATCACTTTCTTTTTTTCACCTCCCCCTACATTTTTTCCTTTCTTTTCTCCTTCTTATTTTCCTCCTTTCCCCTAACGAAATGGATCGATCACAAGAGACTGCGTTTCGGGTTCTGTTAGTAATTCTGGTTTTGATAAGGACAGTATGTTTTGGTGAGGGTCCCAGAGAGGTCGAGCAGGGATCTGGAATGGGTTCTGATGGCAAGTACGAATTTGTAGGATCTCAGTATCAGCACATCATTTTGGTAAAAGCTGGCATCAGTAAGCGCTCTGGTAGTCAAGGAGCTCGGAGGCACTGTGAGGGGTTATTGTCTGATGAATATTGCATTTGTAGGAATTGTGAGAATATAGTTGAGGATGGGTGCATCCAGAGATGTCAGTCCAACCTTAATATTGACATGGACCTTCATCCGTTGAGTGATTACCACTCACTAGTGGGTAAGGTCTTAAACCAGACAGAATGCTGGGTGTGCTCACAGGTACCTCAAGGTCAGAGCAAGTCAGGATTAGTACCGTACCCTTTAGCAATAGATGAGGTACTCGAATTACGGGGTGGGAGACCGGTGGACAAGAAATTCAATATTTCTAGGCCCCCTAGTTTGAAGCTCCACCAGTATCATGTAGACAGATCCTTATTATGTTTCAATATTTCCAATTACCGAAAACCGGGAAATTGGGAAGGGACGTGGAATAACCAATGACCTTTTCACACAGAGCTGATAGGATACCCATAGACTCTGAACTTGTACGCCAAATAGCCAACAGTGGGAGGTATTTCAGGTATGGGTATACTCGTGGAAGCAAGACCATGTGGGTTGGAAAAGTATTGCCAGGGTACTGTGCTCATATCATCCAGCCCGATACTTGTACTGAGCAGATGGGAGAACTAGGGATTAGTTTCTTCACTTGGAAAGTTTGTAATATGGTGATGTTATATTTTGTCCCCTATGTTCTCCCAGATGATGCCTATTTCATATGTGGGAAGAAGGCGTACAAGTGGCTTGCCCCGAGCTCAGAGGGATTGTGTTATCTTGGGAGAGTACTGCCAGAGGTCATGACCATAACCCATGATAAGATGAAAGACATTCACCGCAGTGCTCAGGCTCCTTATACTCATACTCACTATGAACACATCGTCAAGAGACACCTCATAGATAGGACGGAGCACGCAGCCTCTGATTTGATCCACGAATCCACCGGGATTCAATTCCTTCTCGCATTAGACATCACCCATACTGCCAGAGGAATTATAAATTATAGGTATATCCATGCGCTAGCGAACTTGATAGATAATATCACTGAGATGTATGACGACACCTTCAGGTATACGGGAAGGGAGTTACAAGCTTACAAGAAGGAACTGATTCAGCACAGGATGGTCCTAAATTATATCACAACCGTGACGGGTGGGTACTGTGTTACTCTAGCAACTCAATATAGGGTGAAGTGCTGTACGTATATTACGAACAGTACTGACGACCCAACGGAGATTATCGATCAAAAGATGGACGATATCTTGCAGTTGAAGTGGGAGTTCAGGAGGAAACACAACCTTACCTTGGCGACTGTGAGTAATGAACTGACCGGCTGGGTCTCATGGTTGAACCCACGAAATTGGTTCTCAGGTTTAGGAGAGTGGGCTCAAAATGTTATTATGAGTGTAGGGAAGTTTCTCCTTTGTATCCTGGGAGTCGTCATAATTATTGGTTTGATATTTAGGTGTGTTCGAAGTCTGGCGCGGCGCAAGCACGGCACAAAGTTGATGAGTCTAAGGAGCAAGGGCGCTGTTATAGCAGCAGATTTAATTTATGACCCATCCATAGAGACCGTGTTATGATAAGGATTGCAAATGAATTTCATGGCCTGTTTCTTTCACCCGTTTTTCTTTTGTTTCTCCCTCTGCCCAGATACATCCATCCGGAAAAGACATCAGCCCTACCCAAAATGTTTATGTGAATGTATTTTAGATATGTGTCTTATCTTCATCTCTGCAACCTCCAGTTAATGGAACACATAGTCAACAGGTGATATCCACATACTAGCACTCACATATGTTCCCCCTCCATGTATCATCAAATAAATGTGCACCATTTGTTGGAACAAGACGAAAAGAGCTCGGTAGTGTTTGTTTGCCCATTTACAGACCCTTAGTACGGGATGAGAAGGATTTAATGTATACTTCGCAATACCTCGAAGCTTATTTAGAACATATACGGCACGATGATACATGCACCTCAGACATGGATTCATACATACATGCTTTTTACTATCCCACTAGGTCATACATTTCCCACCTACAACTCTCTCCGATCATCAAAGCTTCTGTAGATATTGTATAGATATTTTTCTGTTTAGTGATTAGATAGTGGCAGTTATTGGTGACTGCCAAAGGGTGGACTGTCAAAGTCGAAAAATATTGCAGTACACACATCACGTACAAACTACACACAGATGGCCTCCCTGCGTGCACTTGTTCTGTCGTGCGTGCACATATCCGCAATTTGCGTATGGTCGCTCCCGCGGCCCTGCGCATTAGCGCGTGGTATGAGTATTTACGGTAGAGTTTGTGAACGCACGGAAGGCTATCAAAACACATTACATATTTAATCCAAATAGTGCACAATGTACACATAGTATCCCGGCACCACATCAGAAAGTAACAACAGTTTAAATGGTAACAGAACAAAGGGATTCACCTTTACATCATAGGAGGGGACAGAACAAGGTCATAAGGTGGTGTTTGGTATCCAGCTGAAGGGTATTTTAAGGGTAACATTCCGGTGTTGGTTTGAGAAAGATCGCATGTTCCTGCGGATAGTTATGTGTAGGAGCAGAATATAGATATAAACTGTATTTACTGTACATTATGTATGCGGCGGGAATCCAGAGGAGACCACCCACAAGAGCAGTTGGGAAAGACATCGCCTACCTATTCAAACCGACCTATGACCTCTCCTGTACTGTAAATGTGCATTCCTGTGTCCAATGGACAAAGAGATTACAGTATCTTTTGTATTGCTTTTTGGAAGAATTGTATAAAGAGAGCTGCTGCAGGCCTGGTCTGACACAAGACTCACAAAGTTATCTATCAGATGACCGAGGACCGGGCCGGGAAGCGCAAGCGAATCTACTCACGTAGGTACCATTGAATGTAGCCATTTACTCTGTTATATTATATTGTATTGTTTGTATTGTAACCCCCCTTTTAGCAATAATCCACTGTGGTGTCGGAACTCAGCGGTAAAATCACAATTGGTGTCGTGTCTTCATTGCCCTGCTAAGGTTTAAAGCGTATTTTCATTGCATTGCATAACTGTTCAGGGTTTGTGGTGTATCTCTGGGTGTGTACGCGATGTGAGTACTTTGTACCGTCAGCGCGGCGTTTGTACGCCAAGTCCGTACGCAGTACGGGACTTTGTACGCTAATAGCGTACAAAGTGCGCAGAGTGTGTGTTAAGTACAGCGGCCGCAGCGGCTCCATGGTAAAGTGTATTTAATGTGTGTTTAAGGTATGGCTTTCTTTCCTAAGGATATTTCAGCATTATCAATTACATGGAAGAAGATGGACTCAATAAACTACAGTTCTCCTCGACACTCCCAGAAAACGGTGAGTTGACACCCCCGGACGGCCTTTTCCTGTCATTCTTCCTGCGTTCGCCGCTGCAAACGCTTTCTTCATTGTTTTCATCGCTGCCTTGCGCCGGCCGACACCAGCCAGCGAAGCGCCTGCGCATTGCTGCCCCCACGCTTGCGCTCTTCAGACCCGATCGCACTGCTGCAAAAAAATGCAGCATGCAATTGGGTCTAAATGACCCCCCATGTTTCCCTCCTGAACTTTGTTAAAACCCTTGATATAATTGAAAATTTCTATCATGTCCCCCCTTTCCCTTCTCTCCTCCATACTATACATCAGGGGTCTTCAACCCGTGGCCCGCGGGCCACAGGTGGCCCGCTGCTATGGTTTCCATGGCCCGCCGACGCGCCCGCCCGCAGCGCACATATGAACACAAAAAAAAAAAAAATGTTTTTTTCCCTTTCCCGGAGTCATGTGACTCCCCCGCACTGTCACTGGTTGCCTGTGAAGAAGGGGAGTAGCTCCTCTTAGGCTGGTCAGTGGTCTGGTCACCCTTACTGTGTCTCCCTCCCTGTGTCTCCCTCCGCCTGCAGTGTTGAATAGGTGGGTGAGAGCGGCGGGGACCCGGCTGGGGGGGGTGCGGCAAGTTACCATTGAGAGCAGGGGGCAGTGCGGGAACCCGGCGGGCGGGAGCGGAGGGGGTGCGGCAGCATGTATGCAGCCTGAGCATGGCTGTGTGCGGCGGGGACCCGGCGCGGGGGGGGGGGGGGGGGGGCTGCGGCAGGAGAATAAAAGTGTATAAGTGTTGAGGGCAGGGGGCAGTGCAGGAACCCGGCGTGCGGGAGCGGCGGGGACGGGGGTGCGGCAGCCTGAGCATGGCAGTGAATAAATTAGTATTGAGGGCAGGGGGCGTGGCGGGGGACCCAGCAGGGGGTGTATTAAGTATTAAGAGCAGAGATGGCAGGGAGCATGCTTTGACAATGCTGCTGTCTGTCTGTGATGGGGAGGAGGGAGGGTATGATAGCACCTATGTCTTGACATAGGCGCTATCATACCCTCCCTCCCCCCATCACAGACAGACAGCAGCAATATTGTGAAAGCATGCCCACATTATACCCACCAGTCCAGTGATACTGCCGTATGAGTCCAGTTCAGTGCTTACAGACCAACATCTTGAGAATACTCTGCGCATAGCGACTTCTAACATTGATGCCAACATCGACAAGCTGGCCAAGCAAAAACAATGCCAAGTTTCCCACTGATATGAACTTATTATAATAACAAAGGTAAAGTAGACCATGTTTCATTCATTCAATTACAATAATTATCTTTTGAAGTCTTTTTTATGGTCTTATGAGTCTAGAAAAGGTCTCATTACAATCATAAATTAAAATTTAGATTCTAAATACCGCAGTATAGCTTAGTGGCCCTCGGCTTCGTTTCATTTTTTTATGTGGCCCACACTGTCTTAAAGGTTGAAGACCCCTGCTATACATGTTAAGATCTTTTAGCTTTTCCGGTGATGTAGGCCATGTACCATTTTAGCTGCCCTTTGTACACTCTTTAAGCTATTTATATCCTTCTGGACATATGGTCTCCAGAACTGGACACAGTACAGATGCCCCTTCAGGGCTTGGAGCCTGGAGGCAGGCGTCTCCATTGCCTCATGGAGTTACACCCCTGCTCTCTTGCCGCATTATGTTTGAGATGAATAATTTAATACTTTATCAAATACATGCTCATGGTTATCAGCTACGGAGGCAGGAATACAGCTGAGGACAGGCACAGACTGGGGCTGTATAACAAACCTGGCCACGAGTCATGGGGCCCTGGCCTCACAGCATGCCCCTCTCTCTATGCTGGACAGCCAAGTAGAGTGCTAGGAGGCTGAGCAGCTCAGCCAGCCCCGGTCTCTCTGAATGGCCGGACCGGCCCATCATCCCTTCTGGCATTTGCCAAAAGTGCAGGGTGGCCAGCCTGGCCCTGGCTGAGCTACAAACACAAGACAATATCAGTTACGCCTATGAAAGACAAGACATGAAGGAGTGAGCAGATTTCATCAGGCATTGGATATGGGGGGTCATTCCGAGTTGATCGCTAGCTGCCGTTGTTCGCAACGCAGCAATCAGGCTAAAAATCGGCATTTCTGCGCATGCGTATTCACCGCAATGCACAGGCGCATCGTACGGGTACAATTAGCAGCGTGGGTTTACACAGAGTCTAACGAAGATTCCAGTCATACGGCTGAACGCAGGAAGATTGACATGAAGTGGGCGTTTCTGGGTGTCAACTGACCGTTTTCAGGGAATGCTTAGAAAAACGCAGGCATGGCTGGAAAAACGCAGGCATGGCTGGAAAAACGCAGGCGTGGCTGGGCGAACGCTGGGCAGGTGTGTGATGTCAAAAGCCGTCGAAGAGTAACTACAGGGCTGGTCTTGTTTTGCACACAAAAAATTTGCAGGTGCTCTGCTGCACAAGCATTCGCACTTCTGCAAATACACTCCCCAGTGGGCGGCGACAATGCATTTGCACGGCTGCTAAAAACTGCTAGCGAGCAAACAACTCGGAATGACCCCCATGATTCAAACAGCAACAGGAAACCAGATACAATGCTGATGTTTTTGCAGTAGAGCAATTGTGTGCTACTGCGCATGACAAATTATTCTGTTAACCTTTACGGAACGTGTGTTACCATGAGTGTATGCACAAATGCACTATTGCACACGGGATAGCTGGTAACGGAGCATGAGAGGCACAGCAATGGGCATTCCTGGATGGTGGCCATGGGGAGTGCAAAAAAAATCTGCCACATGGGCGGTCTGTATTCTCACTCAGGCACATAGCTGCTGTGTGACCATGTTGTCATGATGATGGGACTATATTATGTGAAGGCCTGGAGCTGGAGCTCCATCCACCCCCATTGCTAATCTGGCCCTGGTCCAGAGTGTTTAGATGTTCCCAGATGTTATTTGTCTGCTGAACAGGTTCAAACTTACCAACATTGTCCTCACCTTGTCATCCTCCCCAAAAGCATCACCTCTTGCTTATTGGAGTACCGTTGTCTTATCACCAATCTCCCTTACCAGTGAAGGGTTAACCCCCATAAAGCAAGACCATCCTGCTACACCTGCAAACACAATCTATTTTACCCAGTGACAAGATAACCTGAATTGGGAGATGCTCACTTGCAAACTAACGTCTAAGAGCACTGCTCCAGTCCCCTTCTCTCCATACATGACCACACTACACTGTACACAGGCCTTAGGCCTACCCCTTTGTAAAGTGAAGCAAGCCGTTGCAGCCAATCTCCTTGGCTTCCACCATGGATTGTCAGATTGGTCCATCACATGGTCATGATGGTGAAAGAGGTAGGGACTGAGATACTCTGGTGGCCTTGACCATCTATCACACTTTGAGGATTGGCTGGCTGCTGTCCCCATTTCTATTTTGACCACAAAGAGCGATGTAAAGCCAATCTCCTCTTCTTACTAACACTGGAGCTTCCTTTATGTCAGACATTCTGACAATAATTTTTCCACATCCAAACAGTACAAAATACTTATTTAGAGACTGCCACTTGGAACTGCCCTGTGTGCATTACCCCACTATGGGGATATCCTATTAGGCCCGGTAAAACATCGGGTGCGAAAAAGTTATGGGTGTAAATTCTTTTGGTCCATATGCTGCAACCCTCATTCAGTTAGTCCCACTCTCTTACATAGAGGTGAAGAATTCTGAAGAAGGATTGTAGGATGTCCCCTTTATGTAGCACAGAGTTAATTTAAGGATTTGGTTAAGTAGTTTGGGATGGACTTTGGCTACAGGGTAGTGATTGTATCAGATTTAGGGTAAAAATTTAAAATTTGTTTTAGAGGTACATGCTATAGGTGCGATTAGGAACCGACGTGATTTTAGTAATTAAGTAACTTATTACATATACACTTTAGGGTGCATTTCGGGTCAAGACTGGCTGGATGGAGCTATCCAAATATTCACCAAGGAGAAGATGTATCAAACATCTGAGAGAGATTAAGAGGCGAAGTTGCCCAAAGCAACCAATGAGCTTCTAATTGTCATTAATCTAGCATGGACTATGAAATACTAGAAGCTGATAACAATCCACATTATCTCTTTCCAAGGATTGATACATCTCCCCTCAAATCCCTAACCCTAAATTTTTTCTAAACACTTGCTTTCAAAGTAAAACCTTAAACTCATGCCTACAGGCCTCCACTTTAGGGGTGTTCACTAAACTGCAAGTTTATAGAAGTGAGATGTTGCTCATAGCAACCAATCAGATTCTACTTATGCTTTATCTAGCGCCTTAAAAAAGATAATAGCTAGAATCGAATTGGTTGCTATGGGCAACATCTCCACTTCTGTAAACCTGTACTCAACTTGAGCTGAGAGTCATTTTCCTGGACCACGGTTTGATGATTTTGGTCTGCCATCTCTCTTCTCTAAAAGCAACTGCTTCATCCAAGGCATTTGTCAGATCTCTGATAGCCTCCCACTTCCTGCTGTAGTACATTCCAGCCTCTGGGAGATTTATCAAAGCTTGGAGAGAGGTAAAGTCAGGGCCGGTTCAGGGGCTTTTTGCGTCCCGGGCTGCAATAGGGGGCGTGGCTTCATACAGGGGGCGTGGTCAGTTACGCCCCCTGTACAGTAGTAGCGCCGCTGAAATGATGTGCGGTGCGCGATGACGTCATCGCGCACCGCACAGCAAAGGTCCTCTCCACGAAGAAAAACTAGACGCTACTTTTCTGTGCGGTGCGCGATGACGTCAACGCGCACCGCACATCATTACAGAAAAGGTCCTCTCCACGAAGGGAAACTTCACAGCGGGCAGCCCACGAACTAGTTTCCCTTCACAGCGGGCAGCGGCAGCGGGGGGCACAGCAGCAGCGGATCTTGCCGTGGTGCGGCGCCCTCCGGATGGCGCCGGCGCCCTCCAGAAGGCGGCGCCCCGGGCAAAAGTCCTGCTTGCCCGTGGCAAGATCTGCTACTGGGTAAAGTACCAACCAATCAGCTTCAAACTGCCATGTTACAGGCTGTGTTAACAAAATGACAGGAGCTGATTGGCTGTTATGTTATCTCTCTCCAAGCTTTGATAAATCTCTTGCTTGCTGTAGTTGGCAGCATTGTTACAATATTTTTTTTTTTCAAAAGAGAAAGTTCACCATAAAAGCAGTGAACAAAGAACACTATATAATGTAAGAAGCATGTGTGAATACAGAATATTGTTTGTTAAATGGTATCATATAATGGTATGCGGTCAATAGATCTACAGTGTTTAGTTAGACAGTCAATAGGTCCACAACATATTGTCGACATGCATTAAGACGACATAGGGGGTCATGCCGAGTTGATCGCACGCTGCAAATTTTTGCTGCCTGTGCAATCAGATAGACGCCGCCTATGGGGGAGGGTTTTTTTGCATAGCAAGGGTGCGATCGCTTGTGCAGCTGAGCTATGCAAAAACATTTTGTGCAGTTTCTAGAAGAGTAGCTTCTGACTTACCCACTGCGATCACTTCAGTCTGTCAGGTCCCGGAATTGACGTCATACACCCGCCCTGCAAACGCCTTGACACGCCTGCGTTCGCCTCACCACTCCTCGAAAACGGTCAGTTGACACCCAGATCCGCCTTCTGCCTGCCAATCTTCTAGCGTTCGCTGCTGTGAACACTTCTGTCGTTGCTCTGGTCAAGACTGGCGACGGCCGTTGCCGGGCAACGACGTGCATGCGCATTGGGGCCTGCGCGCAGCCAAAGTTCAGACCTGTTCGCACGGCTGTGAAAAAAAACAGTTTGTGAATGGGTCGAAATTACCCCCATGGTGAAAGGATTGACATGGTCATTAGGTCGACCTACGAAAGGTCGACAGTGCTTATGGTTGACAGGTTCAAACGGTCGACAGGTTGAAATGGTCAACACGCATATGGTCAACATGAGGTTTGTTTTTTTCACTTTTATCAACTTTTTCATACTTTACCATCCATGTGGACTACTATTGGGAATAGTAAACTGTGCTAAGTAAGCACAGCAGTAGCAGAATGAGGCACCTTGCCATGCAAAGGGACGCAGTGCACTAACTGGTACTCCACATGCACAGACGGTGAAAACAACACCAAAAAATGTTATTGAACTTTTCCTATGTCAACCATTTTCCATGTCGGCCTTTTCATGTGTCTGCCTTTTGTACCTCTTTTCTGCTGTCGACCTTTCATAGATCGACCTAATGACCATGTCGACCTTTTCACTGTTGATCATATGGTGTTGACCTAATGATTGTAGAGCTTCAAGCTCTTACAGTAGACCTATTGATCAGTAACCCATCACAGGGCCGTAACTACGTGTGTGCCAAGTGGGCTTGGCACACAGCGCAGTTGCCCTGAGGGCGCACGGCCAGCGGCATGTAATGAGTCAAATTGACTCATTACATGCCGCTTCTGAAGTCCGCGCCGTGCGCCGCAGCCGCGCTGGAGGAGAGAGAAGCGCCGGAGGCAGCTGAGAAGGAGGAGGAGGGAGGGGGGACTGGAGCCGCAGCAGCGCTATTTCATTGGTAGTAAGCGCCGCTGCAGTATCCCCCTCTCCTTCCGTATTGGCTGCCCGGCGCTGCTGTGGATGCTGGGATGCGGTTCCTCCATCCCAGCATCCACAGCAGCGCCGGGCAACCAATACGGAAGGAGAGGGGGATGCTGCAGCGGCGCTTACTACCAATGAAATAGCGCTGCTGCGGCTCCAGTCCCCCTCCCTCCTCCTCCTTGTCCTATGCCTGCACACTGCACAGAGGGAGATGCCAGCACGAGGAGCCTGTCAGCGGGGAGAAGGTAAGTATATCCCTCTCTCTCTCTCTCTGGGGGACACCGTCTTCCATAATGTGTAAAAAGGGGGACTGGCTACCGCAATGTGTAATAAGGGGTCCTGGCTGCCGCAATGTGTAAAAAGGGGTCATGGCTGCCGCAATGTGTAAAAAGGGGTCCTGGCTGCCGCAATGTGTAAAAAGGGGGCCTGGCTGCTGCAATGTGTAAAAAGGGGTCCTGGCTGCCGCAATGTGTAAAAAGGGGTCCTGGCTGCCGCAATGTGTAAAAAGGGGGCATGGCTGCTGCAATGTGTAAAAATGGGGACTGGCTGCCGCAATGTGTAAAAAGGGGGACTGGCTGCTGCAATGTGTAAAAAGGGGTCCTGGCTGCCGCAATGTGTAAAAAGGGGGCCTGGCTGCCGCAATGTGTAAAAAGGGGGCCTGGCTGCCGCAATGTGTATAAAGGGCTACTGGCTGCCGCAATGTGTAAAAAGGGGGACTGGCTGCCGCAATGTGTAAAAAGGGGTCCTGGCTGCCGCAATGTGTAAAAAGGGGGCCTGGCTGCCGAAATGTGTAAAAAGGGGGACTGGCTGCCGCAATGTGTAAAAAGGGGGCCTGGCTGCCGCAATGTGTAAAAAGGGGGACTGTCTGCTGTAATGTGTAAAAAGGGGGACGCTGTCTGCTGTAATGTATAAAAGGGGCTCTACCTGGTGTAGTGGCGCTACTGTGCAGCGTAATTTGAATAATGGAGACTACTGTGCACCGTAGTATGAATTGCTATTATTTTGTGGCCACGCCCCTTCCCCATGAAGCCACGCCCCTATATATTTTTCACGCGCCTACGGCGCGCACTGCCCCTATCTTGCATGGGGGGGGGGCGCCAATGTCGTTTCTTGCACACAGCGCTAAAATGCCTAGTTACGGCACTGACCCATCATATTGTCTACAAAGATAGAAAGAGCAGTATTGGCATCAATATGAGCTGAGACTGTACATAGTCATTTGACACATATATTTGTTTAATTCTAATTGATAGCTAATCAAAGCAGAATCAAACATCACACAAAATCTGTTATAATGCTTGTAAACATTCTTTGAACAGAAAAGCACCCAAAAATAGACTGAGTTAGATTAATGAAAGAGAAAGAAGAAGCACCTGGTAGAAGATGGGATGGAACATGCAGGGTCGTTTCTGGGGGCGGGACAGTCGTGCAATTGCCCAGGGTGCTGGCCGCAGCCAGTGTGTGCAGTATTCTATGCGGTCTGGTCGGCCGCATAGAATACTGTGAAAATGTTCAACCCAAAATGGAATGTCTAGAAAAGTGTGCAAGCCGTGCGCTGCAGTCCATTTCCTGAGTAAAGTAAGCACGGCATTGTGTAGTGCTGGCGTAGCATGACAATGCAAGTGCACCCCCACACACATACACACATTTAACTACACCACGTCCCACCCCTCTGCTACTTCTGGGAGGGTCAGCCCACAAAAAATCAGTAATTATGGTTTTAATACCATCTGTGGTTGAGCAGAGACGGTTAACTTAAATCAATATTACTGATGTACTAATTAAATGAAATGTGCTTAAGCATGACTATCCTTAAAACCTGGCCTGTTATGGTGCCTGGAAAGCAGAGTTTGGAAAACACTGGCTTAAACAGAAAATGAAATGTCTTTAAAAGCAAATAGCGTGCCAACCCCACTCTTAAAAGGAGCTGTCCAGCGCCGCATACTAATGTCTTTTGGCTCCACCAGGGACCCGTCCAAAGCCTTTAGCGTCTGTCACAACTCCCATTTAGGGAGGCGCTGGCGGGACCTGTCGGCCATCTTTAATTTGGGCAATTACAGAATGGAGTCGAGGTCGAGCGGTGTGCTTCACTTCCACAATAGCCCTCATCCAACGCCCGCACCCTGGTAGCAGCCGCTCGCCTCAAGCGTGAGACTTCGTGACTGAAGACGCCATGGCCAGCGACGTCGCTACAACCGGGCCCGCCGCCAGGCATCGCGAGAACTGGCGCTGCCCCCGTCCTCCCGGCCTGCTACTGCAGCAGCAGCGGGGGGTCCTTGCGCGACCTGTTTAGCTGTCTTCATAAAATGCCTGCTCGCGATGTTTCCTTTTTCCCAAGATGGCGTCGATGCGGGAGAGCGACACCGGCCTGTGGCTGCACAACAAGCTGGGCTCCGCCGACGAGCTGTGGGCGCCTCCGAGCATCGCCTCGCTGCTCACCGCCTCCGTCATCGACAACGTCCGCTTGTGTTTCCACAACCTGTCCTCCGCCGTCAAGCTGAAGCTGCTGCTGGGGATACTGCACCTGCCTCGCCGCACCGTGGACGAGGTGAGCGCCCCCTGCCCAGCCCCAGAGCCTCCCTCTCCGCCGGGTGCACTCTGCAGACTGTGCAGCACTACAAGTCTCGGCAATACGTGCCACACAGGGGGGTGGGAGTCTCCTGCTGCCCCACAGAGAGACACAGTTCGCAGGGACTTGTAGTTCCATCCTTTGCGATGTATGAGATGGTTCTGCAAGTCCTAGCTTTGCAGGTTTTAAGGATTTCCATGGTTGAGCAGAGATGGTTAAAGCAAAGTGACTGAGGTGCTAAGTCACATGTGCTCAAGCTTGCATATCCTTAAAACCTGGACTGTTACTGTGCCATGATTGCAGAGTTTGAGAAATGTTATGACTTAGGGTGCCAAACTCTATCTCCTGTAGATCTGTCCAAATATTAATGTAGCAGGTATTGGGTTTGTGTGCCGCCCGTATAGGGGGCAATTCAGATAAAGTCTACGGCAGTGTTGACATCACAGATGTTCCCCTCACGCCTCTGTGGGGTATGAGGGAACGCCTGCAGGAGCAAAATTCTGTTCCAAATCTATGTATTGCGTCCGTTGCTTTTGTGTAAGCAGAAATCCAACTTAATTAGTGCCATGGGTCTAGTTGAGATGGTAAAAGGCATCTCCAAAGTGCCAGACACAATGTCGGTTGAATAGCTCTGGGCACTGTTCCCGGGAGTTGCTGGAAATTTCATCCCCAGCCCCCTAGAGAACATGTAAACTCCAGAGATTGGGGCCATAGCTGGGAAATCATGGTCTTGATGCTGTCATGCAGAGACGTTATCCGCTACACCTGTATATGTCATATGTTCTTGGCTGGAATTCAGTATGCCAGCTGTTGGGATCCCTGCGCTCAGTATACCGGCGCCGGGATCCCAACCGCCGGTACACCGACAACTATTCTCCCTCTTGGGGGTCCTCAACCCACCTGGAGGGAGAATAAATAGCGTAGTGCGCCACTGAGCCCGCAAGGTGTTTGTGTTTGCCCAGCTGGCGGTCGGAATCCCGGCGCTGGTATGCTGGCTGTCGGGGTCGTAGCCACCGGCATACCGTACTACACCCTGTGTTCTCCCTGTGTCTGCATAGTCTAAAGCAGTGGTTCTCAAACTCTGTCCTCAGGACCCCACACAGTGCATGTTTTGCAGGTAAACCAGCAAGTGCACAGGTGTATTAATTACTTACTGACACATTTCTAAAGGTCCACAGATGGCGCTAATTATTTCACTTGTGATTCTGTGAGGAGACCTGCAAAACATGCACCGTGTGGGGTCCTGAGGACCGAGTTTGAGAACCTGTGGTCTAAAGAAATAGGTTTGTTTGTTTCCACCCAATTTGCACTGATGTTAGTGTCTGTCTGTGACACAAACGTCTATCCACCGATGTGCTCTAATAATCTGACTGTGCGGGGCTGGTTAGGGGTATTAAAATAAACCATAATAATATTTGTAAATAAATCCTGTCCTGACTGCAGCCAGGCATGAACTTGCGTGTGCTGTGGGACAGTGCAGCTGCAGTGGTGCTTTTCTTGCACATTAAGTTTTGACTATTCTCAGAGCCATTTCATGCCACATGCAAAGTAGTTTGCGGAAATCAGAGGAAGTTGCTGAGTTTCTATCAGTTCATGATAAGTTCTCGAAAGATGTTGGTTCTTCTGTTTTTATTGTATAAAGGTGCTATCAGGTTTCAGAACTACTGTGAATGGCAGGGTTATTTATGTCTGCGGGTTAAGTATGAATGTCAGTATACCTGCAACGGCATCCCGGCTGGCAGCGGTGCGAGCGCAAAGAGTCCCTTTTACGGGCTCGCTGCACTCTACACAGGTTCTGTTCCCACTCTATGGGTGTTGTGGACACCCACGAGTGGTAATAGCCACCGTGAGCTGGGATTCCGGTCGTCGGTGTTGTCAGGATTCTGGCGTCTATATCTTGACTGCCGCCACATTACCTGCATCCCATTTGTTCTGTGTAAAACCGCTATTTTAACATTTTTAAATACAGCTTATTCCTTATTCATATTTGCACTATGTTTATTTTACATTTGTTGCCTTTTTAATATATATTGCATTTATTAGATACTTAGGATTGTGATATGTGTTCTGTTCATTCAGCTGCAGCTCGCTAAGTACAGGTCTTTCGTGTACCAAAGTAAAAGCGTACATGCATGCATGCATGGGAGTGCCAGTTTATTGGGGGGTTATTTGTTTTATGCGCAGCATTAATGAATGGTTTCCCAATGTACAATTGTTTCTCTGTTTAGGCGTGAATGCCGCAAGTGCACTGATTTCTGTTGGCAGGCTTCTCAGGTGGCGAGTAGAAATGTGTGAAAAGTCCGTGGTTTGGGCGCCCAGACTACTGTTTAAGAATGCTAGCAGGGACTTCTGACTGTTTAGCTGCTGTATGGGGATAAACTGGGTCTATTTGGGTGCGACAAGTGGGATCATGAGCACCCAAAAACAACTCAATTGCTCCTTGGGGAACCTATTTAATTAGCGCTGCGTGTAAAACAATTGAATCACCCCCCACCCATAATGGTCACTTTTTGCAGACCTACTGTTATATACTTTCATTTTGCATAGTACAGTTGATGGGCACAATATTGGGTCTCCTACTGGCTCATTACCCAGCAAAAGATTCACTAATAAGCATGTAGCACAGCCCTATCCTTTACCCAATCCAAAATGCCCGAACCTAGGTCAAATATCTTACCCTAAAATACGTTTGTTTAGCTTTTTAAACTAAAGCCAGGTACACAATAGACGATGCGTGTACCCTGCCGATTGGATGGTCAATGTAACGATGCATCGGCTGTCCCGTACACACTGATATACCGCATGATAGCATTCATATCTGCACTCCCTGCATCCTGTCGTTTGCTGGGTAGTTCTGTCATGCGTACAGCGCGCCTAGCAGGACGACCCACGGGAGCTCGGGGCAGTGGGTACGCACTAGACAGTGTGTGCGATATGTCGGTCCGGTCCCGCCGATATGTGGTGTGGTATCCAACTTAAATCTTCAAAGTGGCTTTAGCACTTAATAAAACGTATTCACATACAACATCCCCTGAATGAGGGAACATGCAACACCTATAACCATAAGTCAGTCCGCGTATCAGTGTGCAGACACAGATCAGTCCTAAACACTCCTAACAGTAAGGTATTGATCAGTCTCCTCTTGTTCATGTCTAGCATACAGACATCACTGGCAATGAGCCTCCTGATCTCATAATTACCTTTTGCAGTCATCCCTACTTGACAGTCCAGCTGGAATCCTAATTCCTCGTAAGTCTCTTGCAGCTCTCTTGTATTGCTGTTTATGCCCCCTCCTGTTCTCGTGAGCTTGGGTTCTGGGTATCAGGGCAGCCGTTCTACTTAGCTTCCCAACTAGTGATCTTTCTGGGGTGGTTTAGATCTCGGACTCTGACTAGTCGTCCCGGATACCCTGCGGAAAGCAGCGTCCTCATGTCTGGGTGTGCAAATAGAAGACGGACACTGTCCAACAAAGGGGCATAATCGCAGAATATAGGGGAGAGCGGTGGTCTCCTCTCTAGGAGTTAACCTAGGAGTCTTCTGGTGCTAGTGGCGGAACTAGCGAGCGGTGGGCCCATGTGCGAGAAAATGCTTTGCCCCCCCCCCCTCCCAAATCCCGTCAAAGTCCACCCCCTCACCCCTGGAGAGGGTCTGGTGAGGGGGACCTGCTTAGGGCCAGAGAAATGGATACTTAGCAACAGTGCCGTAATTAGACATTTTAGCGCTGTGTGCAAGAAACGGGAACATGCAAAACAGGGACAGTGTGCGCTGTAGTCGTGCGCAAAAAAATAGGGGCGTGGGGAAGGGGTGTGGCCACAAAATACCAATTCGTATAACTGTGCACAGTAGTCTCAATTATTCAAATTACGCCGCACGGTAGCACCACTACACCAGGTAGAGCCCCTTTTGCACATTACGGCAGACAGCGTGCCCTTTTTTGCACATTACAGCAAACAGCGTGCCCTTTTTTTGCACATTACAGCAAGCAGCGCGCCCTTTTTTTGCACATTACGGCAGGCAGCGCGCCCTTTTTTTGCACATTACGGCAGGCAGCGTGCCCTTTTTTTGCACATTACGGCAGGCAGCGTGCCCTTTTTTTTGCACATTACGGCAGGCAGCGTGCCCTTTTTTTTGCACATTACGGCAGGCAGCGTGCCCTTTTTTTTGCACATTACGGCAGGCAGCGTGCCCTTTGTTTTGCACATTACGGCAGGCAGCGTGCCCTTTTTTTTGCACATTACGGCAGGCAGCGTGCCCTTTGTTTTGCACATTACGGCAGGCAGCGTGCCCTTTTTTTTGCACATTACGGCAGAGTAGATGATAGATAGATAGAATAGATATACTTGCTGTTTCCGCTGGCTCAGGTTCCTCGGTGCAGCTTCTTCTGGCAGATCCCGGGCAGGGGAGAAGGAGGAGGGGGACTCGGGAGCCGCAGCAGCAGCTGTCCCTGTCCTTCACCATAGGATGTGCTTCCTATGGTGAAGGAGAGGGCCAGCAGCGCCTCCAGCAATGACACAGCGCTGCTGCAGCTCCCTCCTCCCCCCCCCCCCGTAAACGGTGCGCTCTCCCCTCCTCGGCGGCATGTAATGAGTCAGTTTGACTCATTACATGCCGCTCTGGCTTTGGGCCCCTGGACAGTGGCGGGCCCCATTGCAAGGCACTGCCTGCACTGGCGGTAGTTCCGCCACTGTCTGGTGCTATATGAAACGCTGAGCTGACCAGCCCTTCCAGCTTGCGCTTTAGCAAGCTAACTACAAAGTCCTGTTAACTGGAGCAGTTGTGACTGCTGTACTGGGTCCATACATTTCTTGCTGAAGCAAAGTACCCACAGTGGCTATTGCACCTTCATAGACTACAAATAGAATTAAACAGCGTTATGAATTGAAATGCACAGTAGGTGACTTTTAAAAATTCAATGGAAATTCTGAGCTGCAGGCTTAGTAATTTCATGCAAGAAAGAACCTTTAATCCTGACACCACCTTGATGTCTGGAGGGTTCCCATTCGCTTACATTCTTTTGCCAATGATGGTAGTTCCAGGGATGATGATGTGCATTCTGCAAGGATATAACATGATTGTGGATCTTGCATCCTAGCAAAGTGTGTGACAACTCTGATGCAGTGTAACTTGCTGTGCAGCTGTAATGGGGGCTTGTCCTAAAGATTTCCATGTAATTGTAAATCAGCTGGTGAGAATTCATGTTTTAGCATTTAAATCAATTTAAAGTAGCTGTAACGATACATCAAGTCTAAAATGTTGCCCTTCTAAATGTAAATATGCCCTCCTCACTGATTTAGTTGCAGGGTGCTAGAATGCTCACTAGGGGAATGTCTCCTCCTCAGGGGAAGAACCCAGATATTGTGTGGCCATACAGCGGGAGATATCTCCATCTATGGCCACGATCTGACAGACCCTTCATCTGACTATGCCCAGAATTAGTGATGGAACGCCTGATGGGGTCTTTATACATTGTAATATTCAATATACCCCACAGATTAGGTTATTTCCATATTGACACCTGTAGTTATTTAAACCCATTTTCAGGTTTTTCGCACTTAAGCCACGCATGTGACCAGCATTTAATTTTGTCTTCTGTTTCCAAAGAAGCGTTGTCCTTTAGGGACATAAGCGTGTTACTTGCTATTGCACCAGCCAGTGATGAAATTAGTAAAGTCTAAATATTATTCAACAAACCACAGCAGGTACTACAATTATGATATTACTGTAGGTTGATCTTGACATTGAAATATTTCTGATTTTTTCTTTTGTCCGAATCTGATATCGGTTTGTTCGGCCATTCACAGTGTAAGGTTGGATAGTTTTTCTCAGATGGTTTCTGGTGGCTGGAGTGTAATTACGTTGTTGGTAATCCGGCATCCTTTAGGTCTGTCTGTTTCCCCCACAGAGGCAGGGGAGTGCAGTAGTTACATCTGGTAACAAATCGATAGTAAGGGGGTGATTCAGTTGTTCTGGCAGTGCTACTTAGTGGGCAGCCACACAGAGAAATTCACTTGTTGCTCAGGTGTGAATTCTGCATGAGAACACCCTTCTGTACTCTGCCACCTGAAGTGGCGAGCAGACAGACTCCATTGCTTGGGCGCCAAACCAGCACTTTATACAGGTTTAGCCACCTGCTGTTTGGGCACTACAAGCATAATAATTTATGGGTGCCTGAAGCAATTCAATTGCTACATCAGGTGCCTATTCATTATCGTGGCACATAAAACAATTTCATTCCCCCCTAGATTCCAGTGGACCCCAGGATGCAGCATTGTCTAGCCATCCAGACCTTTTTGGCTTTAGTCAATAAATATTTAGGGATCGTTTCCCCCGGGGGCTGCCACTAGTGGGCACACAACGAAGCAATTCAATTGTTGGTCCGTTCGGGTACAAGTGCTGCATGAGAACACATTTCTGCTCACTGCCTCTGGAAGTGTCAAGCAGGAATGTGCAAAAAGTCCAAGGTTTGTGCACCATGACACAGACTGTGGGCTAATTGGGTGCAACAAGTGAGATAATTAATGGACGCCCATTAATTAGTGCCGTCCATGGAACTTTTGAATCTTCCCTCTTAATGTTTCTTGATGATCAAGATAAATTCTAGTGGAGAAATTCAAATGTATTTTGTGGCCTGCAGCCACTCGATGGCGCTCAACACAGCTATTCAAATGTGGCTCCGTTCGGCTGCTGGTGGCGTCTACATTTCAGCTCGCACCTGCTGGTGGTGGTGGTCTGAAATGTGTGAAAAGGGATCCATTTTGCTTGCCCCCCCCCCCCAATATGTTGTGAATATAGTAGAACTGGGATTCAATAATTACCAGTGCTGGCTGATTCAGTCAGCGGAGCTGCAATGAAAAGTCTACAATAATAGTCACCCTCAGAGGTCTAATGCGCTGAGAAACCCATTGATTATTATGCAGAATCAATAGGTTCTGGCACATAATGAAAAGTCAGTTTTATTGACTAGCTTCGGGCGTGAAACCTGGAGCTATTCCATGCGCACCAATCCCAGCTGTAGATTGGATTCTCCCCTTAGGTAGAATATTATAGAACAGACGTTCTGGAACTCCGTTCTAGGGACTCCAAACACGTCACATTTTCCCGGTCACCTAGCAGGAGCACAGGTGTAGCCATTACTCGCTAATACTTTTTATTTACTTATGTTTTTAAGATCCACTGGTAGGGATGATAATTTCACTTGTGTTTCTGTGGTAAGACCTGGAAGACATGACCTGTTTGCTGTCCATAGGACTGAGCTTTGAGAACCTGTGTTATAGAAGCATGAGTTATACGTGAAGTTGTTGAGCTGGGCATAAGGACAGCTACGTAGAAATCTGTGGAATAGGTTATGTAACTTACAATCTGATGTTGTGATGTCACTAGTACTGCTGTAATTGAATCTGTTTCTGAACTTATATTTATCGGTTCTCTTTGTGCGTTTTGAATGCTTATTTGTCTCTGGATGTCTAAACGTGTAGATTATAAATTACGCTCCAGACTGATGTTAATACTTGCTGTAAAGTGTTTCATACGTCTACTTGTGCTGGCCTCCTAGTAACCTGACACGTACAAAACGTTTTTGTTTTACAGATGAAGATGGCACTGACTGAAATCATCCAACTGGCCACGCTGGACTCTGACCCCTGGATTTTAATGGTAGCTGACATCTTAAAATCCTTCCCCGACACTGGCTCCTTAAACCTTGACCTCGAGGAGCAGAATCCTAATGTACAGGATATTTTGGGAGAGCTCAGAGAAAAAGGTGGGGTCACCTCAACATTATTTTCTGCTTTATGTTGTGACATCCGCCGTCCTTTCACCATCCTGTAACTTTCCTGTCTTTCACTAAACCAGTGGGTGAATGTGAGGCCTCCTCTATGCTGCCCTTGGAATGCCAGTACCTGAACAAGAACGCCCTCACCATGCTGGCAGGACCACTGACGCCCCCAGTCAAGCATTTCCAGCTGAAACGGAAGCCAAAAAGTGCCACGCTCAGAGCAGAACTTCTACAGAAATGTAAGTTTGTGCCACGGCCTCGGGAGAGGCAGGTGGAGATATGTCCACATATAAATATACTGCGGAAAATAGTGATTTGCAGGTGGCACTGTGTAGTTATAATATGGGTCGCTTATCTCGCATACTGTGCTTGTTGTGCTAACTGATTGGTAAAAGCACTGATCTTCACTAATATTGGGGCAGATGTATTAAGAGTGGAGAAGTGATAAAGTGGACCATGTGGTACAGGGGGAGCTGGTGGAGCCTGTTGGGTGTTTTTTATTTTTTTTCTCTACTTGTTTACTACAGTAATCCTAAAGAGGTACAACTGCATATCACACTTCATGAGACCAAGTGCTATTTGATCTAGTCGTTTGTAATACTTTTTTTATTTTATTTCCAAAGCCACAGAAACTGCCCAGCAGCTGAAGAAGACGGCTGGGGTGCCATTTCATGCGAAAGGAAGAGGTCTGGTCAAAAAAGTGGACACCACAAGTAAGATGATTTCCGTTTGGTTTTGGGCATGCAGCATATAGGACAGGGGTAGCCAACCCTGGTCCTCGAGGGCTACCAACAGTGCATGTTTTCCAGGTCTCCTCACAGAATCAGAAGTTAAGTGATTAGCTCCACCTGTGGATCTTTTAAAATGTCAGTGAGTAATGACTGCACCTGTGCACCTGCTGGGTGAGCTGGAAAACGTGAACTGTTGGTAGCTCTCGAGGACCAGGGTTGGCTACCACTGATAGGAGATGCCGATGGGACCTAGTATTTGCTTAGTCCAGATTGGCTGGAAACTGCATCCTGTTGTATGTCCATCCTGTTCTGTGAAATAGACTATTTGGAGCTATAGGCACTAATTATATTGCTCTTAATTAGACACACATGGCCTGACATTAGGTGAAGCTAAGAAAAATACATATCTGCCAGTATTATTTATGAACCTATGGCAATGCTATGTATATGTCGGGGATCTGCAGGCTAAGAATATAAGTTGACTTAATGTTTGCAGTGGATCATGTGGGAAGCTGAAACTATAGCTGAAGAGAGAACACACCAGTCTTCTGGTTGCTGTGATACATGTTACTCGTATACATGTACACATGCTCCTGTCTGAACGTGATTACTCACATACTTAGGGGGCGACATGAGATCAGAGGGCGATATTCATTTGTTTTGTTTTAACGTGCTGATCACACCCAGACAGACCGGGATTAGCTGCATAAAATGGCTAAACCTGACCAGTGTCGGGTGCAACGTGGCAAGTGCTGTTTGGGTGCCCAAACGTGTCACTTTTCACACATTGTAGCTCGCCACCTCAGGGGACTGCGAGCTAAAATGTCTAATCATGCCCAAACGGAGCAACAATTAAATTGCTCTGTTGGGCGCCATCTAGTGGCGGCAGCGGTGAAAGCAATTGAATCCCCCTTCTTAGAGTCCTATATTAGGACCCAAAAATCATGGCGGCTCTCTTGAGCGATGGAGTCATCCCTTACTTTGGTGATCTGTTAATCAAGGTGGAACACTCTACGCTTCCATGGGTGACACATTTGATGGGTCTATTCATGTAGCGGTGAAAACGAGCATCTCCCTTCTATTTTATAGAATGTACTTGATAAAGGCTTCCTTCAAAGCTGATTAGTTGCCATGGGTAGATTCTCCACTGGTCCTTTTCGCCACTCTTTTTCACTGCTTCATGAATAGACCCCTAAAGGCCAGTACTGACTGGAGAGGTGTGCTGAGCGATCTTAATACAGACCACTCGGCACACATCTCACCCATCTCACCCCCCCCCCCCCCCCCCCTGGTGACATACACACGGACAGATCAGTGTTTAAAATCTAAGCAATCAAGTCAGATTGCTTAGATTTTAAACACTGATCTGTCCATGTGTACCCCCCTTTAGTCTCCATTCTCACTGGTGACTTATCAATTTCTAAAAATCCAGACATGGAGAAATAGAGTTGTACAGAACTGCTTATCTGTAAAGTACTAACATGTCCTAATCTGCTAAAATGGCTTGTTTATTAGCCACAACTAGAATTATGGGTAACTTGAAAAAGGTTTGACCTTTTACTGTTCAGTTTCCGCCAGAATTGCTGGCGTTATTGGACAAAGTAAGCCTATATATTTTTTCTATAGCTCCAACGTATTAAGCAGCACCTTACAGAGCATGTTCTTCATATCGGTCCCTGCCCAAGTGGAGCCTGCACTCTTGATTCTCTCTGACGTACACGAACATTAACTAGTGTGTTTTTGGGGAGTCCAGATGAAAAGGAGAAACCCATGTGACCATAGGGAAAACATACAAATTCTGTACTGATAGTACCCTGGCCAGAATAGAATTACTGTTCCCCACCCAGCCATTGTGAAGATCCTAAACCGCAACACTGATTCCAAACTTCCTCCTACTGTGCAGATTAGTATGTAACATTTTGGAGGAGAAGCCTGCATTGTGTTGGTCTTTGGGAATGTTTACATTGTAAAACAAATGAAGGTGCGATCAGGCTTTGGTATGTGAAATAGCTCTGTACTCCCTTCCATGTAGCTAAGTGTGATGTAGGCTTTGTATACATCCTTTTACCTGATCACGTCATCCAGGCACATAATGGAATTCACACTTAAAGGGATGGATGATCTGTATTTGTAGCTCTATATCTATAACCCACGTCTAAAGGGTGGTACACACAGAGAGATCAGTGTTTAAAATCTAAGCAATCTAACTAGATTGCTTAGATTCTAAGCACGGATCTGTCGTGTGTATGCGCGATAGCGATGTGCTGTCCCGCGCATCGCTATCGCCGGTGCTAGATTGAGCCTGCATGCAGGCTCAATCTAGCGGGTCGCTCACTTCAGCGCTTTGTGAAGTGAGCGTTCCCCCTCGCTCAGCACACCACGCTGTGCTGAGTGGTCTGTGTTAAGATCGCTCAGCACACATCTCTCCCTTCAGTACTGGCCTTAAGAAGACACTGTAATGTAACCACTTTTATCTTTTCTACTTTCTCCATTACAGCTCCTCTGAAAGGTATTCCAAAGCAGGCGCCCTTTAGGAGCCCTACAACCCCGAGTGTATTTAGTCCAACTACCAACAGAACTCCGCCTATTGCGCCCTCCAGGACACCCCTCGGCAGGGAGAGAGGAGTGAAGGTAGGCGATTGTCGCTATTTGTCTGGCATACAGCTAATGAGCTGTGGGCAGGCTGGTCCTATACAAATAAACAGTACAAAGCTTAAGGTGTGGACACGGAGCGATATGGCTCAGCGATTTTGGACTATATAGTCAAAATCGCTTTGAAAGTTAGTGCATATAGCTCCGTGTGTATGCACCATTACTGTGCTTATGTGTAAATATTTTGTTTGCAGTACTTGCAAATATCGGATTTGAACATGATGGGAGCTGGGAGAGAAGCAAAGAGAAGAAGGAAGACTGTCGGTGAGTCCGGCTTATTTGTTGTGTGTTTATTTTTCCCTTCAATTCACCTGAATAACTTGTGTAACTTCATTTTTCAGTATCCACTTTTAGGCCAGTTCTATAAAACGTGAATATTTAATGGACTGATATAAAATAAAATAAAGAAAAAAATAAAATCTAATACATAAACACTGAGGACAGATGGAAGTAAAAAAAAAAAGAAAGAAAAAGGAACGGTGCCTGGACAAACCATGCTGCACTGCAGGTGGGGGAGATGTAATGTGCGGAGTTAGATTTGAGAGGGGTGTATGTAAACTCCAATATAAATTGCAATGTAAAGATAAAGCTGTCCAGCATCTGTGGGCTACATGCAAAAGCAGCCAGGATTTACCCTGCATGCAGATACCCGTGTTTGAACCTCTTGCATTGTTACATGGTTTGTCCCCAACTCAGAATAAGCTCCAGTGTGTGTGTGTGTGTGTGTGTGTGTGTGTGTGTGTGTGTGTTTTTTTAATCTTTGCATTTGTGTCTTGTATGTGGCTATTGGGTGGTACAGGTCTAACAATATTATAGGTGCTCGCTAGTTTCTGTGCATTGCTAGTTCTTCTGTATTTTTATTGCTCATTTCTCTGACGTCCTAGTGGATGCTGGGAACTCAGTAAGGACCATGGGAAATAGACGGGCTCCGCAGGAGACTGGGCACTCTAAGAAAGAATTAGGACTACTGGTGTGCACTGGCTCCTCCCTCTATGCCCCTCCTCCAGACCTCAGTTAGAATCTGTGCCCGGCTCGAGCTGGTTGCACACTAGGGGCTCTCCTGAGCTCTTAGTAAAGAAAGTATTTGTTAGGTTTTTTTATTTTCAGTGAGATCTGCTGGCAACAGACTCACTGCTACGAGGGACTTAGGGGAGAGAAGCGAACCTACCTGCTCGCAGCTAGCTTGGGCTTCTAGGCTACTGGACACCATTAGCTCCAGAGGGATCGAACACAGGCCCAGCCTCGGTCGTCCGGAGCCGCGCCGCCGTTCCCCTTGCAGAGCCAGAAGACTGAAGATTCCGAGGAGAAAATCGGCGGCTGAAGACTCAGGTCTTCATCAAGGTAGCGCACAGCACTGCAGCTGTGCGCCATTGCTCCCCATGCACACCACATACTCCGGTCACTGATGGGTGTAGGGCGCTGGGGGGGGGGGGGGGGCGCCCTGGGGGGGGGGGGCGCCCTGGGCTGCAATTAGATTACCTTAAAAATGGCAAAAAACACATAATATAGCCTAATAAACTATATATGTGTAAAAATCCCCTGCCATAATAATAAAAGAGCGGGAGAAGTCCGCCGTGAAAGGGGCAGGGCTATCTCCCTCAGCACACTGGCGCCATTTTCTCTTCACAGTTCCGCTGGAAGACAGCTCCCCAGGCTCTCCCCTGCAGTTTCCAGGCTCAATAGGGTAAAAAAGAGAGGGGGGGGGCACTAAATTTAGGCGCAATACTGTGTATTATAGCTGCTATAGGGAAAATCACTTTGTGTAGTGTAAATCCCTGTGTTATATAGCGCTGTGGTGTGTGCTGGCATACTCTCTCTCGGTCTCCCCAAAGGACTTGGTGGGGTCCTGTCCTCAGTCAGAGCATTCCCTGTGTCTGTGCGGTGTGTCGGTACGGCTGTGTCGACATGTTTGATGAGGAGGCTTATGTGGAGTCGGAGCAGGTGCCAATAAATGTGATGTCACCCCCTGCGGGGTCGACACCAGAGTGGATGGATATGTGGAAGGTATTAACTGACAGTGTCAACTCCTTACATAAAAGGTTTGATGACATAACAGCTGTGGGATAGCCGGCTTCTCAGCCAGTGCCTGCCCAGGCGTCTCAAAGGCCACCAGGGGCTCAAAAACGTCCGCTACCTCAGATGGCAGACACAGATGTCGACACGGAGTCTGACTCCAGTGTCGGCGACGACGAGACTAATGTACATTCCACTAAGGCTATCTGTTGCATGATTACGGCAATGAAAAATGTGTTGCACATTTCTGACATTAACCCAGGTACCACAAAAAAGGGTATTATGTTTGGGGAGAAAAAGAAACCAGTGGTTTTTCCCCCTTCAGATGAGTTAAATGAAGTGTGTGAAGAAGCGTGGGCATCCCCCTGATAAAAAATTGGTGATTTCTAAAAAGTTACTAATGGTGTACCCCTTCCCGCCAGAGGACAGGGTACGTTGGGAGACATCCCCGAGGGTGGATAAAGCGCTCACACGCTTGTCAAAAAAGGTGGCACTACCGTCTCAGGATACGGCCGCCTTAAAGGAGCCTGCGGATAGAAAGCAGGAGGCTATCCTGAAGTCTGTATATACACACTCGGGTACTATACTGAGACCTGCTATTGCTTCAGCATGGATGTGCAGTGCGGCAGCAGCGTGGTCTGATTCCCTGTCTGATAATATTGATTCCCTTGACAGGGACACTATATTGCTAACCATAGAGCATATTAAAGACGTAGTCTTATACATGAGGGATATTTGCCGGCTGGCATCTAGAATAAATGCAATGTCCATTTCTGCCAGGAGAGTATTATGGACTCTGCAGTGGACAGGTGATGCGGATTCTAAAAGGCACATGGAGGTTTTGCCTTACAAGGGTGAGGAATTGTTTGGGGATGGTCTCTCGGACCTCGTTTCCACAGCGACAGCTGGGAAGTCGACATTTTTACCCCAGGTTCCCTCACAGCCAAAGAAAGCACCGTATTATCCGGTACAGTCCTTTCGGCCCAGAAAGGCAAGCGGGTTAAAGGCGCGTCCTTTCTGCCCAGAGGCAGGGGTAGAGGGAAAAAGCTGCACCATACAGCCAGTTCCCAAGAACAGAAATCCTCCCCTGCTTCCACTAAATCCACCGCATGACGCTGGGGCTCCACTGGTGGAGCCAGGTGCGGTGGGGGCCCGTCTCCGGAACTTCAGCGACCGGTGGGTTCGCTCACAGGTGGATCCCTGGGTTGTACAAGTGGTATCTCAGGGATACAAGCTGGAATTCGAGACGTCTCCCCCTCGCCGTTACCTCAAATCAGCCTTGCCAGCTACTCCCCCGGACAGTTCCCCTCCTTCAACAGGGACGGGGTTACTATTCCACGATGTTTGTGGTACCGAAACCAGACGGTTCGGTGAGACCCATTCTAAATTTAAAATCCTTGAACACTTATATAAGAAGGTTCAAGTTCAAAATGGAATCGCTCAGGGCGGTTATTGCAAGCCTGGAAAAAGGGGATTACATGGTATCACTGGACATCAAGGATGCGTACCTGCATGTCCCCATTTACCCACCTCACCAGGTGTACCTCCGTTTTGTGGTACAAGACTGCCATTACCAATTCCAGACGTTGCCGTTTGGTCTGTCCATGGCACCGAGGGTATTTACCAAGGTAATGGCCGAAATGATGATACTCCTTCGAAAGAAGGGAGTTATAATTATCCCATACTTGGACGATCTCCTTATAAAGGCGAGGTCCAGGGAGCAGTTGTTGGTCGGAGTAGCGCTATCTCAGGAAGTGCTACAACAGCACGGCTGGATTCTGAAATTCCAAAGTCGCAGCTGGTTCCTACGACGCGTCTGCTGTTCCTGGGTATGATTCTGGACACAGAACAGAAGAAGGTGTTTCTCCCGGAGGAGAAGGCCAAGGAGTTGTCATCTCTGGTCAGAGACCTCCTGAAACCAAAACAGGTGTCGGTGCATCACTGCACGCGAGTCCTGGGAAAGATGGTAGCTTCTTACGAAGCAATTCCATTCGGCAGGTTCCATGCAAGGATCTTTCAGTGGGATCTGTTAGACAGATGCATCGGCTTATTACCCTGTCCCCGAGGGCCAGGGTGTCTCTGCTGTGGTGGCTGCAGAGTGCTCATCTTCTAGAGGGCCGCAGATTCGGCATACAGGACTGGGTCCTGGTGACCACGGATGCAAGCCTCCGAGGTTGGGGGGGCAGTCACGCAGGGAAGAAACTTCCAAGGACAATGGTCGAGTCAGGAGGCTTCCCTACACATAAATATTCTGGAACTAAGGGACATTTACAATGCCCTAAGTCAGGCAAGACCCCTGCTTCAAAACCAGCCGGTGCTGATTCAGTCAGACAACATCACGGCGGTCGCCCATGTAAACCGACAGGGCGGCACAAGAAGCAGGATGGCAGAAGCCACAAGGATTCTCAGATGGGCGGAAAATCACGTGATAGCACTGTCAGCAGTGTTCATTCCGGGAGTGGACAACTGGGAAGCAGACTTCCTCAGCAGGCACGACCTCCACCCGGGAGAGTGGGGACTTCATCCAGAAGTCTTACAACTGATTGTAAACCGTTGGGAAAGGCCACAGGTGGACATGATGGCGTCCCGCCTAAACAAAAAGCTAAAAAGATATTGCACCAGGTCAAGGGACCCTCAGGCGATAGCTGTGGACGCTCTAGTGACACTGTGGGTGTACCAGTCGGTTTATGTGTTCCCTCCTCTTCCTCTCATACCAAAGGTGCTGAGGATAATAAGAAAGAGAGGAGTAAGAACTATACTCATCGTTCCGGATTGGCCAAGAAGGACTTGGTACCCGGAACTACAAGAAATGATCTCAGAGGACCCTTGGCCTCTGCCTCTCAGACTGGACCTGCTGCAGGAGGGGCCCTGTCTGTTCCAAGACTTACCGCGGCTGCGTTTGACGGCATGGTTGTTGAACGCCGGATCCTGATGGAAAAGGGCATTCCGGTTGAAGTCATTCCTACGCTGATAAAGGCTAGGAAAGAGGTGACCGCAAAGCATTATCACCGCATATGGTGAAAATATGTTGCTTGGTGTGAGGCTATGAAGGCCCCCACAGAAGAATTTCAGCTGGGTCGATTTCTGCACTTCCTACAGTCAGGAGTGACTATGGGCCTAAAATTGGGATCCATTAAAGTCCAGATTTCGGCCCTGTCTATTTTCTATCAAAAAGAACTGGCTTCACTGCCTGAAATTCAGACGTTTGTTAAGGGAGTGCTGCATATTCAGCCCCCTTTTGTGCCCCCAGTGGCACCTTGGGATCTCAACGTTGTGTTGGATTTCCTAAAATCACATTGGTTTGAGCCACTTCAGACCGTGGAGTTGAAATATCTCGCGTGGAAAGTGGTCATGCTTTTGGCCTTGGCTTCGGCTAGGCGTGTGTCAGAATTGGCGGCTTTGTCTTGTAAAAGCCCCTATCTGATCTTCCATATGGATAGAGCAGAATTGAGGACTCGTCCCCAATTTCTCCCTAAGGTGGTATCCGCGTTTCATTCGAACCAACCTATTGTGGTGCCTGCGGCTACTAGGGACTTGGAAGATTCCAAGTTGCTGGACGTAGTCCGGGCCCTGAAAATTTATGTTTCCAGGACGGCTAGAGTCAGAAAGACTGACTCGCTGTTTATCCTGCATGCACCCAACAAGTTGGGTGCTCCTGCTTCTAAGCAGACTATTGCTCGCTGGATCTGCTCCACGATTCAACTTGCACATTCTGTGGCTGGACTGCCGCATCCTAAATCAGTCAAAGCCCATTCCACAAGGAAGGTGGGCTCTTCTTGGGCGGCTGCCCGAGGGGTCTCGGCTTATCAACTTTGCCGAGCTGCTACCTGGTCGGGATCAAACACGTTTGCAAAATTCTACAAGTTTGATACCCTGGCTGAGGAGGACCTTGAGTTTGCTCATTCGGTGCTGCAGAGTCATCCGCACTCTCCCGCCCGTTTGGGAGCTTTGGTATAATCCCCATGGTCCTTACGGAGTTCCCAGCATCCACTAGGATGTCAGAGAAAATAAGAATTTACTCACCGGTAATTCTATTTCTCGTAGTCCGTAGTGGATGCTGGGCGCCCATCCCAAGTGCGGATTGTCTGCAATACTTGTATATAGTTATTGTCTAACTAAAGGGTTATTGTTATGAGCCATCTGTTCGTGAGGCTCAGTTGTTGTTCATACTGTTAACTGGGTATAGTATCACGAGTTGTACGGTGTGGCTGGTATGAGTCTTACCCGGGATTCCAAATCCTTTCCTTGTGTCAGCTCTTCCGGGCACAGTTTCCCTAACTGAGGTCTGGAGGAGGAGCCAGTGCACACCAGTAGTCCTAATTCTTTCTTAGAGTGCCCAGTCTCCTGCGGAGCCCGTCTATTCCCCATGGTCCTTACGGAGTTGCCAGCATCCACTACGGACTACGAGAAATAGAATTACCGGTGAGTAAATTCTTATTTTCACTATAACTCCATTTCAGATTTAAGGGTTTAAATGGGGAGATGTACTAAGCCTTGGAGAGAGATAAAGTACCAGCCAGTCAGCTCCTAAATTCCACGTTACAGGCGGTGTTTGAAAAATTACTGTTAGGGGCTGATCTGTTGGCAGTTTACCTCTCTCCAAGACTTGGTACATTTGCCCCTATGGGCGATATTGTATTGTGGCACGCACCGGCAGCCACTAGATGGTGCCCAATGGTGCAATTACAGGACGGCAGCCAATGCTCCCAAATGTATTTCAGCTCGCCCCCCCTGGGGGGACAAGCTGAAATGCGCGAAAACTGAAAGGCACTTTTTGCGATAGCGCCCAGCACTTTGGTCGGGTTTAGATGCTTTATGCGGCTAAACCTGACCTCTCGGTGCAATCAGCGTGAAAATCCCCCACAATTGAATAGCACCCCGCAATATACCGTCACTTTAGACAGGAGGTCGGGTGCGCAAAACAGTTTCCCTATGTGTCTCGCATGTGAGTTAAGCTCAGAGTAAATAGGTCTGCTCACTGATCTGATGAGTCATATGGACCCATGGACAGAAAGGTATCCGTTCAGATGGTCGACCATGTTATGGTCGACAGTCATTAGGTCGACAACTATTGGTCGACATTGACATGGTCGACACATGAAAAGGTCAACATGAGTTTTTGTACTTTTTTTTTTATTTTTCTTTTGGGGAACTTTTCCATACTTTAAGATCCACGTGGACTACGATTGGAACGGTAATCTGTGCCGAGCGAAGCGGTAGCGGAGCGAAGGCACCATGCGAGGGGACGCGGTGCACTAATTGGGGTTCCCAGTCACTTTACACACAAAACGACACCAAAAAAAGTTAAACTCATGTCGACCTTTTCATGTGTCGACCATGTGTCCATGTCGACCATGTCAATGTCGACCAATAGTGGTCGACCTAATGACCGTCGACCATAACATGGTTGACCATTCAAACCGGAACCAGACAGAAAGCACAGCATTCGTGCTCTACTACATATAATCATCATGCAGAGGGTACAAACGCTGTTTTTTCAGAGATCCATCCCTATGACCTGAGACATTCTTACATGGTTTGCAGTGGTTTGGCGATACAACCAGCCAGACGAGACATGCACAGACTGGTTTAATTTACATCCTTCGCAAAATGGATGTGTAAACCTGTATCACATGCATTTCTGTGGACTAGACACTACTAAGAAAGTAAAACTGAGGATATTGTCCATCCATTGGGGGACATGGGAACTATGGGGTATAGAGGTTTGGGCAGATTAACAGACTCCCACTGAAGTCTTAAGCTCTGCCTCCTCTATATTCCTTAGGGGGGAGCCGGTTTATGATGTCAAGCTCCAGAGGAATAGACCGTTTGGTGGGCTATGCATTTTTGTATACAAAGTCATTGTTTCAAGCAAAGGTAGTATCTACATTCCATTTAAATCCGGTAATAGCTACACTTAAAATAAGTTTAGAATGAACTTCCAAGGTAGAAGATCCTCTCTCATTTTAGACGTTGTCAAGGCTGTTAAATTTATATATTTAGCACTGCTAGTTCTCACAAGATCGGTGAGTATATCCTTGTCCTAGAAGATGCCTAAATGAAATTAACTAGATGGGTTGTGGTTGGCAGGTAGTCCACAGCGTATTTCAAGGGTGGTCTGGGAGCTAGAGTCCTCCTGCATCCACTGTTTTACACTGGCTGTATAAAATGGCTGCTTGAAACCGAAAATTTCTCTTTTTTTAAACCTTATTTTCTGCAGCGGGGTACACTGGTATTCCACAGGGAATAACACTGGTGTAGAGTTGGATCTTGATCCGAGGCACCAACATGCTAAAGCTTTGTCTGTTCCCAGAATGCATTGCACCGCCTCCTCTATGACACCGCCTCCAGGCACTGGTGCTCAGTTTGTAAGTTGATGCCTGCAGTGCAGGCAGCGAACAGGTGAGGCTGCGCTAGGCAGCCCTGAAAAGAGCTTTTTAAGAAGACTTCAAGGACCGCAGCACTATTTAGGTCGGTCTGACATTCTGTGCTGCGGCTCCATCACCTCCCCCAGCAGCGCTGCATACTCCCACGCCCTGGTTCCCGGGTACTTGCAGAGAGGCGTACCGGACTTCAGGCACACACCGCTGACGCTCTCCTGGATCGCGTGGCTGCGCATCAGTGAGGAGGTAAGAGGGTCCCCCAGGTGGGACCCGCCAGTAAATTGTGATCCGGTCGGGCGTGGACCCTGTACTGCACAGGGACCCCACTATATCCACCAGGGCAAGGGAGCACAGGTCTGATCTACTAAAATCTGTTTGTTATAGGCTCCACAGTACCTGGTGGTGAGGTCCAGCATAGGGGCAAAGGTGCTGACCTGTCGCCCCTCCCCCAGCTCCAGGCGCAATCTACTGCTGGTGTTCCCGCCCTGGAGCTGCATTTCACTCTCCCTCACTCCCTGACTGAGATTTTGGCGCCATCTTCACTTCTAGCTGGGCTGAACTCCGGGACTGCAGGGCTCTGTCTCCTCTGTAAAGCCGCCTGCCTCATCAGCGCTGTGCTTTTACAAACACTTACGTATTCTGCATGTCATTTTAGACTGTGTTAGTTAAGAACAAGTGTACTGCTATCTGAATATTTGGTACAAGTATTCTGTGATATACATCCAGTATCTACTGTGCATTGTTATATCTATACTCATACATGGTAATATGCAAATTGTGATCCGAGGCACCAACAGGCTAAAGCTTTTAGACTGTCCCAGGATGCACTGCGGGGCCTCATCTGTATCACCCCGCCTCCAGGCACTGGAGCACAGTTTTAAAGTTGGTGCCTGCATCAGGCAGGTCACTAAACAGGGGAGCTGCGCTGCAACTCTGAAGAAAAACGAGTTTTATGGTAAGAACTTACCCTTGTTAAAACGCTTTCTGCGATGTACACTTGGCTCCACAAGTCTGGACAATGGGGGTGTAGAGTAGGATCTTGATCCGAGGCACCAACAGGCTCAAAGCTTTGACTGTTCCCCGAATGCACAGCGCCGCCTCCTATATCACCCCGCCTCCCAGCACAGGAGCTCAGTTTAGTTAACCAGCCCAATGCAGTAGCAGGAAAAGAGACGACAATGGTTAGTAGCCATATACACCACACTCTCACGACAAGAGAAGTGTCAGCGGCTAATGCCAGATCAACCCAAAGAAGCTAAGTGCGTCAGGGTGGGCGCCTTGTGGAGCCCAGTGTACCTCACAGAAAGCGTTTTAACAAGGGTAAGTTTTTACCATAAAACTCATTTTCTGCTGCGGGGTACACTGGGCTCCACAAATCTGGACAATGGGGATGTCCTAAAGCAGTTCCTTATGGGAGGGGACGCACTGTAGCGGGCACAAGAACCCGGCGTCCAAATTAAGCATCCTGGGAAGCGGCAGTATCGAAGGCGTGGAACCTTATGAACGTGTTCCCAGAGGACCACGTAGCCGCCTTGCACAATTGTTCAAGGGTCGCACCACGTTGGGCCGCCCAAGAAGGTCCAACAGACCAAGTAGAATGGGCCGTAATATGAACAGGAGCTGACAGACCAGCCTTCACATAAGCATGTGCAATCACCATTCTAATCCACCTGGCCAGGGTCTGCCTGTGAGCAGGTCAGCGACGTGTTTGAAATCCAAACAAAACAAAGAGAGAATCAGACTTTCGAATAGAAGGAGTTCTCTTCACATAGATACGGAGAGCCCGTACAACATCCAAAGACCTCTCTTTGGGAGACAAATCAGGAGAGACAAAAGCTGGAACCACAATCTCCTGATTAAGGTGAAACGAAGAAACCAACTTAGGTAAATATCCGGGACGAGTCCTAAGAACCGCCCGGTCACGGTGAAAAATCAGATATGGGGAACTACAAGACAAGGCACCCAAATCTGACACTCTTCTAGCATAGGCAATAGCCAGCAAGAACACCACCTTAAGGGAAAGCCACTTAAGGTCAACTGAACCAAGAGGTTCAAATGGAGGCTCCTTAAACGCCTCCAAAACCACCGACAAGTCCAAAGGAGCCACAGGCGGGACATAGGGAGGTTGGATACGCAACACACCCTGAGTGAAAGTATGAACATCAGGTAAAGTCGCAATTTTTCTCTGAAACCACACCGACAAGGCAGCAATATGAACCTTGAGGGAGGCCAGACGCAGGCCTAAATCTAGGCCCTGCTGTAGAAAAGCCAAAAATTTGGCTGTACTAAACTTGGAAACGTCATAATGGTTAGATGCGCACCAAACAAAGTAGGAATGCCAGACCAGATGGTAAATCCGAGCAGAGGCCGGTTTCCGGGCCCGCAACATAGTTCTAATGACCTCTTCAGAAAAACCCTTAGCTCTTAAGACGGAAGCTTCAAGAGCCACGCCGTCAAAGACAGCCGGGCTAGGTCCTGGTAGACACATGGGCCCTGAACGAGGAGGTCTGGGCATTGTGGAAGTAGAAGTGGACGCTCTGACGATAGGCCTTGCAGGTCTGAGAACCAGTGCCGTCTGGGCCACGCCGGAGCTATGAGAAGCAGATTTCCTTTTTCTTGCTTGAACTTCCGAATTACCCTGGGCAGGAGTGACACCGGAGGGAACACGTACGGCAGCCGAAACCTCCACCGCACTGCCAGCGCATCCACGAATGCTGCTTGAGGATCCCTTGTCCTTGCTCCGAAGACCGGAACCTTGTGATTGTGTCGAGACGCCATCGGATCCACATCTGGAAGACCCCACCTTTCCACTAGGAGTTGAAACACTTCTGGATGGAGGCTCCACTCGCCGGCATGCACGTCCTGACGACTGAGAGTCTGCTTCCCAATTCAGGACTCCCGGAATGAATATTGCCGGTAGATGGCATTCTGCCCAACGTAGAATCCGTGAGGCTTCCTTCATTGCCAAACTGCTTCGAGTGCCGCCTTGATGATTTATGCAAGCCACTGTGGTGGCGTTGTCCGACTGTACTTGAACAGGACAGTTCTGAATCAAATGCTGGGCTAGGTTCAACGCATTGAAGACCGCCCGCAATTCCAGAATGTTGATCGAGAGGAGAGATTCCGCCTTGGTCCACCGACCCTGCAAGGAGTGCTGCTCCAGCACCGCGCCCCAACCTCTTAGACTGGCATCTGTCGTCAACAGGACCCAGTTGGATATCCAGAAGGGACGGCCTCTGCACAATTGTCGGTCCTGGAGCCACCAGAGCAGCGACAGACGGACCTCCGGAGTCAGAGATAATTTGAGACCTGATCCGGTGAGGCAGGCCGTCCCACTTGTTTAGAATCTGCTTCTAGAGGGGGCGAGAAAGGAATTGAGCATACTCCACCATGTCGAATGCTGATACCATGAGGCCCAGCACCTGCATTGCCGAATGTATCGACACTTGCGGACGAGAAAGGAAGCAACGAATCCTGTCCTGAAGTTTCAGGACTTTCTCCTGAGACAAGAACAACCTCTGGTTGTGAGTGTCCAACAGCGCTCCCAGATGCACCATGCTCCGAGCAGGGACCAGGGAGGATTTCTTCCAGTTGATGAGCCACCCGTGGGCTTGTAGAAACCGGACCGTCATATCCAGATGACGCAGGAGAAGATCTGGGGAATTTGCCAGGATTAACAAGTCGTCCAGATACGGCAGTATCCTGACCCCTTGACGGCGGAGTACCACCGTCATCACCGCCATAACTTTGGTGAAGACTCGCGGAGCCGTTGTTAAACCAAAAGGTAACGCCCGAAACTGGTAATGGAGGTTGCCAATAGCGAACCTCAGGTATTGTTGATGCGACACTGCTATAGGAATATGCAGGTAATAATCCTGTATGTCCAGGGAGACCATGTAGTTCCAAGGCCAGAACTATAGAGCGAAGGGTTTCCATACGGAACTTGGAAACCTTCACAAACTTGTTCAGTGCCTTGAGGTTGAGAATGGGCCGGGAGGATCTGCAGAATTAACTTAATAGCCTCCAAAAGATCAGGAACATCCACATGTGAACTACCCTCCCCATCAGCCGTATCTGAGTCAGAACCTGTGGGGTCAGTGTATGTGCTGTCTTCATCAGACGAGATGTCAGTGACAGCAGTGAATTGTGAGGAAACGAGCGCTCGCTTAGAGGACCTCTCGATGGTCAGACTTTTTAGTAGTCTGGGACTGGTTCAACAATTGAGCAGGTAAATCGTCCGCCCACGGCGGGTTAGCTGCAGGGACCACATACGGTTGTACCGGCATTGGGGATCCCATAGGGGGTGTTAGTTTATGAACTAGCGTATGCAGAAGCGTGGAAAAAGCGGCCCACGGAGGGTCAGTATGTGCCTCCGTTGCCACAGTCCCACAGGCTGTGGGTTCTGGTTCTGGGGGCTCCTTACCCCCCGTAAGGAGCCCCCAGAACCAGAACCCACAGCCTGTGGCTTCAGCAACACCAGCAGTGTGTTCCGCCCCAGAACCATTACCCTCAGAAGCAGACATGATATAACTTGCAGTATGAGGTAACACAGTACAATTATTAGCAGCACTATATCCCTAAACCCAAACCCCTGCGTAGTGTAGTCAGCACCAGCAGAGATAAAGGAGAGATATGGTGACCAAATCACAGAGAAAAATACGTAATACAGTATATCTTTGTGAAAATCCTATATTAAATAACACCTGACTCACCAAGCCCCCTCAGGTTATAGAATATAGGGATAGCAAGTTAAGTGAAAGACACGAGATGGCCACCACTCCGCTATCAATGCACACACAAATAGTTTGTACAATGCAGAGGTTATTACAGACAATAATACTGCACTGGACTAGCTTACACAGCTATATAGTCAATAGATATAACACTACACAGTAAGAAACTGGACGTATATCACAGGGTAATTGTACCTATAAACCCCTGACTAAATGCACTCTTTCTCTGACATCCTAGTGGATGCTGGGTACTCCGTAAGGACCATGGGGAATAGACTGGCTCCGCAGGAGACTGGGCACTCCTTTAAAGAAAAGATTAGGTACTACATCTGGTGTGCACTGGCTCCTCCCTCTATGCCCCTCCTCCCAGACCTCAGTTAGAATCTGTGCCCGGCCTGAGCTGGATGCACTTAGTGGGCTCTCCTGAGTTCACTATAAAGAAAAGTATTTGTTAGGTTTTTTATTTTCAGTGAGATCTGCTGGCAACAGACTCACTGCTACGTGGGACTAAGGGGAGAGAAGCGAACCTACCTGCTTGCAGCTAGCTTGGGCTTCTTAGGCTACTGGACACCATTAGCTCCAGAGGGATCGAACACAGGCCCAGTCCTCGGTCGTCGAGCCAGAAGAACCGAAGAAAAGTTTAAAATCGGCGGCTGAAGACTCCGGTCTTCATTAAGGTAGCGCACAGCACTGCAGCTGTGCGCCATTGCTCCCTCTGCACACCACACACTCCGGTCACTGATGGGTGCAGGGCGCTGGGGGGGGGCACCCTGGGCAGCGATTAGAGTACCTTCCATGGCTAAATAGCACATAATACAGCTAATAAACTGTACATGTGCATAATCCCCCGCCATAAAGCATATAAAAAAGCGGGAGAAGTCCGCCGAGAAAGGGGCGGGGCTATCTTCCTCAGCACACGGGCGCCATTTTCTCTTCACAGCTCCGCTGGAAGGCAGCTCCCAAGGCTCTCCCCTGCAGTTTCCAGGCTTCAAGGGTAAAAAAGAGGGGGGGCACTAAATTTAGGCGCAAACTGTGTATAATAAGCTGCTATAGGGAAAAATCACTCACTTTAGTGTAAATCCCTGGTTATATAGCGCTGTGGTGTGTGCTGGCATACTCTCTCTCTGTCTCCCCAAAGGACTTTGTGGGGTCCTGTCCTCAGTAAGAGCATTCCCTGTGTGTGTGTGTGCGGTGTGTCGGTACGGCTGTGTCGACATGTTTGATGAGGACGCTTACGTGGAGGCGGAGCAGGAGCCGATAAGTGTGATGTCGCCCCCTGCGGGGCCGACACCAGAGTGGATGGATATGTGGGAGGTATTAACCGACAGTGTCAACTCTTTGCATCAAAGGTTTGATGACGTAACAGCTTTGGGACAGCTGGCATCTCAGCCCGCGCCTGCCCAAGCGTCTCAGAGGCCATCAGGGGCTCAAACGCCCGCTACCTCAGATGGCAGACACAGATGTCGACACGGAGTATGACTCCAGTGTCGACGAGGATGAGACAAATGTACAATCCACAAGGGCCATCCGATGCATGATTACGGCAATGAAAAATGTGTTGCACATTTCAGACATTAACCCGGTTACCACAAAAAAGGGTATTATGTTTGGGGAGAAAAAGCAGCCAGTGACTTTTCCCCCATCTGGTGAGTTAAATGAATTGTGTGAAGAAGCGTGGGGTTCCCCAGATAAGAAACTAGTAATTTCTAAGCGGTTACTAATGGCGTATCCTTTCCCGCCAACGGATAGGTTACTCTGGGAGACATCCCCTAAGGTGGACAAGGCGCTCGCACGCTTATCAAAAAAGGTGGCACTGCCTTCTCAGGATACGGCCGCCTTTGAAGGAGCCTGCAGATAGAAAGCAGGAGGCTATCCTGAAGTCTGTGTATACACACTCAGGTACTATACTGAGACCTGCTATTGCTTCAGCATGGATGTGTAGTGCTGCAGCAGCAGCAGCGTGGTCAGATTCCCTGTCTGATAACATTGATTCCCTGGACAGGGACACTATATTGCTAACCATAGAGCATATTAAAGACGTAGTCTTATATATGAGAGATGCACAGAGGGACATTTGCCGGCTGGCATCTAGAATTCATGCAATGTCCATTTCTGCTCGGAGAGTATTATGGACTCGGCAGTGGACAGGTGATGCTGACTCTAAAAGGCACATGGAAATTTTGCCTTATAAGGGTGAGGAATTGTTTGGGGACGGTCTTTCGGACCTCGTATCCACAGCAACAGCTGGGAAGTCGACTTTTTTTTTACCTCAGGTTCCCTAACAGCCTAAGAAAGCACCGTATTATCAAGTACAGTCCTTTCGGCCTCAGAAAGGCAAGCGGGTTAGAGGCGCGTCCTTTCTGCCCAGAGGCAGGGGTAGAGGGAAAAAGCTGCACCATACAGCCAGTACCCAAGAACAAAAATCCTCCCCTGCTTCCACTAAGTCCACCGCATGACGCTGGGGCTCCACATGTGGAGCCAGGTGCGGTGGGGGCCCGTCTCCAGAACTTCAGCGACCAGTGGGTTCGCTCACAGGTGGACTTCTGGGTTCTACAAGTGGTATCTCAGGGATACAAGCTGGAGTTCGAGACGTCTCCCCCTCGCCGTTACCTCAAATCAGCCTTGCCAGCTACTCCCCAGGACAGGGAGGTAGTACTGGCGGCAATTCACAAGCTGTACCTCCAGCAGGTGATAATCAAAGTTCCCCTCCTTCAACAGGGACGGGGTTACTATTCCACAATGTTTGTGGTACCGAAACCAGACGGTTCGGTGAGACCCATTCTAAATTTGAAATCCTTGAACACTTAGATAAGGAAGTTCAAGTTCAAAATGGAATCGCTCAGGGCGGTTATTGCAAGCCTGGAAGAGGGGGATTACATGGTATCACTGGACATCAAGGATGCTTACCTACATGTCCCCATTTACCCACCTCACCAGGTGTACCTCCGTTTTGTGGTACAGGACTGCCATTACCAATTCCAGACGTTACCGTTTGGTCTGTCCACGGCACCGAGGGTATTTACCAAAGTAATGGCCGAAATGATGATACTCCTTCGAAAGAAGGGAGTTATAATTATCCCATACTTGGACGATCTCCTTATAAAGGCGAGGTCCAGGGAGCAGTTGTTGGTCGGAGTAGCACTATCTCAGGAAGTGCTACAACAGCATGGCTGGATTCTGAATATCCCAAAGTCGCAGCTGGTTCCTACGACGCGTCTGCAGTTCCTGGGTATGATTCTGTACACAGAACAGAAGAAGATTTTTCTCCCGGAGGAGAAGGCCAAGGAGTTGTCATCTCTGGTCAGAGACCTCCTGAAACCAAAACAGGTGTCTGTGCATCACTGCGCGCGAGTCCTGGGAAAGATGGTAGCTTCTTACGAGGCAATTCCATTCGGCAGGTTCCAAGCAAGGATCTCTCAGTGGGATCTATTAGACAAGTGGTCCGGATCGCATCTTCAGATGCATCGGCTTATTACCCTGTCCCCGAGGGCCAGGGTGTCTCTGCTGTGGTGGCTGCAGAGTGCTCATCTTCTCGAGGGCCGCAGATTCGGCATACAGGACTGGGTCCTGGTGACCACGGATGCAAGCCTCCGAGGTTGGGGGGCAGTCACTCAGGGAAGAAACTTCCAAGGACAATGGTCGAGTCAGGAGGCTTCCCTACACATAAATATTCTGCAACTAAGGGCCATTTACAATGCCCTAAGTCAGGCAAAACCCCTGCTTCAAACCAGCCGGTGCTGATTCAGTCAGACAACATCACGGCGGTCGCCCATGTAAACCGACAGGGCGGCACAAGAAGCAGGATGGCGATGGCTGAAGCCACAAGGATTCTCCGATGGGCGGAAAATCACGTGATAGCACTGTCAGCAGTGTTCATTCCGGGAGTGGACAACTGGGAAGCAGACTTCCTCAGCAGGCACGACCTCCACCCAGGAGAGTGGGGACTTCATCCAGAAGTCTTCCAGCTGATTGTAAATTGTTGGGAAAGGCCACAGGTGGACATGATGTCGTCCCGCCTCAACAAAAAGCTAAAAAGATATTGCGCCAGGTCAAGGGACCCTCAGGCGATAGCTGTGGACGCTCTAGTGACACCGTGGGTGTACCAGTCGGTTTGTGTTCCTCCCTCTTCCTCTCATACCAAAGGTACTGAGGATAATAAGAAAGAGAGGAGTAAGAACTATACTCATCGTTCCGGATTGGCCAAGAAGGACTTGGTACCCGGAACTACAAGAAATGATCTCCGAGGACCCTTGGCCTCTGCCTCTCAGACAGGACCTGCTACAGCAGGGGCCCTGTCTGTTCCAAGACTTACCGCGGCTGCGTTTGACGGCATGGCGGTTGAACGCCGGATCCTGATGGAAAAGGGCATTCCGGTTGAAGTCATTCCTACGCTGATAAAAGCTAGGAAGGATGTGACTGCAAAACATTATCACCGCATATACGTTGTGTTGGAATTCCTAAAATCGCATTGGTTTGAGCCACTTCAGACCGTGGAGTTGAAATATCTCACGTGGAAAGTGGTCATGCTTTTGGCCTTGGCTTCGGCTAGGCGTGTGTCAGAATTGGCGGCTTTGTCCTGTAAAAGCCCCTATCTGAGTTTCCTCAGATTGAACGGGCACATAGGATAGGGATAGAGCGGGATGATGCAGACTCCCGACCAAGACCAGTGATAGCCCGCTATTTTGATTTTAGAACCAAAGAGCTGATCTTGAGAACATATAAAAAACAGGGTCAATTGGCCATTAATGGGCACCGTATTTTGATATTCCAAGATTTTTCACTGGCAGTAACTCAGAAGCGCAAGGCTTTTTCACCAGTTTGTAAATTTTTGGTGGAATCGCAAAAACTGTTCGTGCTTCTCTATCCTGCCAAACTAAGAGTCACGGATAATGGGCGTACCATAACATTTGATGACCCTGATGATGCTCGCAAGCACTATCTGTCCTCTACTGCTCCTTTGAGCTCACCAGCACCCTCTTCCACGAAATCACTCAACCGGTGAGGTGAAGTAATGCAGCCCTATCATATAACCTCAAATATACTCTAAAATTTTGATATTATACCCTACTATTTGTCAACATCCCTAGGTCTATCATTATGCCTCTTACATATGTTCTCTATTAGGTTTGAGAGGAGGTGATGGGTTGGCTCTAGTGACCTCACTGGAGCTACCCAGGTTAATTCTTGATTTAGGCATTTTTGGAAAAGTTAATCTACCATTGATCTTATGCTGTTATTTTTGTAGTTGCTTTTCCATGACATGTCATTACTACATCTTATTCTGTAGTATATTCCCCTCTAAAGTGATTCTTTTTTTTTTTTTATCCGTGTTGTCACACAGTTTGTCGCCACACAGATGTTTGTTGTTTTTTTTTTTGTTCATTCTATGTCACAAGAAAAGTTCTGGTCGGCCTCGGTGGTCCCACCGAGGTCCAAGTTTCTCTATGGTTTGGAAAATGTTTGAAAATTATATTGAAGCATGTTTTTGTTAATGTTCTTTTACACTATACATTCAGAATCACAATTTTACATACCCTTTTTTCCTATGTTCCTATGTGCATGGTTTGGGGTCTGAAGATCATGGTAAAATCCAGGGGGTTGCTTCCCACTCGCTGGGATGGGAAGTCCACTCATTGCTTTTTGAAATCACTAGCTAGCAGTTGGAACAAAACTGGGATTGGATAATGTCATAGTGCACACTCTTTACCCTATTCGTCTCTCTGTACCTCACTTAATTGCGTTTCATGGAATACTGGAGGACTTAATTCTCCTATCAAACGTAAAAAAGTGATCACACATTTAAAACGACTTGACCCGGACATCATTCTTTTACAGGAGACACATTGGAAGATTGGGGATGTCTCATCCCTCAGGGCTAATTGGATTGGTGACTGCTTCTCGGCCTCCTATACCAATAAAACTAGAGGGGTTGCCATTCTTTTTGCACGTCGCCTTTCCTATACGATTCTAAATACAGTATTAGATCCTAAAGGGAGATATATCTTGATTGATGTTAAGATTGGTGATACCCCGTACACGATTTTGAACATATATGCCCCAAATACCCAGGTATCGGACTTTTTAAATCAACTTGTTCTTTTATTACAACAACGTGAAACTTTCTCCCTTATAATTGGCGGAGACTTTAACACTGTTAAAGATCCAGTGTTGGATAAATCTCCTGTACCTTCTTCTTTGCACTCCCCTTCTTGGACAGCTCTTAATACATTCATGTTGAAATTACAACTAACTGATGTGTGGAGATTATTCCACCCTTCTGATAGGTCCTTTACTTTCCATTCTGGTGTTCACCATTCAGTCTCTCGAATAGATTATTTTTTGATTGCAAATAGTTTGATAACGGAGGTATGTTCTGCCAACATAGCGGATATAGTCATTTCTGATCATGCCCCTATCGAGTTCTCCTTTAAATTACCAATTATGGGGCCCTTACATCGTTCATGGAAATTCCCAGCATATCTTTTTCATTCAGAACATTTCCGTAATTACTTAGAGACACTGGCTAGATTATGTAGACAATAATATAGCCCATTGGGATGACCCTATTTTATTTTGGGAGGCATCTAAATCCGTAATGAGAGGTCATATTATCTCGTATGTGTCCCAACGTAATAAGTCACAGAAAAAACAATGACACTCTCTATACAACCTTACATAACACTTTCTCCCTCTATGTTAGCAATCCTTCGGAAGAAAAATTCACTGCATATCATCAAGCTAAATCTCTACTGGATAATTTTTTGATGACCCAAGCACAAATGCGCATAGATTTTACAAAAAATAGATATTATAGATGGGGTACGCAACCGGGACGCTTACTGGCCTCTTTGACCAAAACGTATAAACGAAAAAACCATATAGTCTCCATAAAAAAAGACACCTCCTCCCCCTTGATACGGACTTCCGATATTTCAAAGGCTTTTCATGAATATTATAGTAAGTTATATACGGCTGACCCTCTGGTCTCTGAATCCCTAGAGACTATTATACGAGAAGCTAAATTACCTAGTTTAACGTCCGAACAAAGGGAATTCTTGGATTCTGATATAACTGAAGAGGAAATTAGTTTGGCAATCTCTTCCCTACACACATGTAAAACACCTGGACCTGATGGTTTTTCTGGTGAATACTTTAAACTTTTAAAACTAGACATTACTCCTACTTTTTTTGAACTCTATCGCAATATACACAAATCTTGTCCAGTCTACCCTTCTTTTAATAATGCATTCACCACTTTAATTCCGAAACCTGGTAGGGATCCAACATTGCTTGGATCTTATCGCCCCATCACCTTGTTGAACGTAGATTTTAAACTTCTCTCTAAAATATTCTCAACTAGACTACAATCTTTCTCCTCTTCCCTCTTTACGTCACATCAACTGGGATTCATACGTAGCAGACATTCTGTTAAAGGTATCCGTACGGCCATAGCTTCAATCGTAGCAGCTAATAATAATCCTACTATTCCTAATATGCTCCTGAGCCTGGATGCTCAAAAAGCATTCGATACGGTGTCTTGGCCTTTCTTATTCAAAATACTCTCAACTAGGGAATTTGGCTCTCACTTTATTAATTTAATAACTTTCTTTTATAATTCTCCTGCTACCTCTCTTTTGATAAATGGTATAAGAACTGATCCAATCCTAATGTCCCCGAGGTACCCGTCAAGGTTGCCCTCTTTCTCCATTATTTAATTTATCTCTAGATCCCCTACTCAGGATTATAGATTCTTGGCCTGTATTACAGGGCATACAGGTTGGGACCTCCGAAATAAAAATTACAGCCTTCGCTGACGATGTCCTAATCCACATATCAAATCCTAAACGCTCTCTACGGCCCCTCTTGGGTTTGATTGACAGGATAGGACTTGCTTCTGGATTTCTTGTTCATTTTGAAAAATCACAGGCTTTTTATTTAAAACATGGATTTCACCGTCCAAAATGGGCTGGACAATTACCTCTGAAGTGGGAAAAATCGAGACTCCCATACCTGGGTATTTTTCTTCCTAAAAACATTTCTAAGTTGTACGATATCAACATCAAAAAAACAATCTCGCAGATCAAGGAGGGGATTGAGGGACTGAGACATCTACAACTCTCTTTCTTGGGCAGAGCTAATATAATTCGTATGATCTATTTTCCAAAACTTTTATACCCATTACAGGTTCTTCCTATATTATTATCCCGAACAGATTTATTACAGTTAACTTCCCTTTTCAGAAAATTTATCTGGAACAAAAAACGGGCACGAATTGGATTGATAAAGCTCTGTCAACCCAAATCTTAACGGAGGAATTAACTTTCCTGACATTTTAACATATAGTTATGCTGCCCACATCTGCTACATTAAGGATTGGTTACATGGCGAGCAAACATATACTGATACATTCTTGGAACAACATTTCATTCCTACACTATCATTAGCTTTTTTACACATTACGGATGCAGAAATGCCTTTAGATCTGACCAACAATCCTCTTCTCCTTACTACTAGGAAAGTGTGGTTGATGTTACGACATTAATATAAAATTCATCAATACTTTTCCATACATCTCCCTTTTTTTGCAGAATCCAAATTTCCAAAATGGTACGGCCACCTACCCATTCTCTCGGTGGAAATTAGGACTTTGTAGAATAGGTCAATTGATTAATTCTGACTCACACAAACCGCTCTCATACTCAGAGGCCGTGACTAAATTTACATTTCTTGGTCCTCACGACCTTGCGTTTCTCCAAGCTCAACATTATGCTAGTCAGATTTCTAACCTAATCCCGGCGGGTGATTGGGGCAACCCTCTGGATAACATGTTGTTAAAATCACCCCTATGTAAATGGGCTATTTCCTCTTATTATAATAGTCTTAGAACCTTAATGGAACACTCTTCCCTCAAAACTGGTATTGCCAATTGGTTGGAACATTTCCCATCCCTTACTGTGGAGATTCTGTTAAAAAGGTTACAAACCTCAATTGCCACATTTCCAGCGGCTAAATATGCTGAAATGTACCTTTAATATTTTTCATCGTTCATATATTTAGCCACATAGGGGTTATATAATAGGCCTTTTAGATAATCCTTGTTGCCCTAAATGCGGACAACAACCTGCTGACCTTTTCCACTGTTTTTGGGCGTGTCCCTCCCTTAGACAATTTTGGGTAATGGTGTGGCGTTTTGCTTCTCACCACTTGGTAAACTATATTCCCCATACGCCTGAATGGGCAATCTTTGGTCTATTACCACCAAATACTCGCGCACCCAAAGCAGTTAAGAAATTATTATTGGCAATATCATCTGCAGCCCGTAAATCAATTTTACACATGTGGATACAAAGCTCGGTACCAACTTTAGATATGTTTAAAGATAAACTTTTTTTTATTTTTCACATGGATTGGTTGGCGGCTTCTCTCCAAAAAGAATCCCATACTGAAATTTTCTCTGACGTCCTAGTGGATGCTGGGACTCCGTCAGGACCATGGGGAATAGCGGCTCCGCAGGAGACAGGGCACAAAATTTAAAAGTTTGACCACTAGGTGGTGTGTACTGGCTCCTCCCCCTATGACCCTCCTCCAAGCCTCAGTTAGGTTTTTGTGCCCGTCCGAGCAGGGTGCAATCTAGGTGGCTCTCATAAAGAGCTGCCTAGAGTAAAAGTTTTGATAGGTTTCTTATTTTCAGTGAGTCCTGCTGGCAACAGGCTCACTGCAACGAGGGACCTAGGGGAGAAGGAGTGAACTCACCTGCGTGCAGGATGGATTTGCTTCTTAGGCTACTGGACACTAGCTCCAGAGGGACGATCACAGGTACAGCCTGGATGGGTCACCGGAGCCGCGCCGCCGACCCCCTTGCAGATGCCGAAGTAAGAAGAGGTCCAGAAACCGGCGGCTGAAGGCTTTTCAGTCTTCATGAGGTAGCGCACAGCACTGCAGCTGTGCGCCATTGCGCTCAGGCACACTTCACACCAGCGGTCACTGAGGGCAGCAATGAGATTACCTTTCTGGCTAAAAAGAATACATCACATATAGTCCCTGAGGCTATATGGATGTATTTCACCCCTGCCAGGTCTCAGAAAAACCGGGAGAAGAGCCCGCCGGAATAGGGGGCGGGGCCTATCTCCTCAGCACACAGCGCCATTTTCCTACACAGCTCCGCTGCTAGGAAGGCTCCCAGGCTCTCCCCTGCACTGCACTACAGAAACAGGGTAAAAAACAGAGAGGGGGGGCATTTTTTGGCGATATTATATATATTTAAGCAGCTATAAGGAAACAACACTTATATAAGGTTGTTCCTATATAATTATAGCGCTTTGGTGTGTGCTGGCAAACTCTCCCTCTGTCTCCCCAAAGGGCTAGTGGGGTCCTGTCTTCTATCAGAGCATTCCCTGTGTGTCTGCTGTGTCGGTACGTGTGTGTCGACATGTATGAGGACGATGTTGGTGTGGAGGCGGAGCAATTGCCGGTAATGGTGATGTCACCCCCTAGGGAGTCGACACCGGAATGGATGGCTTTGTTTATGGAATTACGTGATAATGTCAGCACGCTGCAAAAGTCGGTTGACGACATGAGACGGCCGACAAACCAATTAGCACCTGTACAGGCGTCTCAAACACCGTCAGGGGCTGTAAAACGCCCTTTGCCTCAGTCGGTCGACACAGACCCAGACACGGACACCGAATCTAGTGTCGACGGTGAAGAAACGAACGTATTTTCCAGTAGGGCCACACGTTATATGATCACGGCAATGAAGGAGGCTTTGCATATCTCTGATACTGCAAGTACCACAGAAAGGGGTATTATGTGGGGTCTGAACTACCTGTAGTTTTTCCTGAATCAGAGGAATTGAATGACGTGTGTGATGAAGCGTGGGTTACCCCTGATAAAAAAACTGCTAATTTCAAAGAAGTTATTGGCATTATACCCTTTCCCGCCAGAGGTTAGGGCGCGCTGGGAAACACCCCCTAGGGTGGACAAGGCGCTCACACGTTTATCCAAACAAGTGGCGTTACCGTCTCCTGATACGGCCGCCCTCAAGGATCCAGCTGATAGGAGGCTGGAAAATACTCTAAAAAGTATATACACACATACTGGTGTTATACTGCGACCAGCAATCGCCTCAGCCTGGATGTGCAGTGCTGGGGTGGCTTGGTCGGAGTCCCTGACTGAAAATATTGATACCCTGGATAGGGACAGTATTTTATTGACTATAGAGCAATTAAAGGATGCATTCCTTTATATGCGAGATGCACAGAGAGATATCTGCACTCTGGCATCAAGAGTAAGTGCGATGTCCATATCTGCCAGAAGAAGTCTATGGACACGACAGTGGTCAGGCGATGCGGATTCCAAACGGCATATGGAAGTATTACCGTATAAAGGGGAGGAATTATTTGGGGTCGGTCTATCGGATTTGGTAGCCACGGCAACAGCCGGGAAGTCCACCTTTTTACCTCAAGTCCCCTCCCAACAGAAAAAGACGCAGTCCTTTCGTTCCTATAAGAACAAGCGAGCAAAAGGACATTCATATTTGCCCCGAGGCAAAGGAAAGGGTAAGAGACTGCACCAAGCAGCCCCTTCCCAGGAGCAGAAGTCCTCCCCGGCTTCTGCAAAGGCCTCAGCATGACGCTGGGACCTTACAAGCGGACTCAGGGGCGGTGGGGGGTCGCCTCAAGAATTTCAGTGCACAGTGGGCTCACTCGCAGGTGGACCCCTGGATCCTGCAGGTAGTATCTCAGGGTTACAGGTTGGAATTCGAGAAGTCTCCCCCTCGCCGGTTCCTAAAGTCTGTTTTGCCAACGTCTCCCTCCGACAGGGCGACGGTATTGGAAGCCATTCACAAGCTGTATTCTCAGCAGGTGATAGTCAAGGTACCCCTTCTACAACAGGGAAAGGGGTATTACTCCACGCTATTTGTGGTACCGAAGCCGGACGGCTCGGTAAGACCTATTTTAAATCTGAAATCTCTGAACCTGTACATACAAAAATTCAAGTTCAAGATGGAGTCACTCAGAGCAGTGATAGCGAATCTGGAAGAAGGGGATTTTATGGTGTCCTTGGACATCAAGGATGCTTACCTTCATGTCCCAATTTGCCCTTCACACCAAGGGTTCCTCAGGTTCGTGGTACAAAACTGTCATTATCAGTTTCAGACGCTGCCGTTTGGATTGTCCACGGCACCCAGGGTCTTTACCAAGGTGATGGCCGAAATGATGATCCTTCTTCGAAGAGAAGGCGTATTAATTATCCCTTACTTGGACGATCTCCTGATAAGGGCAAGATCCAGAGAACAGCTGGAGGTCGGAGTAGCACTAACTCAAGTAGTGCTCCAACAGCACGGGTGGATTCTGAATTTTCCAAAATCCCAACTGATCCCGACGACACGTCTGCTATTCCTAGGGATGATTCTGGACACTGTTCAGAAAAAGGTATTTCTTCCAGAGGAGAAAGCCAGGGAGTTATCCGAACTAGTCAGGAACCTCCTAAAACCAGGGACAGTGTCTGTGCATCAATGCACAAGAGTCCTGGGAAAAATGGTGGCTTCTTACGAAGCGATTCCATTCGGCAGATTCCATGCACGAATTTTTCAGTGGGATCTGCTAGACAAATGGTCCGGATCGCATCTGCAGATGCATCAGCGGATAAAATTGTCGACAAGGACAAGGGTCTCTCTGCTATGGTGGTTGCAGAGTGCTCATCTGTTGGAGGGCCGCAGATTCGGCATACAGAACTGGGTCCTAGTGACCACGGATGCCAGCCTGAGAGGCTGGGGAGCGGTCACACAAGGAAGAAACTTCCAGGGCGTGTGGTCAAGCCTGGAAACGTCTCTTCACATAAATATACTGGAACTAAGAGCAATCTACAATGCTCTAAGCCTGGCAAAACCTCTGCTTCAGGGTCAGCCGGTGTTGATCCAGTCGGACAACATCACGGCAGTCGCCCACGTAAACAGACAGGGCGGCACAAGAAGCAGGAGGGCAATGGCAGAAGCTGCAAGGATTCTTCGCTGGGCGGAAAATCATGTGATAGCACTGTCGGCAGTGTTCATTCCGGGAGTGGACAACTGGGAAGCAGACTTCCTCAGCAGACACGATCTTCACCCGGGAGAGTGGGGACTTCATCCAGAAGTCTTCCACATGATTGTGGTCCATTGGGAAAGACCAATGGTGGACATGATGGCGTCCCGCCTCAACAAAAAACTGGACAGGTTTTGCGCCAGGTCAAGAGATCCTCGGGCAATAGCTGTGGACGCTCTGGTAACACCATGGGTGTACCAGTCAGTGTATGTGTTCCCTCCTCTGCCTCTCATACCCAAGGTACTGAGAATTATACGGCAAAGGGGAGTAAGAACGATACTAGTGGCTCCGGACTGGCCAAGAAGGACTTGGTACCCGGAACTTCAGGAGATGCTCACGGAAGATCCGTGGCCTCTACCTCTAAGAAGGGATCTGCTTCAGCAGGGACCGTGTCTATTCCAAGACTTACCGCGGCTGCGTTTGACGGCATGGCGGTTGAACGCCGGATCCTAAAGGAAAAAGGCATTCCGGAAGAGGTCATCCCTACCCTGGTCAAAGCCAGGAAGGAGGTGACTGCACAACATTATCACCGCATTTGGAGAAAATATGTTGCATGGTGTGAGGCCAGGAAGGCCCCGACAGAGGAATTTCAACTGGGTCGATTCCTACATTTCCTGCAAACAGGATTATCTATGGGCCTCAAATTAGGGTCCATTAAGGTTCAAATTTCAGCCCTGTCAATTTTCTTTCAGAAAGAATTGGCTTCAGTTCCTGAAGTCCAGACTTTTGTAAAAGGAGTACTACATATACAGCCCCCGGTTGTGCCCCCAGTGGCACCGTGGGATCTCAATGTAGTTTTGGATTTTCTCAAATCCCATTGGTTTGAGCCACTCAAATCAGTAGATTTGAAATATCTTACATGGAAAGTAACCATGCTCTGGCTTCAGCCAGGAGAGTGTCAGAATTGGCGGCTTTGTCGTATAAAAGCCCATATCTGATTTTCCATTCGGACAGGGCAGAATTGAGGACGCGTCCTCATTTTCTGCCTAAGGTGGTATCAGCGTTTCACCTGAACCAGCCTATTGTGGTGCCTGCGGCTACTAGCGATTTGGAGGATTCCAAGTTGCTGGACGTTGTCAGAGCATTGAAAATATATATTTCAAGGACGGCTGGAGTCAGAAAATCTGACTCGCTGTTTATACTATATGCACCCAACAAGATGGGTGCTCCTGCTTCTAAGCAGACGATTGCTCGTTGGATTTGTAGCACAATTCAACTGGCACATTCTGTGGCAGGCCTGCCACAGCCTAAATCTGTCAATGCCCACTCCACAAGGAAGGTGGGCTCATCTTGGGCGGCTGCCCGAGGGGTCTCGGCATTACAACTCTGCCGAGCAGCTACGTGGTCAGGGGAGAACACGTTTGTAAAATTCTACAAATTTGATACCCTGGCTAAGGAGGACCTGGAGTTCTCTCATTCGGTGCTGCAGAGTCATCCGCACTCTCCCGCCCGTTTGGGAGCTTTGGTATAATCCCCATGGTCCTGACGGAGTCCCAGCATCCACTAGGACGTCAGAGAAAATAAGATTTTACTTACCGATAAATCTATTTCTCATAGTCCGTAGTGGATGCTGGGCGCCCATCCCAAGTGCGGATTGTCTGCAATACTTGTACATAGTTATTGTTACAAAAAAATCGGGTTGTTTATTGTTGTGAGCCATCTTTTCAGAGGCTCCTACGTTATCATACTGTTAACTGGGTTCAGATCACAAGTTGTACGGTGTGATTGGTGTGGCTGGTATGAGTCTTACCCGGGATTCAAAATCCTTCCTTATTGTGTACGCTCGTCCGGGCACAGTATCCTAACTGAGGCTTGGAGGAGGGTCATAGGGGGAGGAGCCAGTACACACCAGCTAGTGGTCAAACTTTTAAATTTTGTGCCCTGTCTCCTGCGGAGCCGCTATTCCCCATGGTCCTGACGGAGTCCCAGCATCCACTACGGACTATGAGAAATAGAATTATCGGTAAGTAAAATCTTATTTTTTTTGCTACTTGGAAGAGTTTTATTGAGGTTCTCCCTATACCCACTAAAGAAGCCATTATTAAATGCTTCCGTAACACCATATGGTATGAAACCCGAATCTTTCTTCGGGATCCTCCTATTTCCATTTGACGATGTTAATTGAATAGCCATGATCTCTGACCCATTTTCTTTTCTTTTTTTTTTTTTCTCTCACCATGTATATATTTCTTTATGTATCTTCTTTTTCTTCATGTATTATACTGCACATTCTGATGTAATTTACTACTTTTAATGGAATCACACTCATACAAATGTATTTGTTGTAATATTTTTTTTTATTGCTTCAATAAAAAAGGATTTAAAAAAAAAAAAAAAAAAAAAAGCCCCTATCTGATCTTCCATATGGACAGGGCAGAATTGAGGACTCGTCCCCAATTTCTCCCTAAGGTGGTATCAGCGTTTTATTTGAACCAACCTATTGTGGTGCCTGCAGCTACTCGGGACTTGGAGGCTTCCAAGTTGATGGATGTAGTCCGGGCCCTGAAAATCTGTTTCCAGGACGGCTAGAGTAAGAAAAACTGACTCGCTGTTTATCCTGCATGCACCCAACAAGCTGGGTGCTCCTGCTTCTAAGCAGACTATGGCTCGCTGGATCTGTAGCACAATTCAGCTTGCACATTCTGCGGCTGGACTGCCGCATCCTAAATCAGTCAAAGCCCATTCCACGAGGAAGTTGGGCTCTTCTTGGGCGGCTGCCCGAGGGGTCTCTGCTTTACAACTTTGCCGAGCTGCTACCTGGTCGGGATCAAACACGTTTGCAAAATTCTCCAAGTTTGATACCCTGGCTGAGGAGGACCTTGAGTTTGCTCATTCGGTGCTGCAGAGTCATCCGCACTCTCCCGCCCGTTTGGGAGCTTTGGTATAATCCCCATGGTCCTTACGGAGTACCCAGCATCCACTAGGACGTCAGAGAAAATAAGATTTTACTCACCAGTAAATCTATTTCTCGTAGTCCGTAGTGGATGCTGGGCGCCCGTCCCAAGTGCGGAATTCTGTAATACTTGTATATAGTTATTGCTTAACTATAGGGTTTTTTGTTCTGAGCCATCAGTTTAATGAGGCTCAGTTGTTCATACTGTTAACTGGGTATAGTTATCACGAGTTGTACGGTGTGATTGGTGTGGCTGGTATGAGTCTTACCCTGGATTCCAAATCCTTTCCTTGTAATGTCAGCTCTTCCGGGCACAGTTTCCCTAACTGAGGTCTGGAGGAGGGGCATAGAGGGAGGAGCCAGTGCACACCAGATGTAGTACCTAATCTTTTCTTTAAAGAAGTGCCCAGTCTCCTGCGGAGCCCGTCTATTCCCCATGGTCCTTACGGAGTACCCAGCATCCACTACGGACTACGAGAAATAGATTTACCGGTGAGTAAAATTTTATTTTCTTACTAACACTGACTAAAAAGGCAGGTAGAATACTTAAGTGTCATGTAAAGGCACAGCGCTGACAACCAGGTGGCTTTACATAGGAGGATTTGCCCAAGCAGTCCCAGGAACAGTGAGCTGAGGAGTAATGGTGCCACAGACACTGACAGGGAGTGAGGAAAAGACAGAGATGCAGCTCCAGGGCGGGAACACTTGCTGGAAATGGTGGGCTGGGGGAGGGGCTTCAGTTCTAAGCCTTATCCCCTTGCTGGCAAAACCACCGGGTACTGTGGGCGATATTAAAATCCTTTTTAAGAGAGAACCTGACCTGCGCCCATGCCCTGGTGATCTAGTGGGATCGCCTGTGTCCACCGCCAGCGCGCGCGGCCCACCTCCCACTGACCACGCCGGATCGCGATAAAGACCGGGTCCCGCGAGTGGGACCCACTTACCACCTCCCGAAGTGAGGCCACGCGATCCTGGAGAGCCCCAGCCGTGTGTGTCTAACATGAAGAAAACCGGAGCCTCCGCTGTAGGTACCCGGCAACCAGGGCTCGGGTGTACAGCGCCGCTGGGGAGAGCTGGAGCTGCAGCAGTGAATGTCACAAGACATTTACCACCGCTGCTGCCCTTGAAGTCTTCACTTTTTACCTCATAAAAAGCTTTTCTCAGGGCTGTTTGAAGCAGCCCCTCTGTTAAGTGCCTGCTTACTGCAGCACCAACTAACAAACTGAGCTCCTGTGCCGGGAGGCGGGGTGATATAGGAGGCGGCGCTGTGCATTCTGGGAACAGTCAAAGCTTTGAGCCTGTTGGTGCCTCGGATCAAGATCCTTCTCTACACCCCCATTGTCTAGACTTGTGGAGCCCAGTGTACCCCGCAGCAGAAAAGCTTATTAGAAGACTTCAAGGGCCGCAGCACTTCATATGTCATACTAACATACTGTGCTGCGGCTCCATCACCTCCCCAACGGCGTCGCATACTCCCGTTGGCCTGATTCCTGGGTACAATTAACGGTAGATACTGATGAGGATGGGGAGTATACTGACCCGTCAGACACTGATGCAGTACCTTCTGACGAGGAATCTACACCGCAAGTTAATGTTGCTGAACTAGTAGACGCTATTAAGCGGATTCTACAGCTAGGTGATGCAGAATAACCCACTATTGCATCTAAGAAACCTGATACTTTTAAAACACAGAAGGTAGCTAAAGTAGCTTTTCCGCATTCTGACTTCTTGGTAGAAGTACGTCGGGAACCCTGGACATCCCCAGGAAAGAAATTCTCTCTATCCAAAAAGAGGTTAGCTCGCTTCCCTATCCCTACCGAGCTGAGTACCGAATGGGAAACTTCACCTCCGGTGGATTCCCGTGTCACACGTCTAGTGGTGTCCTCTACTCTGCCTGTCACCTTACCTGAAGGAAACGACGGGTAAGCATGTGGAGGGATGCTTGAAGTGTATTTACTCACTCACTTACAGGTGCTGTACATAGACCCACTATGGCAGCCTCTTGGGCTGCGAAAGGAATTGAAGCATGGGTTCAGGCAATTGAGAATGAGCTGAGTCAGGATTTTTCTGACACTGACTGACAATATCTGTCTTATATTACCACAGCCTCCCACTATAGGCGGCCTCTAATGCAGGTGTAATGGCGGCCAAGGCATCTACTACGTCTATCCTGGCTCGTCGAATTATGTGGTTGAGGTCCTGGAAGGTGGACCTGGACTCCCAAAAGACCTTGGAGGTGCACCCTTTTAAAGGAGACATCCTATTTGGGGAGTATCTGAACAAGATTGTAACTGACTTGGCTACTGCCAAGACTTCGTGTCTCCCAAATATTAATCGTTCTGCTCCGAAGGCTAAGATTACCACCTTTCGTTCCTTTCGACCTCCAGGGAAGACAAATGGTCAATTGTATCCGCGATGGGCTTGTACTTCCAAAACCACTAAGCCTAAATCTAAACAATCCTGGGCCGCCTGTCGGCCTGCTTCCAAACAAGACAAGCCTTACTGCACGACGGGGCGGGCCTCCCCCTGGGGGACCCTAGGGTGGGAGGCCGACTTCTGCCGTTCGCCCAGGCCTGGTTACAGACCACTTCGGATGCCTGGGTGCGGGAAGATGTCTCACGGGTTTTGCAATCTTTCAAGAGACGTCCCCCCTCCCAGTTTTGCTCAACGGTTATCCCTGCGGATCCATTAAAAGCGCAAGCTCTATACTTGGTTGTACAATCCCTCCTGGATACAGGAATGGTAGTGCCAGTACCTCTGTCCCAGAGAGGCAAGGGATACTATTAAATCCTGTTTCTAGTTCTGAAGCCAAATGGGTCCTTCTGGCCTATATTCAACCTCAAATCATTGAACAAATTTGTGAGTGTCCAAATTCTGTGTGGAAACTCTGCGCTCTATTGTACTGGCCATGGAACCCGTGGTATATATGACTATATGGTATCCCTGGACATACAGGATGCTTACCTGCATATGCCTATTGCCATGTCTCATCAGCAGTATCTGCGGTTTGCTATTGGCAATCTACATTATCAATTCCAGGCCCTGCCATTTGGATTGACCACGGCCCCTCGGATATTCACCAAGGTAATAGCAGTGATGACGGCTCATCTCCGTCGTAGAGGAATCAGGATCCTGCTGTATCTGGACAACTTGCTGATTCTGGCGAACTCCCAAGAGGTTCTCCTCAGTCATCTGCAACTGACCGTCCAATTCCTACAATCCCACGGGTGGCTCATCAACTGGAAAAAGTCCTCGCTGGTCCCTGCTCGGAGCATGGTGCACCTGGAGGCGCTGCTGGACCCACACAGCCAGAGATTGTTTCTGTCTCCAGAGAAAGTCCTGAAACTTCAGGACAGGATCAGATACTTCCTCTCTGGCCCAAGAGTGTTGTTACACTCGGCGATGCAAGTACTAGGCCTCAAGGTGTCTGCTTTCGACATGGTAGAGTACGCTTAATTTCACTCACCCTCTGCAGAGGTTAATCCTTTCCAAATGGGACGGCCTGCCTCATCAGATCAGATCTCAAATGATCTCTCAAGGGATCGTCAAGCAGCGTTCGTGGACACACTGGCAATTCCATTGAACTTTCTGCTGCCCTACGTGTTCCCTCCAGTGTCACTCCTGCCTAGGGTTCTACGGAAGTTCAAGCAAGAGAGTAATATTACTTCTAGTCGCTCCAGCATGGTCCAGACTGCTTTGGTTCTCAGACCTGCAGGGTTTATCGATAGAGCGTCTTCTTCTACTTCCTCCAAGCCCAGTCTTCCTCGTTCAGGGCCCTTGTGTCTATCCGGACCTGGCCAGACTGGCTTTGACGGCGTGGCTCTTGAAGCTTCACTCCTAAGGGCCAATTGATTCATCCATGGCAGTTGCGCAAACTATGTTGAAGGCCTGCATACTGGCTTCTGCACCAACTTATTACAGGGTCTGGAACTCTTACTTCATATGGTGTACTGCTAAGAATTATGATGCCTATTCGTTCAGTACTTCTAGGCTTTTGGCTTTTCTGCAATAAGGCCTAGATTTAGGCCTTCGTCTGGCCTCCCTCAAGGTTCATATATTTGCCCTGTCGGTGTGGTTTCAGAGAAATTACATCTATTCCTGACGTTCATACTTTCACTTAGGGAGGTTGAATTCGTAAAACACCCTATGTCCCTCCTGTGGCTCCATGGGATTTGTCTGTCTTAAATGCCCTACAAGAGTCTCCATTTGAACCTCTTTAGTCTGTGGATCTTAAATGTTTTACACTTAAGGTCGTGTTTTTACTGGCTATTGCCCTTGCTAGGAGGGTGTCTGACTTAGGCGCTTTGTCCTGTGAAATGTGCCGAGGGAGCCAGGCACATCTGGCTGAGCTCCAGCCTTCTTTTTAATGTACTTTTTTTTGTTTTCTCATTTCTTAACTTTTTTTTTTTCTTTCTTTTGACTACAAACTCAGGAATGTGGTCCGTATGATATCCTGGCGATCAGCAGACAGACGCTGGAATCCCGACAGTCAGAATACTGGCGACGAGCGCAGCCACTTTCGGGTGTGGGCCTGGTGCACACTAATTTATTCCCCATTGGGTGGTGGAGTGGACCACCACCCAAGTGGGGATTCCGGTCCCGACCACCGGCATTTAGTCGGGTGTTGGGATTCCGGCGTTGTTCCTGACCTGCAGAATCCCGTTGTCCTCCTAAGAAGCGGATGTAGAAGGAGGAACGGGAACTAGGAGAGGTATCGGCGACAAAGGACTTGTCTCCTCAGGATGCTGCTCAGGGGGTAGAACCCCCTCATTTAGTCAGTTTGTCAGAAGCTTGATCAGCTATCAGAGGCCTGGAAGAACCCAGATAAACGTTTCTAGATGCCGGAACGTTTTCACTCTGTTTATCCCTTTCCTGCGTCTATGGCGGGAAAAATGGGAAAATCCACCGCCGGTGGATTCTTCTTTTTCCGGATGGTCCAGAAAGACTGCAATGCCTGTCTCGGGAGCCACGTCTCTGAAGTATCCATCATACCATAAATTAGAGACTACTCCAAAATCTGTGAATATGGTCGCAGGACTGTTCCTCGTAATGGAACTGGTCAGTTCCTGGGTGAACTGAGCCAGCAAGTTAGTCAAGGACCTGCAATTGGGTGTTCCAAGGGATGCACTAATTGTCCTAGAGGAACACGTTGGGGCAGAGATTCCCAAACGCGGTCCTCAAGGCACCCCAACAGCCCAGGATTTAGGTATATCCATGGCTCAGCACAGATGGTTAAATCAAAGTAACTGAGGTGCTAATTAAGTCACCTGTGGCCAAGCATGGATACATTTAAAACCTCTACCGTTGTGGTGCCTTGAGGACCGCGTTTGGCAACCTCTGCATTAGGGAATCGGTAATTTATCTGGGACACAGGTTCTCAAACTCGGTCCTCAGGACCCCACACAGTGCATGTTTTGCAGGTCTCCTCACAGAATCACAAGTGAAATAATTAGCTCCACCTGTGGACCTTTTTAAAATGTGTCTGTGAGTAATTAATACACCTGTGCACCTGCTGGGTTACCTGCAAAACATGCACTGTGTGCGGTCCTGAGGGCAGGGTTTGAGAACCTATGATCTAGGAGATGCTTCTAGATACATTGGACAGGTCAGTTCTAGGATATTTGCTATTGCAGACGGAGAGCTCTTTGGCTGTGCTCCTGGCATGCAGACACTGAGTCTAAGAGGGCAGTAGAAGCACTTCTGTTTCTGGGAGAGATCCTTTTTTGGCCCTGAATTGGACAAGTGGCTATATCAGGCACTGGAGGAAAGTCCACATTCCTACCCATGCCTGCTCCGCAGCCTAGACTGTCCTATACGGTGCCCTCTTTCTTCTGTTCCTTTTGAGCACTGCAGTCCTTTCACATCACAGCGAGATGGTTTGCTGTTCAGACTAGGGGGGATAAGAGACCGTGGTAGACAACATGCCTCTGTCAGTCACCGGGAGCCAAAACCAGCAGAAAATACTCTGGCATAACGGGCTCTCTCCCCACCTGGGTCTTCCACAGTGGGGGCTCGTCTTCAGATTTCCAGGAAGACTGGTTTGACTTGTACAACGACGTGGCTTGCAATCTAGATAGATTTTGAAGTTTCTCCACTAGTTTTGGTTCTTCACAACAAGCTTGCTAGCAACAGAGGACAAGCGGGTGTAAGCCAGTCCCTGGTGAACTCTGTAGTATTGATGTTGGTGCCGCTCCACCAGAGGCGTCAGGGGTACTATTCAAATCTGTTTGTAGTTCCGAAACCAGATGGATTGGTAACACCCATCCTAAACCTAAAATCCCTAAATTGTGTTTTTTTTTTTTTTTTTTGGCCTACTACCGATTCAAATGGAATCCATCAACTGTTATTGCAAGCCTAGAACCCAAGGATTTTCTGGTATCTCTGGACATAACGGATGCGTACCTTCACATCCCGATATAGGAACCTTTATCAGGCGTTTCTGAGGTTTGTGGTACGGCAGGATTTGCACCCAAACTGTTTACCAAGATCATGTACGTCATGGTTGCACACATCAGCTCTTTAGAGGTCACGATTATCCCGTACCTGGATGACTTTCTCATTAAAGCTCTGTCCAAAGCTCTTCTCCAGGAACATGCATTTCTCACATTCAAGATCTTAGTACATCACAGTGGGATAATCAACTTCAAGGAATCCAACTTTTTGCCATCCCACAGTCTCCAGTTTCTAGGAATGATCCTGGATACGATTGCGCAGAATGTTTTTCTTCTGGACGACAAGGCTCATAGCATACGACTCATGGTTCAGAGAGTCCTCAGGGCGAAGCTGGTCTTGGTGCACTTGTGTATTCATCTATTGGACTAGATCAGAGGTTCCCAAACGTGTTCCTCCAAGGCACCCCAACGGTCCTGTTTTTAAATGTATCCATGCTTGGCCACAGGTGATTTAATTAGCACCTTTAGTCAATTTGATTTAGCCATCTGTGCTGAACCAAGGATATACCTAAAACCTAGACTGTTGTGGTGCCTTGAGGACCACGTTTCGGAACCTCTGGACTAGATGGTTGCGGCCATCGAGTCTCTACAGTTCGGTTGGTTTCATTCCCGACCTTTCCAACTGGACCTCTTGAACCAATGGTCGGGATCTCATCTGCAACGCCACAGAATGGTACGTCTAACACCACGGAACAGACCTTTTGGCCTCAAACAAACAATTACTGCAGGCAGGAGATTCGGACTGTTGGTTTAGAATATCCTGACGACCGATGCCAGTCTCAGCGGCTGGGGCGCAGTGGTACTGGACTTTGAATCTGAGGGTTGTTGGTCGGACCAAGAAAAAGGTACTGCCAATAACTGTGTTTGAACTGAGGGCAATCTACAATGCTCTACTGGAAGCCGCCCACTTACTCCACTTGAAAGCAGTATGAGTACAGTCGGACAACGCGACAGCTGTCTCTTAAGTCAACAGACAGGATGGAACCCGAAGTCGCATGGCCATGCGAGAAGTAGCACGGATTCGGAGGTGGGCCGAGCTCCATGCAGTGATATCTTGGCCATGTTCATCTCGGGAGTAGACAGCTGGGAGGCCGATTATCTCAGTCGCCAGGACAGTCACCCAGGAGAATGGGCTCTTCACCCAGACATGTTCAGAGCACTCGTTCGGCAATGGGGTTGCCCACAAGTGGACCTCATGGTGTCCCAAACAAATCACTAACTTCTACTGTATATGTCCAGAACACGGGATCTGGAGGCCGAGGTAGTGGACGCTCCAATGGTTCCCTAGCCATACGACCTGGTTTACCTGGTTCCGCTTCTTCCTATTGTGCTCAAGCGGATCAGCCATGGTGCTCCTGATGGCGTCAGATTAGCCTTGTAGTTCCTGTTACTTGGATCTGCGCATGCTTTTCGCAGACTATCCATGGCCACTACCTCTACACCCAGATCTATTACAACAGAGGCTGTTCATTCACCCCAATTTACAGAGGCTGTCTTTAACGGGTAGCTGCTGAGGCTGCCATCCTGAAGCGTTGGGGTATACCAAAATGGTCATTCCCTCCATGTTACAGGCATGTAAACCTGTTATGGCTGCACACTACCATCGCATTTGGTGTTCATTTGTGGCCTGGTGTGAGCGTTTCAGTTTTCCAATAGGGTCTTTTTGTCTGTCCCGTCTCTTGCTGTTTGTTCAAGCAGAAATGGAGACGGGACTTCGTTTAGTATCTTAGTGTCCGCCTTATCGATCTTTTTCCTGCATAGGTTTGCACTCCTACTGGAAGTGCAGACTTTCCTACTACAACCACCATTTGTCCCACCTACGGCTCCTTTGGACTTAAACCTCATGCTTGACTTCCTGCAGTCTTCCTTCTTTGAGCCGCTGGAGGATATGGACCTCAAATTTCTTTCCTGGAAAACGGTCCATCTATTTGTCTTTGCCTCGGTTTGGGAAGTGTCTGAGTTGAGTGCTTGGTCGTACAAACCGCCATATCGGATCTTTCATGTGAATAGGGCGGAATGCAGAATACGGTTGACCTTCCTTCCGAAGGTAGTGTCTGCTTTTCAGATGAACCAACCTACTGTGATTCCTATTTTACTGGACGATTCTGGGACATCTCCTACCTTGGATGTGGTTCAGGCATTAAAGAGTAATGTGGCTCGGACAGCATCTTTGCGCAGGTCGGATGCTCTTTTCATTCTTTATGTGCACCTCGCAGAAGGTGGCCAGCTAACAAGTAGACCTTGACTCTGTGGATTAGGCTAGCCATCTGTCACGCTTATCTGAGCAATGCTCGCCGCCAACCACTTGCTTCAATTTTTCCGCACTCCACATGTTCTGTGGGTACGTCTTGAGCAGCAAGTCGTGGAGCTTATACGATGCAGCTTTGCCGTTCGGCCACTTGGTCCAGGATACATTCTTTTGTTTAACTTTACAAGTTTGATATGTTTGCGGCTTCTAGCTTTGGCCGTTATTGTCTTGCAGGTTCCTCAGCACTCTCTTGTGCCCAGGGGGGAAACTTTGGGACGTCCCCGGTGTCTTCAGCCTCCAGTGTCCCTTAGTAGATGAAAGAGAGAATAGGATTTTGGTACTTACCGATAAATCTCCCTCTGATTCCCCAGGGGACACTGGACGCCTGCCCAGCACCTGCCTTAGTCATTGTTCCAGTTTGGTATTGTTGGGGGGGAGAGGTGTGTTCCTCTCTGTTTTTCTTTATCTTCCTCCTCTCTCTCAATCTCCCCTCAGCTCAGTTTCTTTAACTCAATGGCTGATGGGGGGGGATAGAGGGGGGAGGAGTTTCCCACTCTTGTTAAGATTCTTAAAGTGCCAGCTCCCAATAGTCACCCGTCTATAACTGCCTCCAGTGTCCCCTGTGGAATCGGAGAAAGGGATTTATCGGTAAGCACCAAAATCCTATTTCCTGATGTTTTTTTTGTTTTTTGTTTCCTGTATAATTTCACATACAGTTTACTTGGCCATATTCTACTCCTGGTCTCTTGCATGATTTTAAAGTTTTGGTAAGGAGCACTCTAGGGAGTCCCATTTCTAAGTGATAACTTTGCTGCTTTTGTTTTTCATTTTCAGAAACGGACACTGTAGAAAAGCCTCCAAAAGAAGAGACCATTGTGGAGAGTGCAACCCCTGATTATGCTGCTGGACTTGTCTCTACACAAGTATGTTCTAGTCTGTTACATTTTGCTATGGCATTTTCAGTAACTGAGATGCAAAATAATCTGTATCTTAGCATAGATCCATCGCTGACATGCTACTCTTATTTACATTGGACAGGGTTTTGTTAGCTTTCTAGAATCCCCAATCTTCACATTCAAAAGTTTTAATAAATCCGGTTATGCACAATCTTAGTATTTGGAATTTAAAGCTTGCATGCGGTTGTACTACACCTGTTAAACTTCTGTTTTAGGAGGCTCTACAACACTTAACACTGCAGGCCGTTCCTTATGTGTGGCGCTGGCATTGCTAATAAAACATGACTTTGGATATCTGTAGCTCTTGCAGTCTCCTTGTGTCTAAAACATCCTGTTACCCTCTACTATAGTGCAACTGTCTGTTTTCTCTTCCTAATGGTAAAATGTTTTTTTGCTCCATGTTCAGTGTGCCAAGTTCATGCAAAATGAGAGTGCCCTTCCATCTACAAGTTATTTGCCAGCGACCCCCAGTGTGGTGCCATCCTCCTCCTACATACCAGCGTCTGAGACTCCACAAGGTAAGATCATGTCCTTCATAGTGATACCAGTACAGCAATATAACCATGTGGGTTGTGTGCTTTAGTAGCCCAGGTTAGAAGTTGTTCCAAATAGGATCCAGGGTAAAACTCACAAGCTGCTTGGGTAATGTATAAAGGCCTGTAAAGTGACGTGAATGTGTAAGTCACATTTTAAGCAAATAATGTTAATACTTCTTGCCTTGTCTGGAGTTACTGTCTGTATCATCATTATATTGTTGAGTTTGACATAAATGCTCAATTGATAGTCCCCCTTGAAACAGTAATGGTAATTTTATCCAGTAATAGGGAAATGCTGAATTCAGCTGGTACCTTGCATTCTGATATGACCTTATTAGAGGTTGAATGCTTCTATGCCGTTCTGTTACTTGTAGATTTTATGTACATCCTGTGCCCTCATTATTTTTTTTCTTTCTTTGCTCTGTTTAGCAGGGTCAGTTCGGGAAGCTTTACAAACGGTGAGACAAGCAGAGGAGCCCACTACGCCCAACAACTCTCTCCCTACCCAGTTTAAACAACGGACGCCAATGTATCATAGTAATACCAATGCTCCGCCCACCACTCCAACTCCTCCAGCTATCCCAGCCTCTCCGCTGACCCCAACAACACAAGCTCCTCAGATCACCCCTCAAACGCAGCCTTCGAACAAGAAACAGTTTAAGCTTACAGTAAGTTAATACATTTCAGTTACAGTAGAACTGTTTCCAGTGTCCAAAATGCTAGCAGTATAAGCCAAGGTGAACAAGAAATAAAATGAGCATGATTATACAGAACATCGATGGAGGAAGGAGTCCATACTTAAATATAGTGCTGCATAGTTTAGGAACGGAATTTTAGCAAGGACTAGACCATGACCTACAGGCACAAATTGTGTGGGGAACGGACGTACTCTCATAAGACAGGCATGTAGGTGAAACGGCAGCAGCTAATGGTCACCCGCAGAAACAAGCACCCAAAAAAAAAGTCTGAAAAGACTTTGGTAAGGATGGCCCCTTATAAATGAGCCGTTCACACTAGATTTGGGTGTCTTTGTGCTCTTTGTTGTATGATGATGATGATGTCAGGTATCCGTTTATTACGGCTCTATTGCTGGGAAGGGAATCTGGGCATTTCCAGTGACTTCCAACCAAACTTCTAACTGCATTGAGAATTTGAATGTAGAGTTTATCTAATTCTTTCAGTGGAGACCAGAGAAAGAAGGACTAGGGCCCATAGATTGGAACCTTTAGTAATGTCACTGATACGTCTGTCTACTCTGTCCCCTATCACAGTCTCTGTTCAGAATCTGTTCAATAAATCCATCGAACTTAATGGGAACAAAGTCCCACGTTTTAGTACACTTTGTAGGAGTTCTGTTTGACAAGGAAGGAAATTGTGGTGTCTGAAAACCTTTCCTTCACAACAGATCACTTGTACACCTTCCTATTGGTCTCTCGTCTCTGGACAGCGGCCTGTTAGTTGTAACCAATGTATTGTAAAGCAGGGAATTAAAGTCCTTTGAGGCACACAGACTTGAGGGCAGTCAGGGGCCCCACTTACATCGCTTTTAGGAAGGGAAGCCACGTATATATTCAAAGGTTATAACTTTGGAAAATTATTTTTTTTGCAAGGTAGCCAGTAAGGGGGTGCATTGACCGAATTCTAGGGTTCTCTATAATCCTCATGCCTCTTCTGAACCAAAGTATGGCACACACTGACCTGGAGTGACATCCGGATTAGTCCAAAGAGTTGTAACTAAGGAAAGGTTGGGAACTAGTCCCAAAAATTATCTACATTGATCGGAAATATGCTATATGAAAGCCGGGAAGGTGTGCACACGCACCATAGAAGGCCGGCGTTCTAGTCTACTGGTGTCGCCAAAGACACTATTTTACAGGAGGCGGCGTCGAGGCGTTTCCATGTTAGGGCATGATAATCTGCAGTCCAGGCTGCAGGCTTTGTTAGGCGAAAGCCTCTTCCATTGTTGTAGGTAGACTGAAGATGTAGTTGCACCGGAGTGTATCTTGGTACTTTGACTTGGAGTATCTGGAAGAGCCAAGGCAACAGATTCATTCTTAGTACAACTATCCTAACAAGCAACTATTTAATTTACTTCTGCCACCTCAGCAGATCCAATTTTGTTGACTTAATGATTCTGGAGAATGTTTCTACATGCAGATAATTGTAACAAGCATTTATATTAACCGGCAAGTATTTAAATATATTTATTTGCAAAGGACTCGGTGGTCCACGAGGTAGATGGTTGGAAGTGGAAAGTATGTGGACTCTGTTTTAGAGTAGTTAATATTATAACCTGAGTTGTCCTCATAAACGGCAAAAATTTGGGCTAGGTTTGGATTAGACTTCCTTCCACTGCAACGGATACCTGGGGACAATCCAGTGACAAAGGGTCACCTGTGTCTGCTGCCAATAATAGTGGTCATATGCTGTGTACGGAGACTCTGGCTGACTGTGGTGCGTAGCAGTGTGTGGTGGTAGACCATGGCTCACTGGGCAGCTATACAGTTCCTCAAGGGTAAGGCTGATTACACACTGCTGACACATTGGTGGACTCACCATTGTTCTAACAGTGGCTGCTTACCAATTGACAGATCAGTGTCTCAGGACACCCAGCTGGGACATGCACACCTGCAGCAAGTGTACGGGCGTTCAGCGGACCACCCATATACAGCCAGATATGCCGATGTATCGGCCATCGGCTGTGCTGCACAGTCGCTGTGATGTCATTCGGACAAACTGGGTGTTCCTACCAACAAGCTCCCAATATATTGGAAAAAGATTTGGAGGTACTCATTGATAATAGGCTTAATAACCGTATACAATGTCAAAGCACAGTAAAGAAGGTAAGTAAGATGCTAGCGTGCATAAAACGGGGAATTGGGACGAGGATGTTATCCTGCCGCTGTACAAATCATTGGTACGTCCGCACCTGGAATATTGTGTTCAGTTTTGGGCACCACGATATAAAAGATATCGGTGAACTCGAAAGGGTTCAAAGGCGAGCTACTAAATTGATTAAAGGGCTAGAGGGACTGGAGTACGAGGAATGGCTTACTAAGTTGAATATGTATACACTGGAAAAGAGGCGTCTAAGAGGAGACATTATTAATATCTTCAAGTATGTAAAGGGGCATTACAAAGAGTTATCAGAGGAATTATATATTAAAAGAACTGTTTGGGACACGTGGGCACTTGCTGAGGCTGGAGGAGAGAAAAATCCGTACGCAGCGGAGGAAAGGGTTCTTTACTGTTAAAGCAATAAGGATTTGGAATTACCTGCCAGGGAAGGTGGTAAAGGATTGGATGAATTTCTGATTGAAAAGGATATCCAAGGTTATAACGTTTAAAATACTGACGTTGATAATCCGGGTGTAACATGATTTATAGTTAACTAGTCATAAAACATTACTTCAGCAGGTACATTATAATCAACTAAACCTAATACAGAATACAGGTTGAACACGATGGGCATTTTGCCTCTATTCAACCTCAATTCCAATGTTACTATATATCGTCCGTTTGCTTTAACATCTGCTATATTGCCCAGTATGTACCCAACTTTAGAAATCTGGGCTTTGTTCCTTAGGGATAGTGGGATTTCATAGGAAACACTTGAGTATTTTGGTATTTCTGAAATAAGTACTTTTTGGGTTTGTTTTTCTTCCCAATTTTATTGCTTGGGATTGTAAAACTTGTATGTCGCCTTACCTCTGTCTGCCAATGCCCTGTCTTGTTTTCTTACTATGATTTCAGTATAAAGTGCATCAGAATACTCCGGTCAGTAATAAAAATAAATAATAAAATTGTGCAATCAATGGACAATCTGTGTTATAGATTACTACAGATGTTCCCAAACGCAGTTCTCAAGGCATTCTAACGGTCCAGGTTTTAAGGATAACTGTGCTTATGCACAGGTTTAATCAGTCAATTTGATTTATCAATCTGTGCTCAGATATGGATATACTTAAAACATGCACTATTAGGGTGCCTTGTGGAATGACTTTGGGAACCTCTGTTACTATGTAATACTTATTAGGTTTATTACTGCTTTAAATAAATTTCTTTCTTTTGGGGTGTTCTTGCTTATCCATTTGCTTATATACAGTTAGTGTTACTGGATGAACATATGACATTTGTCGATGCAAGTAATGAAATAAATTATAATCCATATTTACAGGAGGAACAGGTGTTTGCTGCAAAAGAAATGTTTAAGACTGCAAACAAGGTTACGAAGCCAGAGAAGGCGCTAATACTGGGTTTTATGGGTGGTATAAGAGGTAGGTTACAGTGCTGGAAAAATGTTGGGTTTTATGGGTGGTATAAGGTAGGTTACAGTGCTGGAAAAATGTTGGGTTTTATGGGTGGTATAAGGTAGGTTACATTGCTGTAAATGTTGGGTTTTATGGGTGGTATAAGGTAGGTTACATTGCTGTATATGTTGGGTTTTATGGGTGGTATAAGGTAGGTTACAGTGCTGGAAATGTTGGGTTTTATGGGTGGTATAAGGTAGGTTACAGTGCTGGAAATGTTTGGTTTTATGGGTGGTATAAGGTAGGTTACAGTGCTGGAAATGTTGGGTTTTATGGGTGGTATAAGGTAGGTTACAGTGCTGGAAATGTTGGGTTTTATGGGTGGTATAAGGTAGGTTACAGTGCTGGAAATGTTGGGTTTTATGGGTGGTATAAGGTAGGTTACAGTGCTGGAAATGTTGGGTTTTATGGGTGGTATAAGGTAGGTTACAGTGCTGGAAATGTTGGGTTTTTTGGGTGGTTATAAGGTAGGTTACAGTGCTGGAAATGTTGGGTTTTTTGGGTGGTTATAAGAGGTAGGTCACAGTGCTGGAAATGTTGGGTTTTTTGGGTGGTTATAAGAGGTAGGTCACAGTGCTGGAAATGTTGGGTTTTTTGGGTGGTTATAAGAGGTAGGTCACAGTGCTGGAAATGTTGGGTTTTATGTACTGTGTAAGAGGTAGGTTACAGTGTTGGAATTGTGTTCTCTTGGAAACAAGAGAACTATTGCACATTTTTCTTTTCCTGTCCTGATGAATGAAATCACTATGGTGGGACATACATCACTGGCCTGATTCAGACGCCCAGTCCCTATCGCAACGCGCTCATTTCTTTGTGTCTTATTGTGCAATATAGAAACGCTATCTCGGCAAAGTGTGTTTGATGTCATTAATGTAATGTCATTTTCTATTATCTTTGCAGAAAACCCTTGCCCAGAACAGGGTGACATTATCCAGATTAAACTTCGCGAGGACACAGAAGTAATACAGAAGGGAGATGGTACAGGCAGCACCACAATGATTGTCGATACAGTTTTTGAAATGAACTATACCACTGGCAAATGGACCAAGCTAAAAAAATACAAGCCTTTAACCAATGTCTCATAGGGGGATTCCAGGCAGTAAACTGCGGACCAAAGCCAGACTTGCAAGTTGGGTTCAACACAAAACGGTCGCCGTCCAGCTGAGTCTTCCCTCTGCCGCGGCTGGAATCCGGAGGGAAGGGGGGGGGGGGGGGGGGGGGGTCTGTTTTCAATGGTTATATCACCTGAATAAAACGCACTTGACCTATTCCTACAAACTCAACCGTGTCTGATAATGGAAAGCTGGCCAGTTTTATAGCGTCAAAACCAATTTTAAAATGTGTTCTACAATCCGGATGCAGATTCTCCCACTTGAAACAGTATATAGTTTTTTCTTTTGTACTTTACAGTGAACTTATACCTCCTGTCTATCCAGACTCTAGCAATCAAAATGGTTGCATAAATATTCAGCATTATGGGGTTTTCTATTTTTAATTTGGAGCAATTCAATGACATTCAAGAGGTGCAATGAAAGTATTGAACATATGCAGCAAGGTCATGGGTCAAGCTTACTGGAGTTGCCTGTAACTGGACCCTTTAAAATCTCCTTTTTTCTTTTTTCCCCCTGTGTGAGCCTCTATGCTGGCCATCAGGGGCTGACAGCTGCTGTACAGAATAAGTACAATCACAGGGGCCTAGTCTTTTAATGATGTCTGGGATATAAGATGTGGAATTCAAGATTGAGAATTTGAAATTCAAAATGTACCATTTACACCCATTTATAGAGCATACCCTGCAGCGAATTACAATTGGACCATCATTTACTAGGTAGACCAGATGTGACTGCAGTTTTGAAAAAAAATATTTTTATTTATTTAACAAAATTGAAAATATTTTAACAAAGTCCCATGTTGTAGCAGACACCAACCAATTCTTGTGAACGCAACAAGTTTCTTCAATTAAGGCTTCGTTCACTAGGGACCAGTATAATCACTGAGGCCCAGTATGATAGAAATGTCACGGGTTCCTAGCACGTTGATAAGGCCGCATTATGAAGATAGAGTTCCTGCTTGTACTGGGTATGAGGTAAATGTACCTTTTTTAAGATGTTCATCTTTAATTTAAACATGGACCACTCCTCTTAAACTGCATTTTAGCTGCTGTAAAGTAAGAGGGGACTAATGGGTCACTTGAGGGGTTGTTTTAGGAACTAGCCACAGTTTCTGCATTTAATCAGCTGCCACAATAGAACTTTTTTTTTTTTCTCTCTCTCTAAATATAGAATTATGCAGTGAAACTGGAATCACTTTCCATAGCAGCGAGTGACCACAAAGTATTTACAGCATTATATATATTTTTTTTAATATTCAAATTGTTCCGGTATTGCTTAGACAAACCATACTTCGCTACAGCGGTTTTCATATGGATATTTGGCATATACCTCATACCTAACGCACTATTAACAGGCACTGCAGAGGCGGGCAACATGCTGCCATACAATGTACTAGAGGTTTCTAGTGCTGCTGGCTCCTGACCATTTTGCTGAACTGTGTAGTAACAATTAGAAATACAAGGACGAGATGGAGTTGCCTATTACAGGAGGTTAAAAAGTAGGACTTGTAAACACTGCGGTCCCTCACTCTATTGCTGGATCACTATTTATGTTCTCTCATCCAACAGCCGGTTCTGAAACTACTGCAAAAGGCTTCGTCGTTTGGACTCCTTTGGAGTTGTTCTAAAATCCAAAGCTTTCATAAATAGTTTTGTTTTGTAAAATTGATAGCATAGCTGATGTTTTCTATTATTTTTTAATACAGTTGTACAAGTCTGCCATCCGCTGCTCGTGTTTGGTGTGTATAATAAAAGTTTAGATTTTCTAAGAATTTATTTATTCCTGCTGTATTGTTGTCTTCTATCCTAAAATGTGTTTTGTTGCATCTGCTAAGTGGTGACTTTAATGCAAGAAGTACAGTGCCGTAGGTGGGTAGGAATATCACAATAGACCTCCCTAGTAGGTTGCAATTATCTTAGTGCCTACTGCATTTGTGACGGATAACCTGATTACTAGAACACTGTGCTATGTAACATGAGGGGTTACCATACACCTAAAAATGTATTGTCCAATCTGGCTGGTTAGAATGAAAATCTGGTAATGGGAGCAAATGACAATTGATCATTTGCTCCAAAATGCCAGAAACTGATAAAAATAGTCAATCAGAGAGAATGGTTATATCTATTTTATTTAACCAATTTGTCAGTTTAGCTGCATTTCGGTGCAAATGGTCAATTTCATTTGCTCCCATACATTACCAGATTTTCACTCCAACCAGCCAGATTGGACAATAAATCTTTAGGTGTATGGCCAAATTTACATGTGGTGATTTGCAGATGAATTGCCAGGGACCAACCTCTCAACTGTACCTCCACTGGGTGTTAGGAAATGTAAAGCCACATCTAAACCCAGTGTAATCGGTCTGTGTGCCAAAGTAGTTTAAGAAATCAATATTGATTTATTTATATAGCGCTCTCTCTCCAATAGACTCCAGGTGCCTAATGTATACATAGCATAATATAGTACAGAACAGCTTTTCATAAAATACAGAAGCATGTAGATACTAAAGGGACATTATGGGAATACTTGAGTAAACGGGAAAGTCTTGAGTCTATTTTTTGAAGGATTCTGCAGTTGGGGCCTCTCGCACTGTGCTGGGAAGTGAGTTCCATAGAGTCGGAGCCGCATGACTAAAAGCTCGACCCCCAGATGAATTACGGGAGATTCTAGGTACTGCTAAAATAAGAATTTACTCACCGGTAATTCTATTTCTCGTAGTCCGTAGTGGATGCTGGGAACTCCGAAAGGACAATGGGGAATAGCGGGCTCCGAAGGAGGCTGGGCACTCTAGAAAGATTTAGGACTACCTGGTGTGCACTGGCTCCTCCCACTATGACCCTCCTCCAAGCCTCAGTTAGGACACTGTGCCCGGACGAGCGTACACAATAAGGAAGGATTTTGAATCCCGGGTAAGACTCATACCAGCCACACCAATCACACCGTACAACTCGTGATATGAATCCCAGTTAACAGTATGAAACAACTGAGCCTCTCAACGGATGGCTCAACAATAACCCGATTTAGTTAACAATAACTATGTACAAGTATTGCAGATAAACCGCACTTGGGATGGGCGCCCAGCATCCACTACGGACTACGAGAAATAGAATTACCGGTGAGTAAATTCTTATTTTCTCTAACGTCCTAGTGGATGCTGGGAACTCCGAAAGGACCATGGGGATTATACCAAAGCTCCCAAACGGGCGGGAGAGTGCGGATGACTCTGCAGCACCGAATGAGAGAACTCCAGGTCCTCCTCAGCCAGGGTATCAAATTTGTAGAATTTTGCAAACGTGTTTGCCCCTGACCAAGTAGCTGCTCGGCAAAGTTATAAAGCCGAGACCCCTCGGGCAGCCGCCCAAGATGAGCCCACCTTCTTAGTGGAATGGGCATTTACAGATTTTGGCTGTGGCAGGCCTGCCACAGAATGAGCAAGCTGAATTGTACTACAAATCCAGCGAGCAATAGTCTGCTTAGAAGCAGGAGCACCCAGCTTGTTGGGTGCATACAGGATAAACAGCGAGTCAGATTTTCTGACTCCAGCCGTCCTGGAAACATATATTTTCAGGGCCCTGACGACGTCTAGCAACTTGGAGTCCTCCAAGTCCCTAGTAGCCGCAGGCACCACAATAGGCTGGTTCAGGTGAAACGCTGACACCACCTTTGGGAGAAATTGGGGACGAGTCCTCAATTCTGCCCTATCCATATGGAAAATCAGATAAGGGCTTTTACATGATAAAGCCGCCAATTCTGACACACGCCTGGCTGAAGCCAAAGCCAATAACATGACCACTTTCCACGTGAGATATTTCAGATCCACGGTTTTTAGTGGCTCAAACCAATGTGATTTTAAGAAACTCAACATCATGTTGAGATCCCAAGGTGCCACAGGAGGCACAAATGGGGGCTGAATATGCAGCACTCCTTTCACAAATGTCTGAACTTCAGGTACTGAAGCTAGTTCTTTTTGAAAGAAAATCGACAGAGCCGAGATCTGTACTTTAATGGAGCCTAGTTTTAGGCCCATATTAACTCCTGCTTGCAGGAAATGCAGAAATCGACCTAGTTGAAATTCCTCTGTTGGGGCCTTTTCGGCCTCACACCATGCAACATACTTCCGCCATATGTGGTGATAATGATTTGCTGTAACCTCTTTTCTAGCTTTAATAAGCGTAGGAATGACTTCCTCCGGAATGCCCTTTTCCTTCAGGATCCGGCGTTCAACCGCCATGCCGTCAAACGCAGCCGCGGTAAGTCTTGGAACAGACAGGGCCCCTGCTGTAGCAGGTCTTGTCTGAGCGGCAGAGACCACGGGTCCTCTGAGATCATCTCTTGAAGTTCCGGGTACCACGCTCTTCTTGGCCATTCCGGAACCACGAGAATTGTGTTTACACCTCGCTTTCTTATTATTCTCAATACCTTTGGTATGAGAGGTAGAGGAGGGAACACATAAACTGACTGGTACACCCACGGTGTCACTAGAGCGTCCACAGCTATCGCCCGAGGGTCTCTTGACCTGGCGCAATACCTCTCTAGTTTTTTGTTTAGGCGGGACGCCATCATGTCCACCTGTGGACGACCCCACTGATTTACAATCATTTGGAAGACTTCTGGATGAAGTCCCCACTCTCCCGGGTGGAGGTCGTGCCTGCTGAGAGTCTGCTTCCCAGTTGTCCACTCCCGGGATGAACACTGCTGACAGTGCTAGTACATGATTTTCCGCCCATCAGAGAATCCTTGTGGCTTCTGCCATTGCCATCCTGCTTCTTGTGCCGCCCTGTCGATTCACATGGGCGACTGCCGTGATGTTGTCTGACTGGATCAGCACCGGCTGGTGTAGGAGCAGGGATTTTGCTTGACTTAGGGCATTGTAAATGGCCCTTAGTTCCAGAATATTTATGTGAAGGGAAGTCTCCTGACTTGACCATAGTCCTTGGAAGTTTCTTCCCTTTGTGACTGCCCCCCAGCCTCGTAGGCTGGCATCCGTGGTCACCAGGACCCAGTCCTGTATGCCGAATCTGCGGCCCTCCAAAAGATGAGCACTCTGCAGCCACCACAGAAGACACCCTGGTTCTTGGGGACAGGGTTATCAGGCGATGCATCTGAAGATGCGATCCGGACCACTTGTCCAACAGGTCCCACTGAAAAATCCTGGCATGGAACCTGCCGAATGGAATTGCTTCGTAAGAAGCTACCATCTTTCCCAGGACCCACGTGCAGTGATGCACCGATACCTGTTTTGGTTTTAGGAAGTCTCTGACTAGAGAAGACAACTCCCTGGCTTTCTCCTCCGGGAGAAACACTTTTTTCTGGACTGTGTCCAGAATCATTCCCAGGAACATTAGACGTGTCGTCGGGACCAGCTGTGACTTTGGGATATTCAGAATCCAGCCGTGCTGGCGCAGCACTTCCTGAGATAGTGCTACTCCCACTAACAACTGTTCCTTGGATCATGCCTTTATTAGGAGATCGTCCAAGTATGGTATATTTAAAACTCCCTTTTTTCGAAGGAGTATCATCATTTCCGCCATAACCTTGGTAAATACCCTCGGTGCCGTGGAGAGTCCAAACGGCAGCGTCTGGAATTGGTAATGGCAATCCTGTACCACAAATCTGAGGTACTCCTGGTGAGGATGGTAAATGGGGACATGCAGGTAAGCATCCTTGATGTCCAGGGATACCATGTAATCCCCCTCCTCCAGGCTTGCAATAACCGCCCTGAGCGATTCCATCTTGAACTTGAATTTTTTTATGTATATGTTCAAGGATTTCAAATTTAAAATGGGTCTCACCGAACCGTCCGGTTTCGGCACCACAAATAGTGTGGAATAGTAACCCCGGCCTTGTTGAAGTAGGGGTACCTTGATTATCACCTGCTGGGAATACAGCTTGTGAATCGCTGCTAGCACCACCTCCCTGTCTGAGGGAGCAATCGGCAAGGCAGATTTTAGGAACCGGTGGGGTGGAGCCGCCTCGAATTCTAGCTTGTACCCCTGAGATACTATTTGAAGGATCCAGGGATCCACCTGTGAGCGAGCCCACTGATCGCTGAAATTCATGAGGCGGGCCCCCACCGTACCTGGCTCCGCCTGTGGAGCCCCACCGTCATGCGGCGGACTTGGAAGAGGAAGCAGGGGAGGACTTTTGCTCCTGGGAACCTGCTGTTTGTTGCAGCCTTTTTCCTCTGCCTCTAGAGAGAAAAGACCCTCCTTTTCCCCCGCTTGTTTTTCTGGGTCCGAAAGGACTGAACCTGATAAAATGGTGCCTTCTTAGGCTGTGAGGGGACATGGGGTAAAAATGCTGACTTCCCAGACGTTGCTGTGGAAACTAGGTCGGAGAGACCATCCCCAAATAATTCCTCCCCCTTATAAGGCAAAACTTCCATGTGCCTTTTGGAATCTGCATCTCCAGTCCACTGGTGAGTCCATAAGCATCTCCTAGCAGAGATGGACAATGCACTTATTTTAGATGCCAGCCGGCAGACTTCCCTCTGTGCATCTCTCATATATAAGACTGAGTCTTTGATATGGTCAATTGTTAGCAGAATCGTGTCTCTGTCTAGTGTCAATATTTTCTGACAGTTTATCCGACCACGCAGCGGCAGCACTGCACATCCATGCTGACGCAATAGCTGGTCTAAGTATAATGCCTGAGTGTGTATATACAGACTTCAGGATCGCCTTAAGGGCGGCCGTATCCTGAGACGGTAGTGCCACCTTTTTAGACAAACGTGTGAGCGCTTTATCCACTCTAGGAGGTGTTTCCCAACGTAACCTATCCTCTGGCGGGAAAGGGAATGCCATTAGTACCTTCTTAGGAATTACCAATTTCTTATCAGGGGAAGCCCACGCTTCTTCACACACTTCATTTAATTCATCTGACGGGGGGAAAAACTACAGGTAGTTTTTTCTCCCCAAACATAATACCCTTTTTTGTGGTACCTGGATGTAAATCAGAGATATTTAACACCTCTTTCATTGCCTCAATCATGCAGTGAATGGCCTTAATGGGCATTAAATTTGACTCCTCGTCGTCGACACTGGTGTCCGTATCCGTGTCGACATCTACTTGTGCCATCTGAGATAGCGGGCGTTTCAGAGCCCCTGAAGACTTTTGAGACACCTGGACAGGCACGAGCTGAGAACTCGGCTGTCCCGCAGTCGGCATTCAAATTTCTTATGTAATGAGTCTATACGTGCACTCATTTCCTTCCATAAGCACATCCACTCAGGTGTCTGCCCCCCCAGGGGGTGACATCCCTTCTAAAGGCATCTGCTCCGCCTCCACCTCATTATCCTCATCAAACATGTCGACACAGCCGTACCGACACACTCCACACACACACAGGGAATGCTCAATATAGAGGACAGGACCCACAAAAGCCCTTTGGGGGGACAGAGTGAGAGTATGCCAGCACACACCAGAGCGCTATATAAGGCAGGGACTAACTGAGTTATGTCCCTTATAGCTGCTTTTTAATATAAACTATATACTGCGCCAAAATAAATGCCCCCCCTCTCTCTTTTTTTTTTTACCCTTTTCTGTAGAGTAGTCTGCAGGGGAGAGCCAGGGAGCTTCCTTCCAGCGGAACTGTGAGGGAAAAATGGCGCCCAGTGTGCTGAGGGAGATAGCTCCGCCCCTTTTCCGCGGCCTATTCTCCCGCTTTTTTATGGAATCTGGCAGGGGTATTTACCTCATATATAGCCCCTGGGGCTATATATTGAGGTATTTTTGCCAGCCAAGGTGTTTTTATTGCTGCCTCAGGGCGCCCCCCCCCAGCGCCCTGCACCCTCAGTGACTGGAGTGTGAAGTATGAGAGGAGCAATGGCGCACAGCTGCAGTGCTGTGCGCTACCTTGGTGAAGACTGATGTCTTCATGCCGCCGATTTTCCGGACCATCTTTCTTCTAAGAGCTCAGGAGAGCCCCTAGTGTGCATCCAACCTCGGCCGGGCACAAAATATAACTAAGGCTTGGAGGAGGGTCATAGTGGGAGGAGCCAGTGCACACCAGGTAGTCCTAAATCTTTCTAGAGTGCCCAGCCTCCTTCGGAGCCCGCTATTCCCCATGGTCCTTTCGGAGTTCCCAGCATCCACTAGGACGTTAGAGAAAAGTCCTTCATCTATAGATCGCAGTAATCGAGTGGGGCAGTATGGTACCAGATGCTGCTTCAGGTACCTTGGGCCTTGGTCATGTAGTACTTTGAAACTCGGTAAGACGATCTTGACTATGATTTGCCACGTATGGGTGTTATGTGGCTAGAATGGGGCTGGTTGGTTAACAGCCTGGCAGCTGTGTTTTGCACCAGTTGTAAGCAGTGCAATTCTCTTGCTGGGAGACCAAGGTAGAGGGCAATACAGTAGTCGAATTGAGATGATACAAATATTGGTGCTAAATTATATTTCTCTGACGTCCTAGTGGATGCTGGGTACTCCGTAAGGACCATGGGGAATAGACGGGCTCCGCAGGAGACTGGGCACTCTAAAGAAAAGATTAGGTACTATCTGGTGTGCACTGGCTCCTCCCTCTATGCCCCTCCTCCAGACCTCAGTTAGAATCTGTGCCCGGCCAGAGCTGGGTGCTCCTAGTGGGCTCTCCTGAGCTTACTAGTAAAGAGTATTTATTAGGTTTTTTATTTTCAGTGAGCTTCTGCTGGCAACAGACTCACTGCTACGTGGGACTAAGGGGAGAGAAGCAAACCTACCTGCTTGCAGCTAGCTTGTGCTTCTTAGGCTACTGGACACCATTAGCTCCAGAGGGTTCGAACACAGGCACCTGTCCTCGATCGTCCGTTCCCGGAGCCGCGCCGCCTTCCCCCTCACAGAGCCAGAAGAACAGAAGCTGGAAGACGACGAAATCGGCGGCAGAAGACTCCTGTCTTCATTTAAGGTAGCGCACAGCACCGCAGCTGTGCGCCATTGCTCCCAGCACATTTACACACTCCGGTCACTGCAGGGTGCAGGGCGCTGGGGGGGGGGCGCCCTGGGCAGCAATTTGAAGTACCTTTTGGCAATAAAAATACATATATACAGTCTGGCACTGTATATATGTAAAAAAAAAACGCCATTTTTTTACACAGAAAGCGGGACAGAAGCCTGCCACTGAGGGGGCGGGGCCTTCTTCCTCAGCACACCAACGCCATTTTCTCTTCACAGCTCCGCTGGAAGCAGCTCCCCAGGCTCTCCCCTGCAGTATCCAGGTACAAGAAGGGTAAAAAAGAGAGGGGGGGCACATAAATTTAGGCGCAAATAAAACATATAAGGCAGCTATTGGGTAATCACTTATTATAAGTGAAAATCCCTGTTATATAGCGCTGTGGTGTGTGCTGGCATACTCTCTCTCTGTCTCCCCAAAGGACTTTGTGGGGTCCTGTCCTCAGTCTGAGCATTCCCTGTGTGTATGCGGTGTGTCGGTACGGCTGTGTCGACATGTTTGATGAGGGTTACGTGGAGGCGGAGCAAGGGCAGATAAGTGTGGTGTCGGGGCCGACACCTGATTGGATGGATATGTGGAAGGTCTTAAACAACAATGTAAGCTCCTTAAGGGCCCTACACACTGGCCGATTTTTTGAAAGATATGAACGATCTCGTTCATAAATGAACGAGATCTCGTTCATAAATGAACGAGAACTCGTTCATATCTTTCAGTGTGGAGACTCCTGCGATGAACGATGCGCGGCCCCGCGCTCGTTCATCGCTGGTCTCCCGTCGGCTGTGCATGCAGGCCAATATGGACGATCTCGTCCATATTTGCCTGCACTTCAATGCAGCCGCGTGACGGGGGGAGTGAAGAAACTTCACTCCCCCCGTCACTGCCCCCCCCCCCCCCGCCGCCGCCGGGCAGCTCGTCGGCCGTATCCGCCGTCGGGCAGCTCGGCGGCGGGTCGGCCAGTGAGTAGGGCCCTTGACATAAAAGGTTTGATGACGCTGCAGCATTGGGACAGCCAGGGTCTCAGCCCGCGCCTGCCCAGCCGACTCAGAAACAGTCAGGGGCTCATAAACGCCCTCTATCTCAGATGGTTGACACAGATGTCGACACGGAGTCCGACTCAAGTGTCGACGATGATGAGGCACATTTACAGTCTAAAATGACCAAGGCCATCCGATACATGATTATTGCAATGAAAGAAGTATTACACATTTCTGAGATTAACCCTGTTAATACCAAGAGGGTTTGTATGTTTGGGGAGAAAAAGCAGCCAGTGACTTTTCCCCCATATGATGAATTATGTGAAGAAGCGTGGAGTTCCCCTGATAAGAAACTAGTGATTTCTAAGAGGTTACTGATGGCGTACCCTTTCCCGCCAACGGACAGGTTACGTTGGGAAACATCCCCTAGGGTGGACAAGGCGCTGACACGCTTATCTAAAAAGGTGGCCCTGCCGTCTCGGGATACGGCCGCCCTAATGGAGCCTGCGGATAGAAAGCAGGAAGCTATCCTGAAGTCAGTGTATACACACTCTGGTACTCTACTGAGACCTGCTATTGCTTCAGCCTGGATGTGTAGTGCTGTAGCAGCATGGACAGATACTCTGTCAGACGACATAGATTCCCTCGACAGGGATACTGTTTTGCTAACCCTGGGCCATATAAAAGACGTCGTCTTATATATGCAGGATGCTCAGAGGGACATTTGCCTGCTGGGCTCTAGAATTAATGCTATGTCCATTTCTGCCAGGAGGGTCTTATGGACTCGGCAATGGACAGGAGATGCTGATTCTAAAAAACACATGGAGGTTTTGCCTTATAAGGGTGAGGAATTGTTTGGGGACAGTCTATCGGACCTCGTGTCCACAGCGACAGCTGGAAAGTCGACTTTCTTGCCTCAGGTTTCCTCACAGCCTAAGAAAGCACCGTATTATCAAATGCAGTCCTTTCGTTCTCAGAAAGGCAAGAGGGTCAGGGGCGCATCCTTTCTTGCCAGAGGCAGGGGTAGAGGTAAGAAGCTGCACCATGCAGCCAGTTCCCAGGAACAAAAGTCCTCCCCTGCTTCCACTAAGTCCACCGCATGACGTTGGGGCTCCACAGGCGGAGCCAGGTGCGGTGGGGGCGCGTCTCCGAAACTTCAGCAACCAGTGGGTTCGCTCACAGGTGGATCTCTGGGCTGTACAAATTGTATCTCAGGGATACAAGCTGGAATTAGAAGCGACTCCCCCCCGCCGTTACTTCAAATCAGCCTTGCCAGCTTCCCCCATGGAAAGGGAGGTAGTGCTGGCGGCAATTCACAAGCTGTACCTCCAGCAAGTGATTATCAGGGTCCCCCTCCTTCAACAGGGAAGGGGTTACTATTCCACAATGTTTGTGGTACCGAAACCGGACGGTTCGGTGAGACCCATTCTGAATTTAAAATCCTTGAACACTTATATAAAGAAATTCAAGTTCAAAATGGAATCGCTCAGAGCGGTTATTGCAAGCCTGGAAGAGGGGGATTTTATGGTGTCGCTGGACATCAAGGATGCTTACTTGCATGTCCCCATTTACCCACTTCACCAGGAGTACCTCAGGTTTGTGGTACAGGACTGTCATTATCAGTTCCAGACGTTGCCGTTTGGCTTGTCCACGGCACCGAGGATATTTACCAAGGTAATGGCCGAAATGATGATACTCCTTCGGAAGAAGGGAGTTATAGTTATCCCGTACTTGGACGATCTCCTCATAAAGGCGAGGTCCAGAGAGCAGTTGTTGATCAGCGTAGCACTCTCTCAGGAAGTGTTGCAACAGCACGGCTGGATTCTGAATGTTCCAAAGTCGCAGCTGATTCCTACGACGCGTCTGCTTTTCCTGGGCATGATTCTGGACACAGAACAGAAGAAGGTGTTTCTCCCGGTGGAGAAGGCCCAGGAATTAGCATCTCTGGTCAGGGACCTCCTGAAACCAAAACAGGTATCGGTGCATCACTGCACGCGAGTCCTGGGAAAGATGGTGGCTTCATACGAAGCCATTCCCATCGGCAGGTTCCATGCAAGGATCTTTCAGTAGGATCTGTTGGACAAGTGGTCCGGATCGCATCTCCAGATGCATCGGCTGATCACCCTGTCCCCAAGGGCCAGGGTGTCTCTTCTGTGGTGGCTGCAAGAGCCCCTGCTTCGAAACCGGCCAGTGCTGATTCAGTCAGACAACATCACGTCGGTCGCCCATGTAAACCGCCAGGGCGGCACAAGAAGCAGGATGGCAATGGCGGAAGCCACAAAGATTTTTCGGTGGGCGGAGAATCACGTGCAAGCACTGTCAGCAGTGTTCATTCCGGGAGTGGACAACTGGGAAGCAGACTTCCTCAGCAGACACGACCTCCACCCGGGAGAGTGGGGACTTCATCAAGAAGTCTTCACACAGATTGCAAAGCGATGGGAACTGCCACAGGTGGACATGATGGCGTCCCGCCTCAACAAAAAGCTTAAAAGATATTGCGCCAGGTCACGGGACCCTCAGGCGATATAGCTGTGGACGCCCTAGTGACACCGTGGGTGTACCAGTCGGTATATGTGTTTCCTCCTCTTCCTCTCATACCCAAAGTACTGAGAATAGTAAGAAAGAGAGGAATAAGAACAATATTGTTCCGGATTGGCCAAGAAGGACTTGGTACCCGGAACTGCAAGAAATGCGCACAGAGGACCCATGGCTTCTGCCTCTCAGACAGGACCTGCTGCAACAAGGGCCCTGTCTGTTCCAAGACTTACCGCGGCTGCATTTTTGACGGCATGGTGGTTGAACGCCGGATCCTAGCGGAAAAAGGCATTCCGGATGAAGTTATTCCTACGCTGATAAAGGCTAGGAAGGACGTGACAGCAAAGCATTATCACGGTATATGGCGAAAATATGTTGCTTGGTGTGAGGCCAGGAATGCCCCTACGGAGGAATTCCAGCTGGGCCGTTTCCTTCACTTCCTACAGTCAGGGGTGACTATGGGCCTAAAATTGGGGTCCATAAAGGTCCAGATTTCGGCCCTATCCATTTTCTTTCAAAAAGAACTGGCTTCACTGCCTGAGGTTCAGACGTTTGTTAAGGGAGTGCTGCATATTCAACCCCCTTTTGTGCCACCAGTGGCACCCTGGGTCTCTTTTCGTTGTGTTGGATTTCCTGAAATCCCACTGGTTTGAGCCACTTAAGACCGTGGAACTAAAGTATCTCACGTGGAAAGTGGTCATGCTGTTGGCCTTAGCATCGGCTAGGCGTGTGTCAGAATTGGCGGCTTTGTCATGTAAAAGCCCATATCTGATCTTCCATATGGACAGGGCAGAATTGAGGACTCGTCCCCAATTTCTCCCAAAGGTGGTATCATCGTTTCATTTGAACCAACCTATTGTGGTGCCTGCGGCTACTCGGGACTTGGAGGACTCCAAGTTGCTGGACGTAGTCAGGGCTTTGAAAATATATGTTTCCAGAACGGCTGGAGTCAGGAAGACTGACTCGCTGTTTATCCTGCATGCACCCAACAAGCTGGGTGCTCCTGCTTCAAAGCAAACTATTGCTCGCGGGATCTGTAGCACGATTCAGCTGGCTCATTCTGCGGCTGGATTGCCGCTTCCAAAATCAGTAAAAGCCCATTCCACAAGGAAGGTGGGCTCTTCTTGGGCGGCTGCCCGAGGGGGTCTCGGCTTACAGCTTTGCCGAGCGGCTACTTGGTCGGGTTCAAACACTTTTGCAAAGTTCTACAAGTTTGATACCCTGGCTGAGGAGGACCTTGTGTTTGCTCATTCGGTGCTGCAGAGTCATCCGCACTCTCCCGCCTGTTTGGGAGCTTTGGTATAATCCCCATGGTCCTTACGGCGTTCCCAGCATCCACTAGGACGTCAGAGAAAATAAGAATTTACTCACCGGTAATTCTATTTCTCGTAGTCCGTAGTGGATGCTGGGCGCCCGTCCCAAGTGCGGACTTTCTGCAATACGTGTATATAGTTATTGCTTAAATAAGGGTTATTGTTATGAGCCATCCGTTGAGTGAGGCTCAGTTGTTGTTCATACTGTTAACTGGGTAAGGTTATCACAAGTTGTACGGTGTGGCTGGTATGAGTCTTACCCTGGATTCCAAAAATCCTTTCCTTGTAATGTCAGCTCTTCCGGGCACAGTTTCCCTAACTGAGGTCTGGAGGAGGGGCATAGAGGGAGGAGCCAGTGCACATAAGATAGTACCTAATCTTTCTTTTAGAGTGCCCAGTCTCCTGCGGAGCCCGTCTATTCCCCATGGTCCTTACGGAGTTCCCAGCATCCACTACGGACTACGAGAAATAGAATTACCGGTGAGTAAATTCTGAGAGAGAGAGAGAGAGAGAGAGACCTCGATACCTCCCAATGGAGGCACTCGGCAAAAATAACTGACAACACCACTGCCGGTACAGTCAACGTTTCAGGGACCTCTCCCTTTTATCAAGACACAACCAGCACTAATACAAGTAGAAATATATATACAAAATGATATCTTACCCAACACCAATCAATGAGCAAAATCCGCTCTCCCCACACGCCGGTGCGTGACTCCACAGCTGTCACTAATGCCGCTGAGATCAGCGTCCGGGTGGGGGGGTGCGGCCCTCGCCTGCTGAGTCTAGGTTGCCTGGCAACATTCCCCACACCACTCCCCAGCCAACCGCCGCAGCCTAATGCCGCTGACCTCACTCGCGCGTCACTTCCCCCGTGGGTGCGGCTCGACTGAGCGGCATCTGACTGGCCCATCGCCGCGAGGGGTTGCCAAGCAACCGCTCTAAACAGGAAAATGCACAGATCCCAGATCACACCAAATGTGTACATAATAAGCACATCGTGAAAACAAAACAACATAAAAACAAACCTGACTATGTGGGCTTAAAGGTATTCTGCTCGTCCTCCCTCACTGACGGTGGGGAATGACCAGACGAAATGGAGAATGTACTATACGGACTAAGTACATGGAACCAACATAATTCTAAAATGCTTATATGAAGCTGCCAATACTGGTGCAGCCCCAAGTGACAACTGGACTCACAAGTCTCTCTAGTAGTGTACTATTGTAGGTGAAACGGCACTACATATCTCTAATAACTGGCTAGAAGAATCAAAAAACTAACCAACCCAGCCTCTCTGTAAAAAAATTTTTTTACAAAAAGCAACTGAAGCTTAATGCTTCATTAAGACCATGGGGATGCACCGTCTGCAATTTGTGTATCCACCAAGCCTCTTTCTGTAACAAGATTTTACCCCTGTTGCCCCCCCTCACTCTATCAGGGATGTGGTCAACAATTTTGTAGCGGATGGTCGCCAGGGAATGGTGGCAATTCTTGAAATGTCTTGCCACTGTCTGATCGCTACCTTTCCCTTCTACTGCCGCCCGAATGCTGGATCTGTATGGGTGTTATGTGGCTAGAATGGGGCTGGTTGGTTAACAGCCTGGCAGCTGTGTTTTGCACCAGCTGTAAGCAGTGCAATTCTTTTGCTGGGAGACCAAGGTAGAGGGCAGTACAGTAGTCGAATCGAGATGATACAGATACAAATGTTGGTGCTAAATAAATATATATATATATATATATATATATATATATGCAAACACAAGCGGCACTCTCCACTAAAATGTTCTTAGAACTCTTTAATCACATCACCTCTCATACATGGCAGAGAGAATATTCATTAATTTACATATTTTGCAATATTATCTCAGCAATACAGATTTTTTCACTTATGAGTGTGGTTTTTATACACCTCACGGTGTGTGTGTAACACACACTGTGAGGTGTATAAAAATCAAAGGCACCATAACTATGGACTGTTATGGATATTTGTTGTAAAATGGCAACAGAGATCACATGTTACTTGAGTGGATACTGAGGACTTTTTGTTCCGGATGAGTATAAGCTTTGCTTTACAAGGCAGATCAATCATGTTGTTGCTATATGACGTGTAAAAGCCATATTATATCCAATGTAACTTATATGTGAAAAAATCTGTATTGCTGAGATAATATTGCAAAATATGTAAATCAATGAATAATCTCTCTGCCATGTATGAGAGGTGATGTGATTAAAGAGTACTAAGAACATTTTAGTGGAGCGTGCGGCTTGTGTTTGCTCTTATCTATCCCTGTATTTAGCAGGGAAATAAGGATGCACCCCACAGGTTGTGTTAGAATTAGGAGTGTGCAAACGTGTTATATATATATATATATATATATATATATTTTTTTTTTTTTATTTTTTTTTTCAATATAAAAGCGCTGCAGGTCTGGGGCATTCCTTAGTGTTTCAGAACCGGTGATTAGGCGCTGGGTTGTGGGCTGGCAATCTTCCTCTGTCTCTCTGACAGACTTTACTGTGGGTCTGTCCCCTATATGCCCGGTGTGTCGGTGGGTGTTTGGTACACGTGTGTCGGCATATCTGAGGCTGAGTGCTCCTCCCAAAAACAGCTGTGGGAGTGACCCTGTCGGCACCGCCGTCTCCTGATGGTACTTGTTGACACGTCGGTGGCTGTATCTTTTTCCCAAGAGAAAACGATATTAGGGACACAGACGTGTGTGGGTGGCCATGTAGGCACCACCAATATCTGACTGGGTAATAAATGTGCATATCAGAAAGGGGATATATATATATATGTATGTGTGTGTGTGTATATATATATATATACATATATATGTGATTGCAAGAGAATGCCGCGCCACTTGTGATAACACAAACTCTCAATTGGAAAAAAAACTCCCAGTTATTTGGGCGTCAGCTGCCCCCTAAGGAAACGGCAATGGTATGTTGCCGCAAAACAAAGGATAGGGATACCGGATAGGGGTATGAGCGACCTGAGGTGTTTTTATGTTGCCAAGTGTAATAAATATAATAAAAAGATATATAAGAATTATAAAAATATAAAATATCAATTTATTTCACAACATTAGCAATGAATTTGAAATGCAATGTAAATGAGAGAGACTATTTTTTGTAAAAATTAATTAAAAATTAAAAAAGAGAGAGTGCTTTGCATAAAATATGGTTCTAAAAAAGACAGTTCTTTTAAAAAGGGAATGGACATATGTTAGATCCTCAATTTAAAGTGCAAATAGCCTGTGCAAATAAGCTCATTTAAAAAGTGGAGTAATAGCATATAATCTTAACTGATATAGCAGGAGGTCTCTGGGTGAAGGCCCAACGCGTTTCGTCTCCAAGACTTCTTCATGGGGTAAGTGACAAGGTAAGGTTGAACTCCTATATATACCCCCTAATTGGGAGTTAATTGAAGACATCATATCCTGTCTAGGTTCATACATATTCATTAGAAAGTTTCTACTTGTTGTGGCATAGTTATAGTCCTTACTGGTAGCCGCCGTTATTAAGTGCAGCATAGCATAGACACTGTATATTAGTAAAAAATGAATTTTGGGCATCAGAGCAGATGATCCCGGACCGGCGCGGTACTTCCGCCACATTTCCGGTGTATGACGGCGCGCATGCGCATACGAACTGCTCATACTGCACTTAATAACGGCGGCTACCAGTAAGGACTATAACTATGCCACAACAAATTAGGGGGGTATATATAGGAGTTCAACCTTACCTTGTCACTTACCCCATGAAGAAGTCTTGGAGACGAAACGCGTTGGGCCTTCACCAGAGACCTCCTGCTATATCAGTTAAGATTATATGCTATTACTCCACTTTTAAATGAGCTAATTTGCACAGGCTATTTGCACTTTAATTGAGGATCTAACATATGTCCATTCCCTTTTTAAAAGAACTGTCTTTTTTAGAACCATATTTTATGCAAAGCACTCTCTCTTTTTAATTTTTAATTAATTTTTACAAAAAATTGTCTCTCTCATTTACATTGCATTTCAAATTCATTCCTAATGTTGTGAAATAAATTGATATTTTATATTTTTATAGTTCTTATATATCTTTTTATTATATTTATTACACTTGGCAACATAAAAACACCTCAGGTCGCTCATACCCCTATCCGACACACACACACACACACACACACACACACACACACACACACACACCCACCACCACCCACCCACCCACCCACCACTCACCACTCACCACTCACCACTCACCATAAGCCTTTTTTTATTAGTAGCATCAGAAAATCAGCATAGGGTATCAACGTTCGGTCCATGTGGGGACCTTTGTCAAGATCACAAGCCAGTGTGAGTAACCCACTTTTATACCCATATAGCCCTCACCTTCATTAGGTAACAAGAAACACCTGTGTTATAATCAAAAAATATATATACAAAAAGCGCTGAATATATCAGCACAGACAACACTTATTATAACAAAACAACATATATAGACATGTATAACATGTACAACATAATAATGTATAATAATAATATATATTATATTTATATATATATATATATTATATATATATATATATATATAGTATAATGTATATAATAATGTATAACATGTACAACATATATATATATATACACCACAATTATATTAAAATCAATGTGTAAAAACTCACAGTAATATACTCAGGCAGCACAGCAGCGTGGTTTGCGTTCCACTGCGCCGTACTTCCTGTATTTGGAACGCATCTTCCGGTCACATGACCGGAAGTGCATGATACTACAGAGTAAAGCATCAAGAAAGCGTCCCCATGGCAACCCGATCTTTCTAATACATATAGACACTTCAATGCCACAATATTAGTCTTCCAATGCCAGAAGTACATACATAGATGCCTATAATAGCCAGTGATGTAACATTATATATCATATTATAATATTCAGCTAGCATAGTAGTATACTGTGAGTACACAATGAATGGAGTGCATCATACACCAGATATCCGCATGCGTCAATGTACAGATAATCCTCCCAGGAGAAAAAAGAAAATACATATATATAAGCGTACAGTATTTGAGCGCATACATGTGTGCGTGCACACAAGTGCGCACACACCCCCACCAGCACGCACAGGGATACATATATATATAATATATATATATAAATTAAGATTTAATTCAGACTACAAAACATATCCAATTAATTTAATTCAATCCCAACTGATGAGGCAGGACACAGACCATAATCCAGACCACAGACAAAAAAGCAAAAAATAAATAATAAAAAATAAAAAAATATAAAAATAAAGAATAACTTAAGCAAAACTAATCCATCGCATTAATCCAAAAAGATGCCATAATGTATGCCCTCATTCAGACCACGGGGCCGTATCGTGTCTAGTTGGTGGATCCACATTGCTTCACGTCGGAGTAGTAACTTAGCTCTGTCCCCACCCCTAATAAGGGGTGCAACACGGTCAATTATCATGCACTTTAATGATGCCAGAGTATGGTGAGCCTCATAGAAATGCCTCGCAACTGGTTTATCAGAGTGTCCATCAGTCAATGCAGTCCTGATAGACAAACGGTGATTCGCCATCCTTTCACGAAATGGCCTGATGGTTTTCCCCACATACATCAGGGAACATGGACATACCAGTGTATAAATCACGAAGTCTGAGGTACAGCTCACCCTGTGACGGATTTTAATTCTACGTCCAGTGTGTGGATGATGGAAATATTCACCTGATGTTATACTTCTGCATGTCGTGCAGTTTATACATCCGGTTCTCTGTGATCTAAGCCATGATTCATGCCCAGATGTCGGTAACCTAATAGGTTGCATCAGTATATCCTTTAAGTTTCGTCCCCTTTTGAAGCTGAATAAAGGCTTATCTGGTAAGTGTTTGGAGAGTGCCGGGTCACTCTTAACCATCGGCCAAAGGTCCTTCACGGCATGCCTTATGGGGGGCCCAGCAGTGTCAAATGTTGTAGTAACCACAAATGGAGTTTGTGCTTTTTGTCTCCTCCTCATATTACCATTGGCAAAGATGTCTAAAGCTCTATGTAAGCATCTATTGATAACTTGTTGGCTATATCCCCGCATGGAGAACCTTTGTTTCATTTCTTCCAATTGTGCCTGTGAACTCTCAGGTTCAGAGTTATTCCGCAGCACCCGAAGGAATTGTGAAACTGGTAAACTTTGTTTGAGAGAACCAGGATGGTAACTCCCAAAATGTAAAAGCGTATTACGGTCTGTAGTCTTCCTATATAGCCTGTATCCATACCCCATCTCAGTGGCATAGACAGTCACATCTAGAAAATTGACCTCCTCCTGCTATATGTCATAGTAAACCTCACAGGTGATTCCAGGTTATTCAAATGATCAACCATCTTCAGAAGGGCAGTCTCACTGCCTGACCAAATAAAGAAAACATTGTCGATAAAACGACGATAGAAGCCGATACTATCCCCAAACAGCGGAGGATGTGCGTGTTTCGTAGGCGTCCATATACAGATTTGCGTAAGCCGATGCTATATTGCTACCCATCGCTGTCCCCGCCATCTGGAGATAGTATCGGCCTCCAAACTGAAAATAATTGCATGTCAATGTAAGTTCCAAAAGTTCAATCAGAAACTCAATAGGTGGTGGAGTGGTATGTAGACGAGCTAACGCCCGCCTAACCACCGCCACACCCTCATGATGAGGTATAATCGTATATAACGAGGTAACATCCATCGTTACCAAGTTCTTATGCTGTGATGTAGGGTAAGGTGTTGACCATTCTCAAGAAATCACCCGTGTCCTGTAAATAACTTAAGTATCTTTACACAAACTGTAAAAAACTATCAAGATATTGTGCAATGGAGGAAAACAACAAATTACGAGCCGATATTATCGGACGGCCCGGTGGTTTAACCAAAGTCTTGTGAATCTTGGGTAACAGGTAAAGAACAGGGCAAATGGGAAATTCTGTCTTGAGAAAGGCCAACACCTCCTCACTGATCCAACGATTCATCAGTCCCAGTATCTAGGACAGTGTCTAATCGTTTTTTGAAAGCATCAGCCTGATCTCCACTTAACAATTTGTAAGTGTTAGTATCCGCTAATTGCCTAAGAGCCTCCTCATCATAATCCCTAGTGTTCAACACCACTACTGCGTCCCCCTTATCCGCAGGGCGTATAGTGAGCGAACTGTTCTCTCTGAGATCCTTAAGGGCCTGCCTCTCAAGGGGATTCAAGTTATATCTCATATGCTTTTGTCTCTTGAGTGAACTCTGAACATTAACGTCTAGAAGCCTGATAAATGTTTTTATACTGGAATTCTGTGAGGGGGGATCGTAAACACTTCTTTTCTTAAACGGCATAGTTGCACGATCCATTCTCCCTGCACCTGGAACTTTTCAGTAAGCCTGAGTTTCCGACCTAATTTAAATCTGTCAACTGACCACTGAAATTGATCAAATTTAGGAGTCGGTATAAAACTGAGCCCCTTCGAGAGTAAACTCGTTTCTGGTTCAGTTAGGGTATATGATGACAAATTTATTACCGATTCTTCTGATTCTTCACTTTTTTCTTTTTTTCTTTTGAATTTGCCCCGCCGGAGGTGGGGCCTTCTGCGTTTAAAGGTAAATCACTAATCTTAGATCTAGTATTCGCTCTAGGCAACGGGGGTTTAGAGCTTGTTGTGAATCTGAAGATTCCCTTTCTGAAGAGGAATAGCTGTCAAACTGAGACTGGTTATAACGATATCTATTAGTTTTTAAACCTAGAGGAGAAAGAATTTTCACTTCCCGTAAGCCATCTATAAACACGATGATCCTTATAATCACGCTCTACCTTAACCAGTTTGGCTCTCTTGAACGTCACCAGTTCCTTGTGATATTTATCTACCTGCTCCTTAAGCTTGCTTAGCCACTGGTGTGAGGTATCAGTTTGAAAAACCTCAGTTGTCTGAGTGCGTGATGTAGCTATATCAGCCCTTACTTTCTTAAGATCAGCCCCAACCTCTTCGATGACAAGTAGGAGAAGGTCAAAGGAGCATTTGTTTAGGACAGTGCACCATCTGCTGCAAAAGGCTGGATTACTTCTCCCAATTGTGGGAATATTCTTTATACGAAAGCCTCTTGGCAGTTGTTTTTACGATAATAATCGGAAAGAAACTGCCCATGCAGCAGCAGGTCCACTTCCTTCTTTTGTAAGTTAAGCAATTTATGATACAGGTCAAGTGCACTTTCAGCTGGTAGACGTTCAAAATCACCAAACTCGGAGAGAACCCGATTAGCGTCATCATCAGTCAAAGCCAGCAACTCATGTTCAGCTGAAAATAGCAACTCAGCAGACACTAAACTCTCCATATAATCAAAGTACCAGAACTGCAGAAAAAAAGCGTGCAAACCACGCCACTACTAATGATCTATTAGACTGTCTATGCCACTGATTAGAAAAAATTTGAAAAATGGAAAAATCATAAAAAATACAAACGCAAAAACATGGAAAAAGCAATAAAAAAAACTTAGGAAAATTACTTAAATCATAAGTCTGTGTTTCTCTGTCCACATCCACAGTGAGCTATTCATCTGGAATCTCACCATAGTCCATCCATCAAAGTATAGGAACAATTGCACTTAAAAGGTCAATCCTTTCAGCTTGGTGCCAGACCATAGGTGGCAAAGCACTTGCGACCATATATATTCTCGTACAGTCCACACTCTAGCCTTTTGTATCAATTGCTGGGGTAGCATCCATATGGGCATGTGTCACCAGGACCAGTCCATTCAAATATAGAGAGAAATATCAGGAGCACTCACCAGTCTTCATAAGCCTTTTTTTATTAGTAGCATCAAAAAATCAGCATAGGGGTAACCCACTTTTATACCCATATAGCCCTCCCCTTCATTAGGTAACAAGAAACACCTGTGTTATAATCAAAAATATATATACAAAAAGCGCTGAATATATCAGCACAGACAACACTTATCCGATAATATCGGCTCGTAATTCGTTGTTTTCCTCCATTGCACAATATCTTGATAGTTTTTTACAGGTTTGTGTTAAAGATACCTTGAGTTATTTACAGGACACGGGTGATTTCTTGAGAATGGTCAACACCTTACCAACATCACAGCATAAGATCTTGGTAACGATGGATGTTACCTCGTTATATACGATTATACCTCATAATGAGGGTGTGGCGGTGGTTAGGCGGGCGTTAGCTCGTCTACATACCACTCCACCACCTATTGAGTTTCTGATTGAACTTTTGGAACTTACATTGACATGCAATTATTTTCAGTTTGGAGGCCGATACTATCTCCAGACGGCGGGGACAGCAATGGGTAGCAATATAGCACCAGCATACGCAAATCTGTATATGGACGCCTGCGAAAAACACGCACATCCTCCCGCTGTTTGGGGATAGTATCTGCTTCTATCGACGATGTTTTCTTTATTTGGTCAGGCAGTGAGACTGCCCTTCTGAAGATGGTTGATCATTTGAATAACCTGGAATCACCTGTGAGGTTTACTATGACATACAGCAGGGAGGAGGTCCATTTTCTAGATGTGACTGTCTATGCTACTGAGATGGGGTATGGATACAGGCTATATAGGAAGACTACAGACCGTAATACGCTTTTACATTTTGGGAGTTACCATCCTGGTTCTCTCAAACAAAGTCTTCCAGTTTCACAATTCCTTTGGGTGCTGCGGAATAACTCTGAACCTGAGAGTTCACAGGCACAATTGGAAGAAATGAAACAAAGGTTCTCCATGCGGGGATATAGCCAACAAGTTATCAATAGATGCTTACATAGAGCTTTAGACATCTTTGCCAATGGTAATATGAGGAGGAGACAAAAAGCACAAACTCCATTTGTGGTTACTACGACATTTGACACTGCTGGGCCCACCATAAGGCATGCCGTGAAGGACCTTTGGCCGATGGTTAAGAGTGACCCGGCACTCTCCAAACACTTACCAGATAAGCCTTTATTCAGCTTCAAAAGGGGACGAAACTTAAAGGATATACTGATGCAACCTATTAGGTTACCGACATCTGGGCATGAATCATGGCTTAGATCACAGAGAACCAGAGCCGGATTAAGGCTCTGGGGGGCCCGGGGCACTTCAGAGAGCGAGGCCCCTAATTAAAAGGCAGGCAGCTGAGATATATATATATATATATATATATATATATATATATATGTGATATATATGATATATATATATAAATATAAACACACACGTATACTAAACATACATACACATATAAATGCAAATACATATATACACACACACGCATATACAGTATGTTTACATATACTGTATATGCACACACAGATATATACACAGATACAGATATACAGATATACAGATATATATATATATATATATATATATATATACATATACATACTAACAAACATTTATGCACATATGTATAGACAGACACAAACGTGATGTGAGCCATAATAATACAGCCAGACAGCCTTACTTTTACTGGCAGGCTGCTGTAGCATAGGAGACAGGAGAGTGAGTGTTCGTTCCTCTCCTTCTCCTCCAAACACCGCTCCGTACCAGCTGCCATTCCCTACACTACAGCCTGCGCGCTCAGACGGTGACTGAGCCGCAGGCTGTTACATTACACACTATTGGACAGCTGAGCCGTCGCTCAGCTGTCCTGTACTGATAGGCGGCGCCGGTGCCATGGCTCAGGTGTTAGGTTGCCAGGGCAACCAAACGGGAGCTGGGAATGCAGCGCAGCGCTGCAGATCGGTAAGAGCTCCGATCTGTGGCGGGGGCCCGGGGTACATACCCCCCGGGCCCCCCCCCCTTAATCCGGCTCTGCAGAGAACCGGATGCTTCCGTTGTATAAACTGCACGACATGCAGAAGTATGACATCAGGTGAATATTTCTATCATCCACAAACTGGACGTAGAATTAAAATCCGTCACAGAGTGAGCTGTACCTCAGACTTCGTGATTTATACACTGGTATGTCCATGTTCCCTGATGTATGTGGGGAAAACCATCAGGCCATTTCGTGAAAGGATGGCGGATGACCGTTTGTCTATCAGGACTGCATTGACTGATGGACACTCTGATAAACCAGTTGCGAGGCATTTCTATGAGGCTCACCATACTCTGGCATCATTAAAGTGCATGATAATTGACCGTGTTGCACCCCTTATTAGGGGTGGGGACAGAGCTAAGTTACTACTCCGACGTGAAGCAATGTGGATCCACCAACTAGACACGATACGGCCCTGTGGTCTGAATGAGGGCATACATTATGGCATCTTTTTGGATTAATGCGATGGATTTGTTTTTGCTTAAGTTTTTGCTTAAGTTTTTCTTTATTTTTATATTTTATTTATTTTTTATTTTTTATTTTTTGCTTTTTGGTCTGTGGTCTGGATTATGGTCTGTGTCCTGCCCCATCAGTTGGGATTGAATTAAATTAATTGGGATATATGTTTTGTAGTCTGAATTAAATATTAATTTATATATATATATATGTATTCCTGTGCGTGCTGGTGGGGGTGTGTGTATGTGTGTGTGCGCACTTGTGTGCACGCACACATGTATGCGCTCAAATACTGTACGCTTATATATATGTATTTTCTTTTTTCTCCTGGGAGGATTATCTGTACATTGACGCATGCGGATATCTGGTGTATGATGCACTCCATTCATTGTGTACTCACAGTATGCTACTATGCTAGCTGAATACAGTGACGTGCGGTGAGGTTAGTGGCTGGTGAGGCACTACAGCCATAATGCCCGCCGAATCCTGCCGATGACCCCTACCGCCACTGAGCCAATGCCCGCTACTGCCCTTGAGCCGATGCCCGCTGCCACCGCCAATGGCTTATAAACTTGCCCACAATCAACTGACCCAGCCCTCCGCCACTAATTTGCATCTCAGTCCGATGCCGCCAATGCCCGCTGCCTGCCTGCTCCTCATACTTGAGATATATTGTAAATTTTTATAGAATTTTTTTTTGGTGTTTGGGAAGGGAGTGGGAGGAGAACATAAATGCAATTCTGTTGTCCAGGGCTTCCATTAACTTAATAGAGAAGTGGCTGAATGGGTTAAAAAAAATTAAAAAAATTGTGTGGGGTCCCCCCTCCTAAGTATAACCAGCCTCGGGCTCTTTGAGCCAGTCCTGGTTGTTTAAATACTAGGAAAAAAATTGGACAGGGGTTCCCCATATTTAGACAACCAGCACCGGGCTCTTAGTCCGGTCCTGGTTCCAAAGATACGGGGGACAAAAGACGTAGGGGTCCCCCGTATTTTTAAAACCAGCACCGGGCTCCACTAGCCAGGGACATAATGCCACAGCCGGGGGACACACTTATGTAGGTCCCTGCGGCCGTGGCATTACCCCCCCAACTAGTCACCCCTGGCCGGGGTTCCCTGGAGGAGTGGGGACCCCTTAGATGAAGAGGTCCCCCCCTCCAAGCACCCAAGGGCCAGGGGTGAAGCCCAAGGCTGTCCCCCCCATCCGTGGGCGGTGGATGGGAGGCTGATAGCCATAAGAGTGTTAAAAAAAATATTGTTTTTTGTTGTGGAACTATAAGGCCCAGCAAGCCTCCCCTGCTTGCTGGTACTTGGAGAACCTCAAGTACCAGCATGCAGGGAAATAATGGGCCCGCTGGTACCTGTAGTTCTACAACAACAAAAAATACCCAAATAAAAACACAACACAGACACCGTGACAGTAAAAATTTATTACATCACACTTACACACTCACACATACTTACCTACATCCCACGCCGGTCACGTCCACTTGTCCAGTAGAATCCAATAGGGCCGATACCTGTAAAAATGAGAGACAGATTACTTACCTACATCCCACGCCGGTCACGTCCACTTGTCCAGTAGAATCCAATAGGGCCGATACCTGTAAAAATGAGAGACAGATTACTTACCTACATCCCACGCCGGTCACGTCCACTTGTCCAGTAGAATCCAATAGGGCCGATACCTGTAAAAATGAGAGACAGATTACTTACCTACATCCCACGCCGGTCACGTCCACTTGTCCAGTAGAATCCAATAGGGCCGATACCTGTAAAAATGAGAGACAGATTACTTACCTACATCCCACGCCGGTCACGTCCACTTGTCCAGTAGACTCCAATAGGGCCGATACCTGTAAAAATGAGAGACAGATTACTTACCTACATCCCACGCCGGTCACGTCCACTTGTCCAGTAGAATCCAATAGGGCCGATACCTGTAAAAATGAGAGACAGATTACTTACCTACATCCCACGCCGGTCACGTCCACTTGTCCAGTAGAATCCAATAGGGCCGATACCTGTAAAAATGAGAGACAGATTACTTACTTACATCCCACGCCGGTCACGTCCACTTGTCCAGTAGAATCCAATAGGGCGGATACCTGTAAAAATGAGAGACAGATTACTTACCTACATCCCACGCCGGTCACGTCCACTTGTCCAGTAGAATCCAATAGGGCCGATACCTGTAAAAATGAGAGACAGATTACTTACCTACATCCCACGCCGGTCACGTCCACTTGTCCAGTAGAATCCAATAGGGCCGATACCTGTAAAAATGAGAGACAGATTACTTACCTACATCCCACGCCGGTCACGTCCACTTGTCCAGTAGAATCCAATAGGGCCGATACCTGTAAAAAAATTAACATTAAACTTCAATCCACAGGAGGGGGGAAAAGAGGAGAGAGAGAGAGAGAGAGAGAGAGAGACTCTATACTAACCTGCTGCTGGATGTGAGTGGGAGGAGGTCGGGGTTGAGCCGCAAACCGCTGCTGACAGTGGGAGGACGAAGGGAGAGACGGGGGGAGGACGGGGCGGACGGAGCCAGCCGAAGCCAATAGAGAAGGACGGGGGAGAACCGTACACCGCTGCTGTCAGCGGGAGGAGGACGGGGGAGACCGGAGAGCCGCAAACAGCGCTGACAGCGGGAGGGCGGTAGAGGACGGAGGAGGACGAAGGGAGAGATGGGCCGGACGGAGTCAGCCGAGGATGGACGGGGGGAGAGCCGCACACCGCTGCTGTCAGCGGGAGGAGGACGGGGGGGGAGAGCCGCACACCCGCAGGAGGACGGGGGGGGGGGAGAGCCGCACACCGCTGCTGTCAGCGGGAGGAGGACGGGGGGGGAGAGCCGCACACCGCTGCTGTCAGCGGGAGGAGGACGGGGAGAGCCGCACACACACAATGCTGGGACCCACCGCGTCTGGGTGATTGGACAAGCGGATCCAGCACTGGATCCACTGTCCAATCACAAGTGCCTCGCTGACATGGGGGTGGTGTCCCTGTCAGCGAGGCACTTTTTTCAGTGCCGCTTTTACGCTTATTTTGAATGGGCTTTTAAAGCCCAGTGCTTGTCCCCGCCCCCCGCTCTGTTCCGTCTGCATTGTGTTTGGGAGGCACTGCTATCAGTGCCTCCCAAACACATATAAGCACAGAAAATTATTAGAATTAAATAAAGAACATACTTATGACACAGAATATGTGTCATAAGTATCTTCTTTATATTATTTTAATAATTAATCACAGGGGAGGCACTGCCTCCCCTGCCTCCCCTGACTGCACGTCCCTGGCTGAATATTATAATATGATATATAATATTACATCACTGGCTATTATAGGCATCTATGTATGTACTTCTGGCATTGGAAGACTAATATTGTGGCATTGAAGTGTCCTATATGTATTAGAAAGATCGGGTTGCCATGGGGACGCTTTCTTGATGCTTTACTCTGCAGTATCATGCACGTCCGGTCATGTGACCGGAAAATGCGTTCCAAATACAGGAAGTACGGCGCAGTGGAACGCAAACCACGCTGCTGTGCTGCCTGAGTATATTACTGTGAGTTTTTACACATTGATCTTAATATAACTGTGATGTATGTCTATATATGTTGTTTTGTTATGATAAGTGTTGTCTGTGCTGATATATTCAGCGCTTTTTGTATATATATTTTTGATTATAACACAGGTGTTTCTTGTTACCTAATGAAGGGGAGGGCTATATGGGTATAAAAGTGGGTTACTCACACTGGCTTGTGATCTTGACAAAGGTCCCCACATGGGACCGAAACGTTGATACC